>NC_044565.1:83746656-84059400 GCF_007565055.1 Rhinopithecus roxellana
AGATCTTTTCCAGGCTGCAGGCTTTTTTTTTTTTTCCCTGGCCCAGGCCTAGGACCTATTCATAGTACTTGGAACATAGCAGTGTCCAATAAATATCTCCTATTATAGTTTGTGTAATTCCTGGCTTCCACAAGGCCAGCTTCCTTCTACCTCTTTTTAACTGCAAATTGCTTCATATTTATGGGAGACAATGCTCTCTGTATACTCAGGAATGAATCATACCTTCCATTAGAACATTTATTCCTATATGTGTATGAGGAAATAAATAATAAATGTTTAAAACAATATTAGGAAGCCAGTAACTTAGGATACTCATAGATAGTGACAGCAGGGAAACATTTCTTAGAAATGATTACCATCAAGGACTGCTGAAGAAGGACCAAAATCTGAATGATGATAATAGCTAACATTTATATGAGTATTTGATACACCATTCTGAATGCTTGACATGTAATTACCCATGTAAGCCTCATAACAACACTGCAAGAGAACCGCTATCATTATACCCATTTTGCAGTTCTAGAAACAGAGACACAGGCAATATCAATGTCTTAGTCCATTTTGACGTCTATGATAAAATACCAAAGACTGGGTGGTTTACAAACAACAGAAATTTACGTCGCATAGTTCTGAAGCCTGGGAAGTCCAAGATCAAGGTACTGGAAGATTTGGTGTCTGGTGATGGCCCGTTTCCTGGTTCATATATGGCACCTTCTTATCATGCCCTCACATGGTGGTAGAGATGACCTAGATCTCTGGGGTCTCTTTTATAAGGGCACTAATCCCACTTAAGAGGGCTCTACACTCATGACCTAAATACCTCCAAAAGCCCACCTCTCAATATCATTGCCATGAGAGATATGTTTCAATATATGAACTTCGAGAGAACACAAATATTCAAACCATAGCACTGAAGATATGAATCTTGAGCCTCAGGTCACAAATATGCTGACGGATAAAAGTGGGATTTGGAGGCAGATTGTCTGCAGATTTCATGTTCTCAACTATTATTTAATACTGCCTCTGACAGGAGGGTAGCCAGCAGCATAAAGCTTTGGGGAAGAGCTTTTCTTCAATTAAGCTCAAAGGCCTAAGACAAAAATAAACATGCCCTCACCATGCCAGCAGACACAGCTCCTTTTAAACTTTTTTTTTTACCTTTCCTTTTTAAAATAACCTTCCAGTTGTGCTTCAGATGTGACAACCAACCCATCACTTTTTCTGCCATTATCCTATAATTTCCTTTACCTTGGAGCCAACCTAAATTTTTTCCTTTCATTTTCTGGGTTTTACCCAAGCAAAGTTCTTCTATAATGAAACTCCAGGTCTCTGTTCAGTTTTAACCCAGATAAACCATCGACTCCTGTAACAGAATGCAATCCTCCTTTTCTTTAAGACCTTTCCAAGAACTCACCTATCCAGGAAACAGTAACAACAAAGCTTCTGGATCCTCTGCCAGGCCCCAAAGCCCCATGACAAAGAACTTTATGTGTAAGGATGGCTCTATCTATCTTTAGCCTCAGCCGTATATGCCAAGAT
This sequence comes from Rhinopithecus roxellana, assembly GCF_007565055.1. NCBI lineage: Eukaryota > Metazoa > Chordata > Mammalia > Primates > Cercopithecidae > Rhinopithecus > Rhinopithecus roxellana. Next base: position 83,748,196 of record NC_044565.1, read on the forward strand.
GACAGGACTGAGTCTGTCAATTTCTAACATATTCTAAAAGATCCTAAATCATCTATATGTAATGAAGGCTGCAGCATCCATAAAGGTGGGTTGCTTTGATTGATGTGGCAGTAGCTGCTGCAATCATTGAATAGTGAACAAATGATAAGAGGTGGGAGCAAGAAAGGAAGGCAATGATGGATTTAGGATTCTCTAATGACCACGTCAAAGGGGACTGGAGGATGAATAGCCAGCCTACTCAGTATATTGAAGGCTGCTAGCCAGGGGTAGGTTTAATAGTTCAGGGCATTCTATGATGAATTCTATGGTTTAAGAATGTTAAGAGACCACACACCAAATTTTTGAGGTACTTTCCCTAGGATATTTTATCAGTTAGGGTTCCATTTCTGAAAAGAGAAACATCTCTAGCCACTCTAAGAACAAAGAGATTTAATAGAGAAAGCTAATTGTTCATCTCTTCCAAGGCTGATTCCCAGAACACCCCAGAACTGGCCCATCAGCGGAACAGCTACATTTACGATAGCCAGGAAATTTCAGAGTTATGAACTCACTGTGCCAACTACTGGTTCTAGTATCACATCACCTGGTTCATAGTCTGGATATCCAGAAGCTTCTTCCAGAACTGCTGACCCTAGTGCCATGCCACTCATGCTAGGATAATATTTGCAAAATGGATCTCTGCACATCGTTGCTTCTCCATCTAATTCAGTTTTGAACTTATAACTTCATCTGTGTGTCCAAATTATTACTAGAGCCCAAATTATATCCAGAACCGGAGCCACAGTAATATCTGAGAAATGTTTTTAGCTTTCCAACATGTGCATTGTGGAAGAGAATACCAAAAAGAGTTGGAATAGATGCTCTATGAGCCAGGTTATTATATCTGCCACAGATACGTTCATTTGCTATTCAAGAAGGATGGTATTTTAAAACTGGTTCTCTTTTTTTAGAAGCTTGATCAGTAGATACAATAACCATTTGCCTCATGAACAAATTTGTCTAAGAAATAATGATTACCCACATTAGATACAGGTATCTCTTATGTAGGGATATGTGTTCTTCAAAACAATTGTGTCTAGGTACATGTTTGTAGATTAAATACTATATTCCTATTGATTTATAGCCTTTAAGAAGATGAGTTTTAAATTTATATTCAAGTTCTAGAATCCCTTAATGATTTAAATTTAAATTTCTCTGGTCACCATCTTCAAGCAATTAGTAATTTGTAAGTAAACAGTTTAAAGGACTAGGTTAGGGGATGGGAGAAAAATACACAGAAAATAGTAAAGTAGCATACTACATTCACTCCTTTTGCTTTTTTTTTCTTTAACCAAAGGTATCCCGGAATTCACTCCACATCAGTGCATAAAATTCTTCTACATTTTTTCAAAGCTGTCCAATATGCCACTTTGTAAATAGTGTCTGTTACATAAAAATTCAATATTTTTGTAAGCTAATCAGAAAATATTTCCTTTTAATTGATGAGTTTAGCCCAATTACAGTTCATCATGTAACTTTAACGTATAGTTTCCAACCCATATTTGTTTGTATTATATTTGTTTCTGCTAATATGTTTATAGGTTTATTTTCTTTGCTTTCATGTATTTATTTCTATATTTAGAAAACTTTATATTTTCATTGTAAAGGTGACCTTTATACCAGTATTTTTTGTAATGCTTCTAGGCCCTCTTCCTTATACTTAACCTTCTGTTATGGCTTTAATTCCTCCTATTTCCTATGTGGCAATTAATAAGCTTATTCTACTTTCTACTTTGTCTCTTGCTTATCCTCATCTGTTTTTTCAGTTGTGTTACTTCTATTTTATCATAACGGGTAATATTCAAACACTATTCCTCCCATTTTGCTGCAACCTTCATTTTGGTCTTAAATCTACAATTAAATACATTCAACACTTAACATCGTTCCTGTTACTGAGTTAGCTCCAGTCATGTCTCGTCTTGGTTTAATGAGGCAGATCCTCTAATGGGTTACACAGGAAGGTTTGCAAATTCAACATTCCTTGAGCTCTTCCTGCTTAAAATTATTTTTCTATAGTTTTGACACTTGAAGAATAACATCGATGTTTATAAAGCCTTTAAATTATATTTTGTTTCCTTGAGTTTTATGACATACTCCTTCACTGTTGCCTTGCTTCATGCTGTGTTGCTGTCAAAAGTCTAAAGTTAATCTAATTTCCTTTGTTCTATAAATAACTTGATCTTTTTGCTTATCTCAAGTATATTCCTTAAGTTTAATAATTTTAATAAAATATGCCTCAGAGGTGACAATTTATAATCAATTTTCCAGGTACACAATAGATTCTTTCCACATGTGAGTATAAATATATTTTTGAATTGCCATATTGTTTACTGAATTATATTATTTACATATTAATTATATTATTTTATTTTTACTTGTGGACTATAAGACATGTATGTTAGATTTTTCTTTGCCTAGGTTCTACATCTAAAACCTACTCATACACTCACTTTTTAAACTTGGTTTTTCTATTCTTGGCTATTTCTACTCCTTTCCTTTTTGTTTTCAGCCCATTTACCTATTCTCTCTTGATTATGTCATAATTTCATCTACGTTTCTGAAACGAGCTTTAAAATTTTTCTTCTTCTTCCCTGAGTTTGTTTGATCAGTTTTCTCACATCTTCCTCTTTTTTGTTGTTGCTGTTGTTATTCATTTCCATTTTGCTGTTGAAATTCTGATTCAAAGTACTCTTTCGTGTGTGAAAATGCTTATTTTGTGATAATGAATGCTGAGATGTATTTCAGCTGTCTTCTGCTTCTTGGTTGTTTTCCTGGTGATGAGAAAGGTGAAAAGTGTTTTTACCATGTGAAAAAATTTGATTTCCACTTTTTATTTCACTCTTGAATAACTTTGGTGTGGGTGTTGCCTGACATACTGTGTTTATTTTTAAATGTTTTGGATTTTTCCAAACCTTAAATAACAGGTGTTTTTCCATGGGAAGAAATTAAGGTGAAGGTTTTGGTGGATTAATGTTTCTTAGCTCAAGATCACCCTCTTAGTTGGTACAGTAAATTGCAGTGTCTTTAATAGATGTACCTTTTTGGGATATTTGGTATTTCTTATTATTCAGTACTAATTTTATTTAAGGCATTTATGATATGATTTTGCTCTGTGTCCCCACCCAAATCTCATCTTGAATTGTAATCTCCACGTGTTGAGAGAGGGCTCTAGTGGGAGGTGAATACATCATGGGGGCAGTTTCCTCCATGTTGTTCGCATGATAGTGAGAGATTTCTCACAAGATCTGATGCTTTAAAAGTGTTAGTTTCCCCTGTGCTTGCTCTCTCTTGCCACCTTGTGAAGATGGTTCCTGCTTTCCCTTCCCCTTCCACCATGACTGTGAGTTTCCTGAGGACTCCCCAGCCATGTGGAACTGTGAGTCAACTAAGTCTCTTTGTTTATAAATTACCCAGTCTCAGGTGGTATCTTCATAGCAGTATGAAAACAGACTAATTCAGGAAATCAGTAGTGGGTGTGAGGCGCTATTATAAAGATAACCTGAAAATGTGGAAGTGACTTTGGAAATGGGTGATGGGCAGAGGTTGAAACAGTCTGGAGGGCTCAGAATAAGACACAAAGATGTGGGAAAGTTTGGAACTTCCTAGAGACTTGTTGAATAGTTTTGACCAAAATGCTGATAGTGATATGGACAATGAAGTCCAGGCTGAAGTGGTTTCAGATGGAGATGAGGAACTTATTTGGAACTGGAGAAAAGGTCACTCTTGCTATGCTTTAGCAAAGAGTCTGGTGGCATTTTCTGCTTTAAAGATCTGTGGAATTTTTAACTTGAGACAGGTAATTTAGAGTACCTGGCAAAAGAAATTTCTAAGCAGCTAAGCATTCAAGATATAACCTGGCTGATTCTGAAGGCATTCAGTCATATGTATTCACAAAGAGATGGTTTGAAATTGGAACTTATGTTTAAAATGGAACAGAGCATTAAAGTTTAGAAAATTTGCAGCCTTACAATGTGGTAGAAAAGAAAAATCCATTTTCTAGGGAGGAATTCAAGCTGGCTGAAGAAATTTGCATAAGTAACAAGGAGTTGAATGTTAATAGCCAAGACAATAAGAAAAATGTCTCCAGAGCATTTCAGAGATCTTCATGGCAGCTCCTTCCATGACAGGCTGGGAGGCCTAAGAGAAAGAAATGGTTTTGTGGACTGGGCCCAGGGCACTGCAGCTCTGTCCATACTCAGAACTTGGTGGCCTGCATCCTAGCTGCTATAGCTCCAGGTGTGGCTAAAAGGGGCCAATGTACAGCTCAGGCCATTGTTTCACAGGATGTAAGCCCCAAGCCTTGGCAGCCTTCACGTAGTATCAGGCCTGTGAGTACAACAAAAGACAAGAGTTGAACTTTGGAGCCTCCACCTAGATTCCAGAGGATGTATGGAAATGCCTGAATGTCCAGGCAGAAATCTGCTACAGGAGTGGAACCCTCATGGAGAACCTCTGCTAGAGCAGTGTGGAAGGGAAATGTGGGGTTGGAGCCCCCACACAGAGTCCCCACTGGGGCACTGCCTAGTGTAGCTATGAGAAGAGGGCCACCATCCTCCAGACCCCAAAATAGTAGATCTACCAAGAGCTTGCACCACGTGCCTGGAAAAGCCACAAACACTCAACACCATCTGATGAAAGCAGCTGCAGGGACTGTGTCCTGCAGAGCCATGGGGTGGAGCTACCCAAGGCTGAGGGAGCCCAACCCTTGGATCAGTATGCCCTAGATGTGAGACATGCAGTCAAAGGAGATTCTAGAGCTTTAAGATTTAATGACTGCCAGGCTGGGTCTCAGATTTGCATGAGGCCTGCGGCTCTATTGTTTTAGTCAATTTCTCCCATTCGGAATGGGAACATTAACCCAATGCCTGTACCCCCATTATATCTTGGACTGTTGAAGAAGGCATGATTGGTTGTGAAATGTGAAAAGAACATGAGATTTGGGAGAGGCCGGGGCAGAATAATGTGGTTTAAGTTTGACTCTATGTCCCCACCCAAATCTCATCTCTAATTGTAATCCTCACATGTCAAGGGAGGGACCTGGTGGAAGGTGATTGGATCATGGGGGTAGTTTTACCCCTGCTGTTCTCATTATAGTGAGTGAGTTCTCATGAGGTCTGATGGTTTAAAAGTGGTAGTTTCCCCTATGCTTGCTCTATCTCCTGTATCTCCTGTCACCTGGTGAGGAAGGTGCCTGTTTTCCCTTCACCTTCCACCATTATCGTAAGTTTACTGAGGCCTCCTCAGTCATGCAGAACTGTGAGTCAATTAAATCTCTTTCGTTTATAAATTACCCAGCCTTAGGTAGTTCCTTTATAGCAGTGTGAAAACAGACTTATCTTTTATATTTTGCTTGCTTCTTTATTTTCCTCCATCAGTTATCCTTCAGAGATAAACCACTGTTCTTTTAAGTTACCTCCTGGGACCCCAAAATTTATGCCTCCTGTAGTTAGTTACCTCTGGTTGGTCCCATAAACTTTCAAGCCATTTCCTTTTGATTCCCCAATTTCTGGTAGTCTACTACACAAGGGCTCCAGTTGATTCACAGTATTTCCACTCCACCCACAGAGTAAGAACCTTTGTTCAGGGGATAATTTAGTCTTTGTTCCAAGCCTTCTAGTACCTGACTGCCCTCTACTGTTTTCTGCACAGTCTCTGACTCTTTATGGGATTGGGATCCAGAGGTGACTCCTGGTTGTCAATATTTCCTCATGAGTTAATATAAAGTTGTAGTATTCTCTGTCTCCTAGTTATGCTGAAGGGTGCATTTATTCTTTTCTTATTAATATTTTTAGAAGACATGGGAAGAAATTCAAATTTGGGTGGTCACCATAATCCTATAGGAACCTATCATTACTACTTAATATTTTTAAAGCTATTTAAATGGTATCATTCTCTAACAACCATAAATTTCTAATAAAGGTAGTCAATTTAATTTTGTATATTAACTGGTATCTTTGCTAAACTCTTATTCTAATAATTTATATATAGATTTGGGAAGATTTTTGTATATAAAATTATGTCATCTGTGAATAATGAAAATTTATATGTCTTCATTTCCAGTCCTTACATCTTTTATTCGTACGGGCTAATGCCCTCAATAAAATGCTGCAGAGAAGGTTTGATTAATGGCATCTTTTCATCACTCCTATTTTAACAAAGAGAAAACTTTTAAAGTGTCACTACTAAGTGGGATGTTTGTCCTTCATGTATTTATCTAGTGTGTTGTTAAGTATAGCAGGATGGTGTGTAATTTTTGTTGAAATATATTCTGTTTTCCTTGAGTTAATCATTAAAGCTCACAGCAAAGGAAGAAAGATTCCAAGAATCACCAGCTGTTGGGGCTATCCATCTCCTGCAGGGCTCACTGAGCAGAACTGTAATTCTTGAAATTGAGCAATCTCAAACCACACAGTATAAATATAAAACAAATTTTACATTCACCGTAACCATCACCAACCATGTTGTATTGAGTTTCTTTATCCTCTGAGCTGTGAGTTTCATTATGACACATTATCTGATTTTTTTCAGTCTTAACATGTACTAGTTACAGTTTTCCATGTGTGCTTTTAAGAATTCATTCTAATCACTTAAAATATTAAATTATATAATTAGAGAAAATTGTTTAAACACACAATAGGTGAGAATGCTCTTGTATTAGCACTATTTCTGGTCTCTCATCCCCAACCCTTTCATTTGGGTTATCTTTGATACTGATATAGGTAAAGAAGAAAGAAATCGGACATTTTTCTATGTGTTTGCAAGCTTATTCCTCCCTTGTTTTAAGTATCCCCCAAGTGCTTACATTCTGGTATATGACCATTTGCTCTTTGCTATAGCAGTCCCCAGCAAACTTACAACCGCAGTCTCATATACCCACCTTAGCCCTCATCTCTGGAGCTTATGGCATAGATAAGTCTATTTCCCATACCTCTAGAAACTGGGAACTTGAGGAGCTGCACCACCATACCAAATCTCCTCAGTGCTCTTTGCCAATCCAGTATCAACAGAGCAGGACAGCAAAGCCTAGCTGCTTGGCAGAAATCCTGCAGGAAACTGCACACCATTTTTCCCTCTAGCAGAGAAGTCTAAAGTTTATGAGTGATTCTTTTAGCCCCTTTCCTTGCCTTGACAGAAAGCAACAAGTTGAGTGCCCCACTCATCACCCACAGGAAGGAGAATGCAGAAGATGGCCTCTCTTCAGGAAGAATACACTCCCTGCAAAAGGCATACCAGCTCACTACCAGACTTTCTCTAACATCGACTGAGAGGGAACGGGGTTAGGTTGCAAGGGCCACCTCTGATGAACAGGCACTTCTTAGTCATCACTGTGGAAAAGTGACTGGCCCAGCATCTGTGAGTTCTCTAAACTTAGAACATGGAGTAAGTAAAGACTTTGCTTCTCGAAAACTGTGGCTTTGAGTTCTCAATTTCTGAAAGAAAAAAAAAAAAAAAGCAGCAGCAACTCCTGCTTGAACTTACAGGTTCACTCATAACATCCTGTTTCACCATCATGGGGTAACATTGTAGCTTTAACTTATGGGTTTTGTCTCTATCCTAGGCTTACTTCAAACCATCAACACATGAAAAGGATAGCTGTCACTAAACTGTTTCCTTCAGATCCACTTGACCATCTGACCAAAATTAGTGGTTTAAAAGAACCATGCATCAGATATCTGATAAGGGTCAAATCAAACAACAGCAATAAGCAATTAGAGTTGTTACATTCGTGGCACACTTATGAATAATGTCATCATGTCTGGTTCTTTATATCCAAGATGAAGTAGCTAGCTGAAGCAACCACTCAGTTATTTCTGGGCCAAAATACATAATCCAAAGAAAAGTGATAGTCATTGGCTCATAAATTTAAAGCAAACTATAATATTCACATTCATTAGATTGTGACTGCACTCTAATTTATCAGCAGTGTATTGACACAACCCAAGATAATGACAAAATTCATATGGAGATGTATCCTCTGAGGACCGAAACCCAGTTTCTTTTTCTTCTTCCTTTTCCCCACTTCCAGCCTTTCCTTCTTTGCTCTCTTTTATTTCTTTATTTTATCTTTCCTTCCTTTCTTCCTTTCTTTATCTCTTTCTAGTATCTCTAATACATGGCATAGCTGAGTCCATTATAAGTGCTGAAGAAATATTTGCCAAGTTAAACAAAAAATTAAACTGTAACATTTTATTTACTAGAAATGAATATGGTACAACAAACTTACTGGACTTTGAACTGTCCTCAACCTCCAGTTAACTGCCTGAGCGTTTGCACTGAAATTTACGGTGTTGTCTTTCAAAAGCTGTGCTGCTTTGGTACATGCTAACACGGCAAGCAATTTCTTTATTGGTTCTACCACACTAATCCCTCTTCAGTTCTACAGGCATAATGGAGAGGAAATAAGTCGACCCCACAAAATCTTAACATTTTTCCCTTTCCTTCATTATTAATCTTTCTCTCTCACAGCAAAAGAATTAGACCTCTGAAGTCTTCCCATCCTCAGCAATCCCCCAATTCTTCTCCCTTCCCAGATGCACTTTTTATTTTACAATTACGTAACCCATATGACATCTCTGTCCAGCATTGGTTCTAATCTCCTCTCTCTACTCCCCATACACACATTGCAAAATCTAATACTATTGTTGGCACTACAAACCTCTATCTAGCTATTATCTTACTTTATAGTTGAAGGGAATTTGGATTTTAAAGGGAGTAGTGCCAAAGGCAAAATTAGGTCAAGAAGCACGAAACTGTTTGTAGAAAAAAGATTATCATGTGTTTTAATTCGATGTGAAGAATGGCTCTCTGGGCATTTGAGGACTGATAAGAAACTGAGACCCAATCATGTGAGAATTAGAGAAGAAGTGGCATCTAGTGACAGCAACACATACATCCAGTACCATGGATAAGGAGAAGGAAGAGAAGGAACTGACTGGGATTGAAACCCAGAGACAAGGAAATTTCGTGAAGAAAATAGGAAGTGACAATAAAGGAAGATTCTTGGCAAACCAGGATAGTTTGAAACAGGATTGAACAAGAATCTACGAAACACAAAAGAGAAAAACTGCAGAGAAATGAAGCTCAGACACTGAAGCACATCTCAGTGTCCTAGCTGAGTCATCCTATGGTGACTTCCTCCGCCTTCTCAGCCTCTCTGTCATTATTTGTTAAGACTCCAGCATCAATTCTCCACTTCCACCTGCAGGCCTTGGGTTGCCGTTCTGTCCTGGTCTGATCTTCCTTATGTTCATAGAAAACAGCTTTGTTGCGATGACAGGCTGGGATAATAGCTGCATTCTGTAGCCATATAGCTAATTGATCCCCTAACTATTTATCAAATGTATATACTTTGCTGAATGCCTCTTGGCCCATCTGTAGGACTTAACTAAAAATCATCAAATTTATACACATTAAAGCACAATTTTTTTAATCTAAAAACTGGTGCTTAGAAAAGCAAAAAAAAAAAAGTTACTTGGTATTGATGTTTTATGTGCAAACCTTATTATTTTTGATGAAAATGAATGGTAAAATTACAAACAACTACCACTTGTCATTATAACAAATGAGCTTTGTTTGATAGTTAGTTGTCATTATGTTTTTTTAGTTTTGTAAAAGAAAGAGAAAGCAAAAAGGAAATGGCTAAAACTCCATAAAATTAACCTTCAAAGTTATAAAATCACCCATTCAAGATATTTGTAGTAAAATTAATTCCATCACACTCAAGGTGCAAATCTAAATTCTGGCACATAAGTAGATGTGCATGACTGTCTTCCAAATAGTTGGGAAAAAATTATATACATCCCTAAATGGCCAAGCTACCCATAACTCGCTACTTCCCTGTTAATTTCATCATCTTGACTGAAATTGAGATTTGAGTTTCAATTCTGGTTTATCAGCTCATTTTAGTTATGGACTCCAACTAAAAAGTGACTTATTATAAAATGCCTATTTCTATTTCTAAAATTTTATGAAATTTACTTAAGGACATGTGTTTCTTAACACTGATGAGGTCCTTGTACTTATAATTTTTAAAATGTCCTGAATAAACAGAAATCATTTCTGAGCACCTGTTTATAAATTAGAAGCAAAATACATTTTTTATTTTCAGAGAAGATTCCTCTGGTAAGAAAAACCAGACAAGTACATTTGATAAACCAGTTATATTGTTAAAAAATGAATTACCTGGTAAAGAGTGTATGCATTTTAAATGTTCACCAAAAAAAGACAGCATTTAAGATTTGTAGTGATGTATGGAGCATTCACGTAGCTACAGAACTTAAATTAGACCTCAAAAGTTGTACAGAACTTGTTTGGGGTACATATTACTAGATATGTCTGATTGTGTCATGTTTTATCACAAAGGAAAAAAATATGTTACCTACATGAGAGAAAGAAATAATATAAAGACAATCTGTGTCATTACTGAACAAATCTAGTAGCCACGGCAATTGGGATAAGTTAGATTTGACAATTTTCTTCTCCCTGTTTAATCTTCACTGACTTAATCTCTAAGGCTTTGTGAAACCATCTGTACAACTGTGCTCTCTACCAGTTGAGAGAGAGCTGTCAGAAAGAAAGATTATCTATAAAGCCCTTAAAGAAAAAACATTAGCATGCCAATATGATCTAATGCAGAACTACTCACCAGTCAAAAAGTTTCACAATTCTCAATTGTTTTTAGAGCTCCACTTCCTGAAGAGGTACCTTTATTATCTCTACAAATCTTGTCCTTAAGTTTACTGTACACCATGTTGGATAGTTTTTCCAAAGAAGACTGACTAATTTGGTCCAATTCTGAATGAGAAAACCCCTACAACTCCAGCTAAGTAGAAACTTAAAGTGAGTATGAGGACAATTCCATTGCAATTGTGAGGTAGTCAGTCACCCAGCCAAGTCTGGGTAGTGATGAGAATGAAGTCGGCAGGATGCTTGCTCTCTCCAAAGGAGATAATCAAGTTGCTAGAACATAATAAATTTTGTTTAATATGCATTAGGTCCTTATTAGCTCTTAATGCCATGCAGAAGATATTATTATTCTGTACTTAATCCTGTTGTAAGTGCCTGTACCAGAGCTCCCAAACAAATATTTATCCTCTCATTCACAGAAGGAAGAGAGGGAAGAAGACCATAATCTGTCTTCGTTACTAACCACCATAAAGGTGGCCTAAGAAGAAAGCCCTCAAGAGGCCTTTTCATAACCAGTCTAAACATTCCTAAGAATTTCAGATTAAGGCAATTTTTGATAATCCCAGAGGTAAATTTGAACTACTGAGATAGGTGAAAAGGGAGAGAGATAAGGCATAAATAAATAAGGAGATTTGAGGGTGAAAGATTCTAAGAAAAGAAATTTTCCTTGCCTGATTGAAAACATTCTCTAACCTCTGCAAAAAGGCACGCCATCTTCCCTTCTATCCTACAGGAGGTGGGGCTGCTCCTGACACCTGTACAGTGACTTCACCCCTACTCACCTTCTCCGAGTAGCATCTCATGAAATTCCTCCTCTCCCTCCCCTCTACTGGCAGCTTCCTTTCAACATACAAATAGGGGCAAGCATTTGTCCTCACTGATTTTCATTTAAAAGTAGCTTCTCCTAATTTTACCTTTTCTATTACCCTAATACTAGCAAATATCCATAAAGCAATCCTAAAGACCTTATACATTTTCACACTAACAACCAGTGTTTTTCCTAATTTTTATTTTATATGGTGACCTGCTGACCATGCAATAATAGAGTACAAACATGAGTCATGAAAAAAATAACCTGTTTTTTATTCAGTGATCAGAATTCTAAGATGCTGAGAAACAAAGTTGAGTTGTGGACAAATACTTAATTATGGTTTGTGAGCTTTGCCATAGTTCTCAGAAATTGGGAAAATAAATTCATTTTGGTGAAAATAAAAAATCAAGTTTGGGTGGAGACAATCCAGTGTGTTTGGTTTAAGGCAAGGGTAATTGGGGACCTATGGAAAGCTAAATAGAGTTTTTTAGTAGAAAGTTAGAAATGTAGGTCTGGAGTTGCCTAAGAAAGCTGAACTGGAGTTATAAATTGGGAGTCATCAGTCGGCAGGTGAAAATTAAAACTTTTCAGTGAAGATATTATCCATTTGCCAATTTCAGATGATTTTTCCAAGTAAGTTTTATTTTCTCCTGCCCCATAATGAGTTATAATTTGTTTGTGGGAAAATTAAATAAATTAAATATACTTCAAAAATGAATACATAAATAAAGCTAAAAGAAAGTCAAAGGAATAAATTTTCAAATAAAATATCCTTGAAAGAATCAAAGAATGGCTTGTTTGAGTGAAACTTCATTTTGTGTGGGTAAATGTGCTAGTTGGTGGAAGCAGTCAGTCTACAGCAGTACACAGCATGGGGAGTGGTGTGGCAAATGTGTAAGATGTGCAATTCACTGTCACCATGCTAACTTTCATAGCCTATAGCTTACACAACATTTCTAGACAAAGAAAGAAAGAAATATGAGTCTCGATAGCAAATATGGGCTACAGGTATCTAAAAAAAATTAGACTAGAGAAATCATATCCTAGACTAGCCTATTCTGGGCTTTTTGAGTATACAACACAATTGTAGACTGTCTGATGCCACTTCTTATTCTAAGTAGCCTCTTCTGAATGCATGTATTACTTGTTTAAATATGGATATATTTACTGCATATCTACAGACTGATGCAACTGATTTGATTGTGTCAATCCCACTAACATTCCCCGGATTCATCTCATCTATTTTTTTTTTTTTTTTTTTTTTTTGAGGCGGAGTCTCGCTCTGTCGCCCGGACTGGAGTGCAGTGGCCGGATCTCAGCTCATTGCAAGCCCCGCCTCCCAGGTTTACACCATTCTCCTGCCTCAGCCTCCCGAGTAGCTGGGACTACAGGCGCCCGCCACCTCGCCCGGCTAGTTTTTGTATTTTTAGTAGAGACGGGGTTTCACCATGTTAGCCAGGATGGTCTCGATCTCCTGACCTCGTGATCCGCCCGTCTCGGCCTCCCAAAGTGCTGGGATTACAGGCTTGAGCCACCACGCCCCGCCCATCTCATCTATAAGAAACTGTTCCAGTAACTGGGACTAGAGCTAATGTCCTGACAGACAAGATCCCTGCCTCCATGGAGTTTATATTCTACTGAATTAGTTATGTTCACGAGTAAAGTGAGTTTCAACATTCTGTATCTCTGTAGCATTTATTCCAAGCTTCACCAGAATTGTTTAAAAGCACATTTTTAAACATTTTAACTACATGCTAATAGTGATCAAGTAGAGCAATCAAGAAAATTTTAAAAATACTTCGCTCTTTAAGAGCTCTGGAACAAAATGATAACCATGAATTTTATTTGGGGACAGAGGGGATGTCTTTTGAAATCTTCTGGGGATAACTAAGATTTAATGAAATAACATTTTCAATCTTGACAACTCTTCCTATTCCAAGAAAGGATATTCCAACACATTTCTCTTAGTTATGTCTCTTTAACAGAACCTTGAAAATTTTGTCATGTATAATTACATGACATATTATTTTCCTTAGAAGAATCTACTCAAGCTGACAAAAAAAAAAAAAAAAAAAAAAAAAAAAAAAAAAAAACCTTAGCAGAATTTATATTTGAAAACAAGTTTGATCTCCTAAGGAAAACATTATTGTAATTTTTTCCTTTTTTTATTCATTGCTCTACATTTTCCACCCTAAAGAACATATTAAATTAAAACTCATATACTCATGCCAATGGTATCTTATTTGATTTCAAAATCAAAGAAAAAGCTTTAGGACTTTTTAGTAATTTAAGTTATTTAATATATCTTGGTTGCCTAACTTATTTGACACAGAATGAAGAGACATTGTCCTAGATCAGAAATTCTCCACCATGGCACTATTGACACATTGGACTAGATGATTCCTTTTTGTAAGGGGCTGTCCTTTGCATTGTAGGATGTTTAGCTCCATTCCTAGCCTCTACTCTCTTGATGCCAATAGCACCCCAAATGGGTGACAACCAAAAATGTCTCGAGACATTGCCAAATGTCCTCTGGAAAAGGGAGCAAAATTGTCTCCAGTTGAGAACCATTGTCCTAATCGAGAGTCTCACTTGATAGTAGTGGTATAGTTTACAAAAACCTAGTAACTGAAGAATTTTGATTTTAGGGAGGGATGTAGAAAAAGTCTTACCTCAATTTCAAAGCAGTTTGAGTGTCAACTTATTTGCCATTAATTTTTTAAATTTATGTTGCATATTAATTACAGACTATAACATTGCAGAAGCAGCTTGGGAATAGTATTTAATTATAATTTATGGGTACTAATGTTCTGTAAGGCATTGGCCGTGAAAATGGTGACAAACACGATGTTGAACACACACTTTTTTTAACGTTTCCAAGCAAAGAAAAAAATATTAGTTAGAACGAAGATCCAAATATGAAAAGGAGGTTTGAAGAATTAACATTAGGTGTATTCATTTGCTAACTAGTTGATTAAATTTTAATGTGTTATATTGAGAATAGAAAGCAATATTATGTGACTATTAATGAAAACCATTTATGTTCCTTCTTGCTTAAGAGTTTTTCTCTTGTTAAATGTAGGAAACATAATGTGTAACTATAGAAACCTGCCATTTCCATTATTGGAATTTTCTCATAAAAAGCAAAACTGATTAAACTTTTATTTTCTGGAAAGGTTCTTAAAACCTAGCAAAGAAACCAAATCTTACCTTCATAACACTTGTTTTGCCAAGAATAGATGGGTAGTAATAGGAATAGGGGAAAGAGAATGAGGCAGGCATGTTACAGGAAAGTGGTCCCAATTCAGACCCCAAGAGAGGGTTCTTGGATCTTGCACAAGAAAGAATTCAGGGTGAGTCCACAGTGCAAAGCAAAAGCAAGTTTATTAAGAAAGTACAGTGGTGAAAGGACAGCTACTCCATAGACAAAGTAGGACATTCCTGAAAGTAAGAGGAGGAACACATGCACCCCACATACAATACTCATATATATGGGGAGATGTGCTCTGCTCCAAGGGTTTGTGATAAAGGATTAATTTTCTTAATTACTATATTTTGCAAGAATCAACATTGTTATCTTTAAAGCAAAATTAGGAATGCCTTTGTTCTCCAGATATTGACATATCTGGACACTCCCAGGTCTGGGTCTGTTTAGTAAATATTATTAATTTGTTTCCTGAATCACAAACATCTAGGGGCTAGGAATGCCTAATTTTCTAAGAATGCAGCCCAACAAGTCTCAGGCTCATTTTCTTAGACCTCACTCAAAATGGAGTCACTCTGGTTCGAACACCTCTGACTGAAGCTGGAAAATAAATCCATGGTCCCAAGATTCCTCTCATCAAGCATTCTCATCAATACCCAAAAGTCTCTTAAAAATTCCAAATTTATTTTTCAGATTTTATTTTCTTTCTTTACACATCTGACTCCCACAGTGCTGACTTACAGTCCATGATAACAATAATCATGACAAAATGCCTAGGAGTAGAAATAACTGATGTACTAAATATTATATATTAAAAACAATATATATATTTGTATACATACATATTGCTTTTAATCCATCAGAATAAAAATGATACTCCAAACCAATTACAAAACACTTTGCAAAGGGGCTAAACCCTATCCTGCTCAAAAAGAGCAAGTAAACATTTTAATAAAGTAAACTGGTTGAGACTCCAGGACCAGGGGCTCTTCGTGAGCTCCCTACATATGGAAAGATTATTTAATAATGCTCCAAAGTTAACTGTGACTGAGTTTATTTGACACCCAAACTGAAGCATTTGAGTAGGCTTAACAGTAAGAGGAGAGGGGCGGCGGGGAGTGCAAATTAAAAACCGTCAGTTCGCTTGGTTGTTACATTTTCTGACATATTGGACAAAAGTAGAGAGCATGAACTGCTTGTCTCACAATATTCTGGACCTGACCTTTTCTTAAGGCCAGTTCTCATCTCTCGTTTTATTGCATTAAGCATTCTGCCAAGAAATTCTTCCATTATCTAGTTCCCTGTGTGCATAAAACAATGTGGCATTTGTTTTAGAATTATTAAATAATCCATGTCCCTTTATTTCTCAAAAATTACTACTTTTGGTTATTTTTCCCTCTAATCTATAAGATATGAAAACCCTAAAGTATTTCTTAACTAATTTACTTCTTTAATTGACAAATAACTTTTTTTATATTTATCTTCTACAACATATTGTTTTGACATATGCTCACATTGTGGATCGGCTAACTCGAGCTAATTAATATCTTAAAGTATTTTAAAGTAATAAAATGACATGATCGGTGATTTGTTATTATTTAAACACCCAAAATATTTTCGTTAAAGCAAACACATTGCTTTGGGTGTTTTTCCCTTTGGGCTATTTTATTCTTTTCCTACTGCTTGTCTAGGGACTTGAACAGCTTAAAAGGTTTGATGATGAAAACAGAGATCCCCTTCATATTTACCAGGAAGCACTTAATGGAGGACACTGGTGTCTTTGAAAGTGCTCTGTTCATGCTACATACTTCAGTACCGGAAAGTAAAACAACACCCTTGGGACGTTAAGCCGTTCCCTTGTCCAGGTTAACGTGATCTCCAAATTGGACGTTGCAAATCAAAGCCAATCAAAGATGTTGCAATAGACCCTGAGAAACATCTTTTTGCTACATCTAAATGGGAAGATTTGTCCCACATTATTGCACTGTGGCTCCCTAGCTATGCAAAACACAATCAACATTTCCTCTACTCAGAGAGAGAACTCAAATCGCTAAATTATGTTTCTTATTTCGTTTGAAAGATTGTCAAGATAGAAAAGTGAATGAATGTTTATCTGTGGAAGCCAACACAGTTTGTTTTCTTTCTAATATCTCAGATAGAT
The DNA here is from genome assembly GCF_007565055.1 of Rhinopithecus roxellana. Classification (NCBI taxonomy): domain Eukaryota; kingdom Metazoa; phylum Chordata; class Mammalia; order Primates; family Cercopithecidae; genus Rhinopithecus; species Rhinopithecus roxellana. Next base: position 83,765,098 of record NC_044565.1, read on the forward strand.
GCAGAATCATCTACATGCTCTTTGTCCCTCAAAGGAACACAAAAGAACGTACTTAATATTTCATTTGCATTTCTCTAATATCTCCAGAACACACATTCTCTAAATCCTACTTCAACAGAAATCTCCTTTTTAAAAAAATCCACTTTGTATCTTTCAAATATAAGGTTAAAATAGTTTTTTCCAAATGTTCAGTTAATGACAAGTATTTTTTACAAGAGGGGACACAAAATACCCAATTATATTTACATGATATCAGTATAGTATAGACTCTCAGTGGAACTCATCTGACCCCAGAGAAAGGGACTCTAGCATAAATGTGGGATGGAGAGATTGGATATTTTTTCAATCTCATATTTAGAGCATGGTTTCCGGAAAGCAGGTCTCCATCCCTTCTATCTGACCAGCCCATTTCCCTGGGGCCTGTCAGCGGGCTGCATGCAGGGTCAGTCACATGATAGAGATGGCTTCATATTTCTCCTTCAGTATTGTTCAGAGGAACAGTAATTAAAGTAAGATTGATCTAAGTTCTGAAGCAACCCTAGAGAGGGGAATTTTCAAATCCTGGAAATATATACTTAAATATTCTGAATTTAATCATACTGAGATTAATGTTGGCAGCAGATGAAATCAGTCCATATCGTTTTCTTTAGAGGGAATTAAAACATTGGCATTGCTAGTCAAACTAATATATCTTTGGTCCTGACTCACTGATTTACTTGAAGTCTGGAATATTTACATTGGGTGAATGAACAATATAAATGAAAAAGCAGCTGTACATATGGGCCAACAAACATCAATAATTTAATTATTTTCCTCCATAGCAGATAGAGAGAAATAACTTATGGGGCCAATGGGAACATTAAAATAAGCTTGTCTCTCTTGGCTAGTAAATCTGAAGAAAATACTTTACCTCTGCCAGGGCAATATTCCTAGAAAAGCTTTCTTAAGCCCAAGTAAGTTTAACACTCCTTCAAATGTCATGGTCTAATCATGTGCAAAGACTCCTCTATAATTCCATAATTCTCTAGTGAGGGACAGGGAAAAATACTTTCCTTTGGTTTGTAGAGAATGGGGGTTTAACACAAATTAAGGAATATTCATGGAAGATAAACTTCCAGTTCTTCCACTTTACTATTTATATACCACTGTACAAAGTTTGTAATATTACCTTTGTCCTTGGGAATAGCTAAATGACTTTCCAAAGGCCATAAATACCAGTTGGGGAAATTTGTATTCAGAGGAGTAAAAGAAAAAAATGGAAATGGATTTGAGAAACATAATAACATCTGCTAGGTTTGGAAAATATGATTTTCCTCAAGTCATTTTGTGTGATTCAAATCCAAGCTTAGAATAATGTTCCAATATATTAGGCTGTGTTGTGGTTCCAGTTATAGTTTATTTTTTAACTGTAATCAGTTTTACATATAATCTTACTAACCTGCACAGAACTTTTTAATAAAAATTAAATCATTTTACTTTGGCACTTTTTATATAAAATAGTAAAAATTTTAATTGCAAAAGAGCACACAGCTATGAACTAGCACATGGTTAAAATATGACTGAGGAGCTTGTGTGACTTTGAAGCTGAGCATTCATTAGTACTTGGGTTTCCCTCCCAAGAACACAGTACCTTAATCCACCACCAAAAATATATATATACCACATACATGTATTTGATGGAAATCATTCGTGAATGGTCTACTCACAAGGCTTTCTGCTCTCCCAAACTGTGACCAGATGGATTATATGCAGATAATGGAATAAATTTAACTTGCAAGTTGCTTTGGGATCATGAAAAGGATATGGAAGAGAGGATAATACCACATTGCTGGTTTCCAGTTCTAGTTCAACCACCTATGAATCTGGACAAGGCCTGGTCGCTCTGATCCTTTTGGTGTTCTTATCTGAACTTGTGAGTAGTAATACCTGAGAGGACTTTTTAAGAATCAAGTGTACAAGTTACAATTAAGGAACAGTCTGCCAAAACCAGAAAGATTAATTTTTTGCTACACAAACAGTTCTTTAGGGAGAAGAAGTAAGCATTCTTTCATAATCCAAAATATTAACAGATATACAGGAAACATTTTGCAACATAAGAAGCCTAATCTATTGCCTGTATTGATACCAATGTCAGAGCTTTCAACTTGTAAACTGTGAAGAACACTTGAAACTCAATACTAAGAAAATAATCCAATTAAAAAATGAACAAAAGAAAAAATATAGGCAAAAACCTTGAACAGACACTTTTTCAAAGAAGGTATACAGATGGATGGCAAATAAACACATGAAAAAATGTTCAACATCACCAGTCATTAGAGAAGCACAAATTAAAATCACAATTAGGTATTACTATACACCTGTAAGAATGGTTAACACTCTTTAGAATTGAAATACCAAGTACTGAGGTGAATGCAGAGCAACTGGGACTCTCATACATTGCTGGTGAAAATGCAAGGTAGAACAACTACTCTGGAAAACAGTTTTGCAGTTTCTTATGTTTTTTTTTGAGACAGAGTCTCGCTCTGTCACTCAGGCTGGAGTGCAGTGGCCGCAGTTTTGCAGTTTCTTAATAATGTTTTACTAAAAGTTGTATATACACTTACCAGAAATCCACCTCTGGGATTTACCCCAGATAAATGAATATTGATGTTCACACTAAAATCTATACATGAATGTTTATAGCAGTTCTATGCATAATTGCTAAAACTCAAAATATTTTATATGTGCTTTAGTGAGTAAACGAATAAATAAACAGTGGTACATCCATTCAAACAGTGGAATACTACCCACCAGTAAGAAGAAAAGAACTACTGATACACAAAACAAAGGATTTATGCTGAGTGAAAGAAACTAGTCCCTGAAGGTTACATGCTGTAAAATTCTATGTATACGACATTACCCAAAGTAAAAAAACTATAATGCTCGAGAACAAGTAAGTGGTCACCAGGGGTTAAGAGTCAATGACATTGTGTCTCTAAGGGAGAAGCACAAGGAAGTTTGTGGGGTTAAAAACTGTTCTGTATCCTAATCATGGTAGTGGTTACACAAATCTATACATGTGTTAAGATCAATAGTGCTGTACACAAGAAAAACTGAATTTTACTCTATGAAAACTTTCAAAGTAAAATTTAAAAGTGACACTGTATATCAGTCTACTATTCAAGAATTTTTAGGATTATTCACTTTGTACTGAATAAAATTCACACTTCAAGGCAATTTTCCTCCTTCATCTTCTACCACTTCTCTCATCTTCCCTCAGTACATAATCATCAACAGGCAGCTAATTAATGTTTGTGTATTTAAATCTCAGATTTTACATATACATAATGATGAAATGTATCTAACGTGAAATTTTAAACAGATGTTTCTCTGTACAATTCTAATTATTCAAATATTTGCAAATATCTGGATGGACAATATTTTTCACTGTCTCTAGCTATTCGGCACTTTTCCAACATTGAAGTTTTGTATATTAATATTTCCAGTCCCTAAAGGAAAAGTAGTTTTTCATGTCAAATGAATTATTGCATTTATGTCTCAACGTCTACAAAGTTGGTCAACATCCTCAGTTCAATGTTTCTGAATCATTACCTATATTCGCATGCTCAGAACCAGGAAAGTCACACTGTTAGAATTTATATTGATATCTCTCTCTATATATATACGTATATAGATAGATATATATAGATATAGATATAGATATCCCTATATTAAACTTTTGAAAATCTGGTGTAAGTTAACATTTGGGGTATTCCTAGCCTCCTACCCTGTGCCTTTTTTTCCTGTGAACTATCACCTTCACCCACAAATTTAATTTCTAGCCATCTGTATATCCTCCGACTGACTTTTCAAAATTCTGTTCAAGAGAGGTAACTAAGAAGTAACGTGCTGATTGGACCCCTGAGTGATTACCAAAGAACCTTGACAACAAAAAGTGACAACTAAAGAAAAAATTCAGTACTCTTTAAATTCCACATAACATGATCACAATAATCTTGCCAAGAGCAAAACTACATTTTAAAATAGTGTGGATTGTCTTAGAAAGCAGTCAAGGGGAAATGTTCAAGGCTAATAGTAGGGTGCAGCAGGACAAATGGGATGTGGGCAGGTAGGGAGTTCTCCCTATGTCCCTGTGGAAATCACGCACCCATGTGTAATTTTATCCTTGAGAAGTTACTCAAGGGAACTGGACACATACCCTGACCCCAAAATATCCATTCTGCTAACTTCGCAAGGCCTAAAATACAACCACAAATTACTTGCCACTTTTAGTCTAGAGAAAATAAAGAAGTAAAAAGGGCATGGGCCCTGACTCCAATGGGTCTCATAAGTTAGAAAACAAAAACTCTTGTTTGAAATAATTCATGAATAAATAAAGGTACAGTTCCACAGGAAAAGATCCACAAACAGAAGGAAATCAGAGATGACAGAAGAGTGGAAAGTATTCAAAAGCTTTTTATAAGAACCGAGGCTTGGTCTGAGCCTTGAGTAACTAACATGCAGAGAGGAAACGGGAGTTCATTCTGGAAAAATGGATTGAACACAGGGTGCCACGAGGTATGGCACCACAACTTCATTGGCTTTGAGTATAGCCCATCATTACAATATATGTTTTTACTTACAACATTTTTAATAAAATATTTTCATTATTTTTCTCTGATGCTATCCAAGAAAGGAGCAAATGAGAAGGGAAGGCAGATTTTCTTCCTCTCAAATCTAATTTATGCATTCAATCTTTCTCCTTGAGAGCTGAAGCAGATTCATAACCCAGAAAAAGAGCCAGGACATTGAGGTTCTAAACAAATGACTAAATTATCCCTGTTTCCTTTACCTGAAATACCGGAAGATAATGTTAAATACAAAAGTATATTACCAGCAAAGCTTAAACAAAAGTTATGTACATTTTAAAACTAAGAGTAAATGGTTCTTGTCTTAAATACAGTCTAAATACTGTCAAATTGTCTAGAAGACATAGTTTTTCCTTACAGCCTTAGGATGCTGGGAAAATTGCTATACTATCTTACATATACATTCTTGAATTAACTGACAGAAACACAAACATACACACACAAAACACACAGCTGAAATAAAACACAAGAAAGCTAGAACCCTTGATTTAAAAAAAGAAAGAAATGCATTTCCTGCCTGCTCTACCCAGTAGTAACTTTAAATATAGATACATGGTATCTAGAGCAGGGGAAATATTTATAGCAGAATTGAAACTGGGAGAATTCCCAGGAGACTAAGTGTGGGACTTTTTTGGTTTTGATTTTTTTTTTTCTTTTCTCAGAAAGGACAGTGTATTTTAGAATTCCCAAGAAGAAAGGTCAAATGAGAAAATTAGTTTTGAGAGGGTGAAAATCTGCTTCCCCTTCTCATCTTGTTTCTTTCTTGGATAGCATCAGAGGAAAAAAAATGTTGAAAATATTTTATTAAAAACGTTGTAAGTAAAAACATATATTGTAATCATGGGCTATATTCAAAGCCAATTTGGGGTTAAAGTCTGGTAATCTCAAGGAGGTCATGGGCCTTTAAAGTAAAACAAAGTTTGTACTAGTCTAACTTTTGCCATCTAGCAACCTATTAAGACTTGCCATCAAATAAGTCAAAAGCAAAAAGGTTACATATCCTCTTATCTTTACAGAAAGATTTTCTTTGCTAAACAAGAAAACTGAGATGAATAAAGTTTCTAAAAGAAATTCAAGAGTCCCAAAGAAATAAGCTTAAATGATTGTCATAGAATTGCTGAATATTAGATTAATATGCATGAAATGTTTATATTTGTAGTTATAATCCAAAATATTTATACCCCTGCAAAGTAACTGTAGATATGAAGTGAAGTGGCAGAGTATAATAGTTGCTTATTGCTGTGTAACAACCCCCCAAATTTAGTGGCTTATAACACTTATTTTCTAACCATTTTTGAGTCAGAAATCCTCGTACTACTTAACCGGGACCCTGTTTCAGATTATCTCACAGGCTGCAATCAACGTACTGCAATGGACTGCAGTCATTCTCAAGGCTTGACTGGGGAAGGATCCTTTTTATAGTTCACTTACATGACTGTTGGCAGGAATTACTTTCTTAAGGCTGTTGGATAGAGGCTGCCCTCTGTCCGTTGCCATGTGGACCTTTCGAGAGGGCAGCTCACACATAGAAGCTTGTTTCATCAAAGCAAGCAAGAGGATACAAAGAGAGAGTCAAAACATGATGGAAGCTTCATGCTTTTATAATTTAATCCCTCAAGCAACACCCCATCACTTCTGCCATATACTATTTATCAGATGTGAGTTACCAGGTCCAGTTAACACAAAGAAAGGGTATTACATACAAGGGCCTGAATCAGAGACTCAGGGCAGAGATCAGTGGGAACTATCTTGAATGCTGTATGCAATACAAGGTTTGATAGAGTATTTAAAAATGGGTAACCATAAGTTCTTGCAAATATATATATATATATATTTATATATAATATATCATGTAGATATATGTTACATATCATGCATATATATTTATATATTATATATAAGTATTACATATTATATATAATATATATATTTTATATATTATATATTATATATAAATATATATATACACACACACATATAAAATGGAGGTGGCACTTCCCCCTTCTTAGAAACTTGTATTTTATATGTGCTCCAGGTCATCACATGTCTGCCTATAAAATACAACACTGCAAATATAAATTAACAAATACTTTTCTGCTCATAACCATTAATGTTTCTGCTTTTAACACAGTCAACTTTAAATATAAAGGACACTGGATCCTTTCGTTACTCCTTATACGAAAATTAATTCAAAATGGATTAGAGACTTAAATGTTAGACCTAATACCATAAAAACCCTAGAAGAAAACCTAGGTAATACCATTCAGGACATAGGTATGGGCAAGGACTTCATGTCTAAAACACCAAAAGCAACGGCAACAAAAGCCAAAATTGACAAATGGGATCTAATGAAACTAATGAGCTTCTGCACAGCAAAAGAAACTACCATCAGAGTGAACAGGCAACCTACAGAATGGGAGAAAATTTTTGTAATCTACTCATCTGGCAAAGGGCTAATATCCAGAACCTACAAAGAACTCAAACAAATTTATAAGAAAAAAACAAACAACCCCATCAAAAAGTGGGCAAAGGATATGAACAGACATTTCTCCGAAGAAGACATTCATACAGCCAACAGACACATGAAAAAATGCTCATCATCACTGGCCATCAGAGAAATGCCAATCAAAACCACAATGAGATACCATCTCACACCAGTTAGAATGGCAATCATTAAAAAGTCAGGAAACAACAGGTGCTGGAGAGGATGTGGAGAAACAGGAACACTTTTACACTGTTGGTGGAATTGTAAACTAATTCAACCATTATGGAAAACAGTATGGCGATTCCTCAAGGATCTAGAACTAGAAGTACCATATGACTCAGCCATTCCATTACTAGGTATATACCCAAAGGATTATAAATCATGCTGCTATAAAGACACATGCACATATATGTTCATTGCGGCACTATTCACAATAGCAAAGACTTGGAATCAACTCAAATGTCCATCAGTGACAGACTGGATTAAGAAAATGTGGCACATATACACCATGGAATACTATGCAGCCATAAAAAAGGATGAGTTTGTGTCCTTTGTAGGGACATGGATGCAGCTGGAAACCATCATTCTCAGCAAACTATCGCAAGAACAGAAAGCCAAATACCGCATGTTCTCACTCATAGGTTGGAACTGAACAATGAGATCACTTGGTCTCGGGAAGGGGAACATCACACACCAGGGCCTATTATGGGGAGGGGGGAGGGATTGCATTAGGAGTTATACCTGATGTAAATGACGAGTTGATGGGTGCTGACGAGTTGATGGGTGCAGCACACCAACATGGCACAAGTATACATGTGTAACAAACCTGCACGTTATGCACATGTACCCGAGAACTTAAAGTATGATATAAATAAATAAATAAATAAATATAAATGACACGAAATGCCAGATTGATTCATCTCATCAATCTAACATTTAAATAATGCTTCTTTGCTTGAAATGTTGTCTTATACTGAAAGTATGTGCCATCCCTCTCAGCATTTATGGGGTATTGGTTCTAGGACTCTTATAGATACCAAAATTCATGCTCAAGCCCCTTATCACTTGGCTGAGTATTTGCATGTAACCTATGCACATCCTCTGGAATACTTGAAATCATGTCTATATTATGTACAATAACAAATACAGTGTAAATGATATGCTAATAGTTGTTATACTGTATTGCTTAGGGGATATGACAAGGAAAAAAATCTGTACACATTCAGTACAGACACAGCCATCCATTTTTTTCCAAATATTTTTGATCTACAGTGAGTTGAATCCATGGATGCAGAACTCACATATATGGAGGGCTGACTGTATCAGAGTTCTTACAAATGTTGCAGATTATTAGATCAATATTCACTTTTTTGAAAATAAATAATGAAATTTTGGCCTCATAATTATGAAAAAGATCATTTTCTGTTTATGTAGATTGTGTTTTGTATAGTTTGTTGTTCACTCCTCACCCTTGCCATGCCTTGGAAGTGTAACATTATTCCCAACTCCACTACCTTGAGCTTGGCCTTATGATTTGCTTTGACTAGTGAAATGACATCATGCTGGCTCCAAGCACAAGCCATAAGGGGTACTGCAAAATTTTACTTCCCTTTAAGTATCTGCCCTCCAGCCTGAAAATATGTTCTATGCTCCTTGAGACCTGTTCCCAGAATGAGAACACTTGGAGCAGACTGGAACTTCTCCTGAATCCTGGAACTAAATACATCTAGCTGAGGCCAGACAACCTACGCCCAGCCACAAGCAATAGTCAGGCCAATATGCAAGAAGGAAATGCTCCTTATTAGACACTGAAATTTGAGGTTCTTTATTTTACAACAAAAGCTACTAAAACAGCTTGATTAATTTTTAAAAAAGAAAGTAAGCCCACAATCTTTAGAAGCAGATCATCAACAATTTCTAAACCATCCATACTGGGATTAAGTCTTCCATTCTAACATTATCACTTACTGCACCAAGTGCTATCTGACCTTGAACAAGTTACTCTCAACTTCTCTGAGTCACAGTTTCCTTAAAAGAATTCAATGAAATATATCTGAAAGCATCTGATAGAGCCCTGGAATAGACTAGGTATCAACTGATGCTTGTTTTATTTTCTGAATAATTAAGTCCAGCACAACACATTGAAAATAAATGTAGAAATCTGAAAGGAGTTAAAGCAGAAAATATTACTATAAATAATTAAACTGATTTGGCCAGAAATTTCAGAAATCCAAAAATTTTAATTGTAATTAAATAGGTGTCTGACTCATTAGTAGAAGTGATAAGAACTTATGGATCAATAAAATGAGCTCAATAAAAATTCTTCCTACAGAGATCAATACTATTTCCAACCCAGTAAATTATTATTTAATATAAACTCTATACATTAAGAATTTGTGCTAATTTAATTTGGATAAGGGTAAAATTTACCTTTCTTTCTGTCTACTTTTATTTTAGGTTTCGGTGGTTCATGTGCAGGTTTGTTACATGGGAAAGTTGTGTGTCACTGGGATTTGATGTACAAATGATCCTGTCACCTAGGTAGGGAGGATAGTACCCCATAGGTAACCTTCTAATTCACATCTTTCTTTTTAAACAGAATCTTTAAAAGCATCCAAAAAGAGTGTAATCAAGCTTAGAGAGTTTGCTGAATCTACTAATATTATTTAGTTTTTTGCTAAAATATGCTATGGCAACAGACAACTCTGTAGCTTAGAAAATCAATAATGTATTTGTCACTGTTACCTATCAGATGTAAGTTGTCTGCAGCTCTTTCTGTGCATATATTTTATGTCCTTATCTGAGAATGCCATTCTCGTGATAGAGAAGTCAAAAGCAACGGTGAAACGCCAGGATGCTTCCTAAAGTTTCTGCAGGAGCAAGCATTATATCACTCATACATACACTGCATTGAGCAGAGCAAGTCATGCAATCAAAACCTGACACCAATGAAGTGAGTGACCCCCAAAGACAAGCCCTACATGGCTGGGCCTAGTATACAGGGAAAGCAAGTAATTAGGAACAATAATGCAATCCACCAAACCAATTAAGAGAATTCGTATTTTAAAAGATTTAGCACACCAATTATCTATATGCAAATAGATGCTGCTAATCATGACAGCTTTTTATTAGTAACTAATATAAAGGATCTCTACCTAAAACACTTTAATAATAAATTCAAATAATTAAAAATATTTGAAATAATAAATCCATAGTTAACTGAAATATAATTTGTACTTTTCATTAATTTGGACTGGTCAGATCATCAATTTTGATGCTTTATTACATAAAGTTCAAAAAATAGAAAATCACTATTGACTTGAAATAAAATTAGCTTAAGTAATATCCCCACATCAAACCATTTCTGGTAAAACTGCAACTAGAATAAGTGAATTTTTTGAATTTAGGCAACTCCTTCTATTTTAGCATGAACAAGTACATGTGTGCATCAACCATTCTCTGTTCTGTCTTTTTTGTAATCACTGTGCTCTGGTGCTTTTGGGGGAAGGAACAGTGATGTGCTGGAGCAGCTTGTACCAGCTTGTGAGAGTTATTTTGTTAATTTCTCAGGAAATACACAAAGTGGCAACAAAGCATATTTTTTAAAAATTATATAAATTTTAATTAAATTATATTGAAAGCAAAGGCAACGAATCCTCAAAATTCATCACTTCCTACTTATTTTATTATAAATGTATATTTTCACATTATACTCTAATCTGTGCTCCAGATTATTTATATCTATTGTAGTTGTGTACAGAAATGTTATATAATGATGATGCAGGAGATAGAAAGAAACTATTTAGGCAGAGAGTAAGGGCAACAGAGTCCACAGTGGAATTTCCCTTTTAACAAAAAGCAGTCCCCAAGTTATGTCTTTTCTAACAAAGAGCAGCCTGAAAATTCAAGCTTCAAACATAGATAAGCAAGCTGGAAGCTTGCATGGATTAATGCTGGGAGCTGCGCCAACAGAAAGGGGCTACCTGGGGGCCAGGTATGTTCAACATAGAGGCTCTATTTTCCCTCTTCTTTGTCACCATGTGTACAGTAAAGAAACAGGCAACATGGCACAGGTCAGGCAGAGAACCTATCTGCATAATAAAAGATTAGGGTGGGGCAAGGCAGATTTATGTGCTCTATGCAAATGGTACACCTAGCCCTAACGAGTTTTTCATGCCCTATGCAAATAACACACCTGGTCCAATCAATCTTTCATGCCCTGGGTAAATCAGACACCACCTCCTCAAGCTCATCTATAAAGCCTGCTACATTTCCCCATGGCACCAGCAACCGGTTTCTCCAGGACCCCTCTCTCTGGTAGAGAGTTCTTCTCTTTCTTTCGCCTATTAAATTTCCACTCTGAACCTCACTCTGTGTGTGTCTGTGTCATGCTTTTCCATGGCCGTAAGACAATGAATCTTGGTTATTTATCCCAGACAATGACCCCACTTCATTTTAGAGGCCTGTCCAGGATCCAAGGTAGATTCACTGGAAGGGTGAGTATAGGAGCAAACCCCAACCATTTCTTGTCATTTTGAGGCCTCTGTCCTCCATTTTAAAATCAAACCAAACACTGGGCCCCCTTCAGCCATTTAAAAATGATTAGTGTGGCTGCCAACCTTACAAGACTCAGGGGATAGGCTTGCCAGGGAGAGCTTAGCAAATCCCTCAGTGCCCTAAGGGTATTGGGAGTGTTGGCTTTGTTTTGAACCAGTTTCCTTTCATGGAGAGCCTAGTCATCATGTGGGGCTGGAAGAGGTGCAGAGGCAACTGAGGGTTCCTGGCCAGGGCCACACCCTGGTGTTACCTGAAGGTTTCTGGACTAACCCCAGCCTCCAACAGCCTGATGGGTGTCAGCAACAGGATCTCCAAGCTTTCTCTATCATAAATTTCCTCTTTTCCTGTCCACAAATACCATGTCTCCTATCCCCTCTCCATATGCAAAGCTATGGGAATTTTTACAGTTCAGGGAAGTAATCTTGCCTTGCAAGATCACCACATGCTGTAGTAACCAGAAATGTAGCTCAAAGGATTGCCATTTTTGTGATTTTCTAGAACAGAGAATTTGCCCCACCCCAAAGTGACTGTCTGTCTACCCTTGGTCTGGACAGCCCATGGTATTTCAAGGCCTACTGCACCACCTAGTGGAATAGGAATCCTCTCCATGAGGCAGTCAGTTCCTTTGCCAAAACAATCTATTTCCCAGTTCTCCTCCCTTTTTGTGCCCCTCTGCAAGAGACTACTAGGCTTTATGCTTCTTCTGTGAATAGGAAAACTCAACAATGAGGAGGAAAATGTCCTCCCAAACAAAATTTTAGTCTCAATACTGTCCCATCAGCAGGAAAACTGCAATTCAGTACCTATGTTCTTTTAAGGCACCTCTTCTGCCTCCAATTACAATCGTACTTAAACAGTAAGGCAATTTTATGTCCGAAAGTTAACCAGAGCCACTGCTTAAGAATAAATACTTTAGTCCAGGCCATAATGGCAGATTATAGAGCTCAACCCAGTACAGTGCCTGCATTAAGGGCCCTTGCCCTAAAGCAACTATTGCATAGTCTTTCCCGAGATCCATCTATCAGGGAGTCATGCAGATCACACAAGCCTAGGAAATCAAAGGGAAATCACCAACGGAGGACTGTTGTTGCATGTGTGAACGTGACACATCCCAATTACTTAGCTCCTTTGGATCCATGATGGAGGGTAATGTCTGCATCTATGGGCAGCACCTTTAACAGATGCCAGGGTACGGGGAACCAAGGAGAGAAAACAGTTGCGGGGGACGTCCCCACTGTCTTACCCTCCGCACTAAGCCATTGCAAAGGAAAGGAAGGAGACTAAAGGGGTGCCTTTTTCTCGCTTCTCTTTCTAGATGAGTAATAGACCATCTTCAGCCTGAAGGCTTCTGAAATGTATTCTGAAGCACTGAGACTCCTGTGAACCTGAAACTCTGCTTTTGGACAAGGGTATGGCCTTCTTACTAGACCTTTGCTAGTGTTTCACAATCAACTCAGCTCTTTAAGCAATCATAGCAGGCAGGCCCATAGGGAAGGATTCCCCAAAACTAGAGAAGCAACTTCTGGGAAAACCATCTGAGGCAGCTCTTGAGTGTCCAGGCCTTTCTTGACCATTTTATCTGAGGCCTCCTCCAACTATGTCATCAGCTTCTGTAGCTCCACCATCTCCAAAACTCTCCACTCCCCAAGCATCACTCTTACCCTGACAGGAAATGCCCAAAGGAAAGTGATGCCACTAGGGTTCTAGTTCCCTTCTCATTGTAGGACCTTAGGCAAATAAAGGGACATTTAAGCTGATTTTCTGATGACCCCAATAGGTATATAGAAGATTTCCAAAATTTAACTCAGGTGTTTGACTTCTCATGGAGTGGTGTTATGCTGCTCCTAAGCCAACACCTACTCATAGCTGAAAACAGGCAGCTCTGCAAGTAGCAGAGAAATTCAGAGATGAGCAGTATGTCTCCTACAGCAGACCAAAGGAAAAAAAAGAGAGAAAATAGGGAAAGTGAAGAAATAGGGGAACCATCATCCCCAATAGGAAGAAGAGGCAGTACCTCTTGACTCTGATTGGAAATCCCAATGACTCCACAGATGAATGGAAAAGGAAACATGTTTTAATGTGCATATTGCAGGGCCTACAAATACTAGGGCCAGACCTTTTAACTATTTGAAACTGTCCATGATAGACCAAAAGCCAAATAAGAATCCCACAGACTTTATGGAAAGGCTGAAAGAGACACTAATAAAATACACCTCCTTATCCCTTGATTCAGTCAAGGGACAGCTCAACCTAAAGAACAAGTTTATTACATAGGCAGCTCCTGATATTAGAAGGAGACTGCAGAAGTGGGCCATAGGACCAGAAAGGACCTTGGAAAATCTCCTGAGGGTGACCACCTTTGTGTTTTATTATACGGACAAGGAGGAAGCCCAGGAAAAAGAGGGAAAACACAAGAGAAAGACAGAGGCTCTAGTAGCTGCTTTGCAGGCTTCCAAACTCCAGGATCCCCGAGGTGCATCCACTAGTTGCTACCAGTGTGGCAAGTCAGGTCACCTTAAGAAGGACTGTCCAGGCAGCAAGAGGAAGCAATCTTGACCCTGTCCAGAGTGTGGCAGGGACCACTGGAGATCAGACTGCCCCTGGAGATGAAGGTCACTGGGTTCGGAAACAGTCTCACAGATGGTCCAATAGGACTGACAGGTCCTGGGTCTCAGATCCCTGGTTCGCGTGGCTCAAGCTGCCATTACTGCAGAGGAGACCAGGGTGATTCTGGAAACTGAAGGAAGGAGGGTGGACCTCCATCTGGACACTGGAGACAGCCTCTCTCCTTTCTGTAATCCAGGCCTCCCCTCTTCCTGTAGCACAAGCATGATGGGCATCTCAGGAAAAGTTCAGCCCAATATTTTTCTCAATCCCTTAGTTGTGGTTGGGGGGTGCCTATTATTTACATATGGCTTCTTAATCATGCCTGAAAGTCTCACTCCTTTATTTATTAGAGACATTTTAGCTCACATGGGGCCAACATCCTTATAGCCCCAGGACAAACTTTTTGTCTCCCCCTGGTGGAAGCTAACATTAATCCAGAAGTGTGGGAAACTCAAGGAAGAAGAGGTCAATCTCTAAGCACTAGGCCAGTCTCGATCCATCTTAAGGATCCCACTTCTTTTCCTAATCAGAGACAATATCCCCTAAAGTCAAAGGCTAGGAAAGGGCTAGAAGCCATTATTAATAACCTGAAAATACAGGGCCTCTTCAAACTCTGTAACAACCCCTGTAACACCCCAATATTAGGAGTGCAGAAACCCAATGTGGAATAGAGACTAGTTCAGGACCTCTACCTCATTAATCAGGCCACAGTCCCAATTCATCTGGTGGGCCCTAATCCCTATACCTTGCTAACTCCAGTGTCTGAGGGAACTAAATGGTTCACAGTCCTATATCTAGAGGACGACTTTTTCTGCATAACATTATATCCTGACTCCCAATACCTGTTTGCCTTCAAAGATTCCTCCAGCCAAACTGCCCAGTTAACACTGAGAGTTCTGTCTCAGGGATTCTGAGGCAATCTTCACTTGTTTGGTTAGGCACTGTCAAAGGAGCTCTCTGAGTTTTCTGTTGCAGTATGTAGATGACATACTGCTCTGTGCCCCAACTGAGAAAGTATCTCAGGAAGGCACTGAAGCTCTTCTCAATTTCTTAACTGACAGAGGATATAAGGTTTCAAAATCTAAGGCCCAGCTTTGCCAAACCTCAGTGAAGCACCTGGGTTTGTTGCTGTCTGAAGGGACCAGAGCATTAAGGGAAAGATTAAGCCCATTTCCTCCTTCCCCCTCCCTAACACCATCAAGATGGATAACTGAGTACAGTGAGATAGCTTGTCCCTTATATCACCTCATAAAAGAAACTCAAGCAGCTAAAACTCATTTCATAACCTGGGAACCTGAAGTTCAAAAGGCCTTTAACAGCTAAAACAAGACTGATCTTCATGTATCAGAAAGGCAGGGAATGGCCCTGGGAGTTTTAACTCAAACTTGAGAACCAACTCAACAGCCACTGGCAACCTGAGTAAGGAACTTTATTTGATGGCTAAAGGATGGCCAGCACACCTCTAAGCAGTTGCCACAGTGGCCCTACGGGTACCAGAGGCCACCTAATTAACCCTAGGAAATAGCTTAACTGTTTGTACCCCCACATAATGTACCAGGATTGCTGTCTTCAGGGGGAGCCTTTGGCTAACAGACAGACAGCTCCTTAAATATCAGGCTCTGCTGTTAGAAGGGCTTACAATTCTATTGAAAACTTGTTGTTGCCTAAACTCAGCCACTTTCCTCCCCAAGGAAATTGGGGAACCTGAGCATGACTGTAAACAAGTTGTGGTACAGACTTAGGCAGCCAGGGAGGATGTCAGAGAAACTCCCCTAGAAAATCCAGACTGGACCCTCTTCATGGATGGATGTTTCTTTGTGGAACAAGGATCCCATAAAGCAGGATGTGCAGTAGTCACTCTGAGTGATGTTACTGAAAGTATGCCCCTCTCTCCAGGCACAAGCACTCAATTGGCTGAACTGATAGCTCTTACAAGCTATAAGGATTCAAAATCTTGAATTAAGTCAGAGAAAGTTAGCTAACATTTATGCTGACTCAGAGTATGCTTTCTTAGTTCTTCATGCTCATGCTGCCATTTGGAAAGAAAGACACTTATTTTTTACCACTAATGGATCCCCTATAAAATATCACCAGGAAATTAACATGTTATTATCCTCAGTTTTCCTTCCATGAGAGGCAGCAGTGATATACTGTAAGGGACATCAAAAGGGAACAGATGAAATAGATGAAGGAAAAAGGCAGCCAAGTCAGTGGCAAGGAAGTCTCAGGGGCTCAACACACTCAAAGCCCCTCTATTCTGGGAAGACTCCATGAGAGAAATTAAGCCTCATTACTCCTCTGCAGAGATGGAATGGGCCATCTCTCAAGGATACACTTTCCAGCCCTCCAGAAGGCTACACTTAGAGGATGGCAAGCTCCACTTTTTACTTGCAAAAGGATAAAACCTATCAGTGTGTCCAGAGATTGTTTTCAACAGAGAACTTATTAAAAGCAGTCAAAGAGGATGTTAATGCCTGTGAAGTCTGTCTTAAAAATAATCCCCTCAACAGGTGGCTCCTTCCTTTTCAAACCCAAAGGATGGGAAACTATCCAGGGGAGGACTGGCAGATAAAACTCAGCCACATGCCAAAGATGAAGGGCATCCAATACATCCTGGTATTGGTAGACACTTTCACTAACTGGGTAGAAGTAGAAGCATTTCCGTGCCATACAGAAAAAGCTCCTGAGGTAATAAAAGTATTAATGAAATAGCTCCCAACTTTGGTCTACTTAAGTACCTCCAAAGTGATAATGGTCCCTCATTTAAGGCAGCCATCACACAGGGAGTCTCAAAGGCACTAGGCATACAGTATCATCTCCATTGTGCTTGGAGACCTCAGTCCTCAGGAAAGCTAGAGAAAACAAATGATATTATCAAAAGGTACCTCAGAAACCTGTCCCAAGAAATTCAACTTCCTTGGGTCACTCTGTCCTCCCATGGCTTTACTGCAGGTAAGAAATTCCCCTACAAAATTAGGTCTGAGCCCTTTCAAGATTCTGTATGGATGGCCTTTCATTACAAATAATTTCCTATTAAACCAAGAAACCTCTGAACTGGTTAAGCATGTAACCTCTCTGGCTCATTTTCAACAGGAATTAACACAATACCAAAAACCCAACCCGAAGGAATAGGACCACCATAATTTAACCCAGAAGATTTGGTGTTTGTAAAATTATCCCTTCTCTCTCCTTCTGTAAGCCCAAGCTAGGAAAGGGCCTACACTGTTCTCCTTTCAACCCTCTCAGTGATAAAAGTTACAGGAATTGACTCCTAGATACATCACACTAAAGTCAAAGCCTGGAAAGCTGAGGGAGCAACCCCTGACAGCCTGAAAAAAGTCCCAGCTATCAATGCAAAAAATAAAAAAAAAATAGAGCTTAAGCTGAAAATCGTAAAAGATAAGTAAATGAGTGAGGGCTACCCATCCTACTGAGTGCCACCCACACGTTACCAGATACTGTCAATTGTTTTTACTTTTCCTCTGAGATTTACTATCAGATATTAGAACTTCTTTTTTACGCATACTTTCAGGGAGATTTTGATTATCCATGGGTTTACATTTGTAACTTCATAAACTCCCAAAGGGAAATTCTGTATCTTGACAAGTAAAATTTTAAGTGGTAATTATTTACTATGCCACACTTGAGGGAATTGTTAAACTCACTCTACTATTTGCCATATACTGTAGCAACCCCCGGAATGGAATATCAGACAAAGAATGTCAACTGCTATAGTATTTTGCTTCATTATTATCCTTATAGCAGGGATAATAGTTACAGACAAGAAGTAAACATGAAAGTTTTACTATCACTGAGTCTGCTATGTTTTTTATTGAGTTTGCTAATATGTCATGCTTTAGCTTTGCAAAGAAAGTTATAAAGAAGAGATTTTATATAAGAAAGGATCCTGTATAGTAAATTCTTGTCCTAAAGAAAATAACTGGTTATGTAAAAAGAGGAATGTTTAGAACAAGTCAGAAAGTTTAAGCATGTCTGTGCAACTCATGAAACGATTAATAATTACAGGAAATATTTAGCCAAAATTAACACTAAAATTACTCTAGCCACCCAACTCAATGCCATTTATCCTATAAAGAATGTTATTTCTATATTAACACTTCTGGTAAAGTACAGCAACATCTGGTGGAGGCAAATCACTATCTAACAGGTATCAAACAAATTCTACTGTCATGGTTGTGGCCTACAGTACTCCGAGCAATAATGGTAATCTTAATACTCATATTTGATCCCTATATTCAAAACCTTCTTGTAAGATTCATCTCTTCTCACCTAGAAGCTATCAAATTCCAAGTGGTGCTGCAGATGGAACCACACATGGATGCGCCATTCTTCCAAGGACCCTTAGATCAACACCAGAAGGAAATCTAACTGCTGTTCCCCACACAATGCCCCTCTTCAGCAGGAAGTAACCAGAAAGAGTCGTTGTCCAACACCCCCTAACAGCAGTTAGTGTTACCTCTCCTGAAGGGGGACATATGATACAGGAGATAGAAAGGAATTACTTAGGTGGATAGTATGAGCAACAGAGTCCTCAGTGGAATTTCCCTTTTCACAAAAAAAAAAAAAAAAAAAAAAAAAACGCCCCCAAATAATTTGTTTTCTAACAAAGAGCAGCCTGAAAAATCGAGCTTCAAACACAGATAAACAAGCTGAAAGTTTGCACAGGTGAATGCTGGCAGCTATGCCAATAGAAAAAGGCTACTGGGGGCCAGGTATGTTCAACATGGAGGCTCCATCTTCCCTTTTCTTTGTCACCACATGTACAGTAAAGAAAGCAGGCAACATGTCACCAGCCAGGCAGATACTCCATGTGTATAATAAAAGATTAAGGTTGGGGCAGCCAGATTTTCATGCTCCATGCAAATGGCACACCTAGACCTAACCTGTTTCTCATACTCTGTGAAAATTGTACACCTGGTCCAACCAATCTTTCATGCCCTGTGTAAATTAGACACCACTTCCTCAAGCTTATCTATAAAACCCGCAGCATTTATCCACAGAACCAGCAACCCATTTCTCCAGGACCTCTCTCTGCTGCAGAGCTCTTTTTTTTTTTTTTTTGAGACAGAATCTCACTCTGTCGCCCAGGCTGGAGTGCAATAGCATGATCTCGACTCACTGCTCCACCTCCCAGGTTCACGTCATTCTCCTGCCTCAGCCTCCTGAGTAGCTGGGACTACAGGTGCCTACTACCATGCCTGGCTAATTTTTTGTATTTTAAGTAGAGACAGGCTTTCACTATGTTAGCCAGGATGGTCTTGATCTCCTGATGTCATGATCCACCCGCCTCAGCCTCCCAAAGTGCTGGGTTTACAGGCGTGAACCACCACACCAGTCTGAGCTCTTTCTTTCACCTATTTAACTTCAGCTTTGAACCTTACTCTTTGTGTGTCCACGTCCTATTTTCCATGGCCATGAGACAACAAATCTCGGGTATTTACCCCAGACAATGACACCGCTTCAATGGTGTGCTACTGCACATATCTTCCCAACTTCCCCATACAAAGACATTATGTTGGTAGCGTAAACTTGGCCACAACACGTTGCAAATGCTACAGATTAAGGCTTGATTTACTGTCTTCTTGATTGAAAAGACTTTTTAAAATATGCTAATAATGCACAGTACTTTAAGTGCACGCTGGGTTGGTAGCGATTACATTTGAATAAGACAAAAAAAAAAGTTAATATCTTTTCAGTATTTGAAAACTATTATCCAACTCAGGAGAGTCGCTCATGAAGTTCTGACACATCTTTGTGTTCACTTTCTCTTAATAACATAAATGAAAATAAGAACCAAAAGTTATCTTGGCTCTATACCCATTTTTGAATGACATTAGCAACGTTTTTGCTGAGTCAGATAGTAAGCAAACATCTATTCACAGTCTCATTTTGTCAAATCATAGATAAATTACAATCTTGAGTTGGCTATGGATAGAAGAGTTTGGACAAAAATTAGTCAAAAGTATTTTGTGAGGATCAATTAGCTATAATGGAACTTACAATAAAGAGTATCATATATTATTAGTTGTAAGCTGTGTGCTACACATCCTTTATGTCAATAATATTTATAATAAACTTACTTTCTTTCAATGATTCAGTTATTAAACATTTACCAATGCACCACTAGAAAGGAAGATGGAAATTAACCAGAAAAAGATAAGGAATTTTTTTCAGTGCCATATCTGCTCTCCTTAATTTTCTAGACATACAGTGAAGCAATGATACCTGTGAATACTTGAGATCCTTCTTTTCTCAGCTCAAGCATCTTTCTGTTCTGCTAAGTCAAACCTAGCAAACAAAATGATTTTATTCAAAGTCTGAAGCAGTAGAAATAGGGCCCTGACAGCATAGAAGGATACCCCTTTGTTCCCAAACAGAGATGTTTCTTATTTTTCCCCTAAAAAATTACAGAGAACATTACAGTACTGAGTGAGAAGTCATGTTATTTGTGCTCTGACTCTCATCCTAATTCCACACTTTAACCTGCCTCTGCTTTGTATAGATATTATGTTCTTATTAGTGTTTTTTTACATCAAGCTTAATATTCTCAATTCTGTAGCCATTTTTCTTTCATCTAACTTATTCATTCTTGCCATCTTCATCATTCCTCTTATATTGCATTCTGGTGTGACAGTATTTTACTAGCAGAACTCTTAATGTAGACTGACCATCAGAAAAATAGTTTCTGGGTTTGGAAACTACACATCTGTAAAGGCAGTCGAGGACCACGTTGGCCACATTAGCAGTCACCAAACATTGTTGGCTTATTGCAAACTTGAAGTTAACTAAACTATATTCCACACAACCTATTCAGAAGCTGGGTCTCCTCCCTCTTTTACTTTGAGAGCTAAGACAAAAATACCAAAACTGAAATGATGAAGTTCATTACGAACATTAAAAGACAGAGCAAATATAAAAACCAGATAATAGGACTCAAGAAATATAACAAGAAACAAAGATCCATTCACACCTAAATCACACCTGAGAAATCATGACAGTACAACTCAGTACGTATCAATGATTATAGTAACGACCCTGCATTTTTAATATTTCAGAAAGCAAGAAAATGCACCATACTTTTTAGAAAAGTGACCCACCAAAAGTATTTTAAGATTGATGTGTGGTAGGCTGATCATTCTCATGAAGGCATAACATTCTCTTAAAAGGTTTTAGAAGCCTCTGAACCTTTAACATGATAGATTCTCTTCAGTGTTTATTGAATAAATTAAAATAGTGTACATCCAATGTTCTGGGAAAATTTAGCATAAACAAAACCTCAGAAGTAGTGATATCCCCACATTACTACTTATGAGCAATCTTTTACTGAACTCCTTCTAAAATCTTGTGATTTGCATATGTCATTTCTAATCAACAACACTAAAAAAAAGTGTTATGCCTATTTTACAGATGAGGAAATCTAGACATGGAGAATTTATGTTAATTGCCCAAGTTCACACAACATGTAATTGGCAGAGCTAGGATTCAAGTCCAGGCCTGTGTCATCTGAACGCTTGGGTATTACCCTTGATTCCATAATTCTTCAAGCAATGATGAGTATGTATATCAATAACTATTAATTTTGGAATCAGTTTGATATGACTGCTTTTCAATTTTAAACATTATGCATGCAGGTTTAAACTTTGCAGCATCAGCTAATATTCCTATCTTTACAAAAACCAGAAAGACAAAAATGTGTGTCTTAAAATCTATTTCCTATAACTAATAACTAGAATGATCCCATCAGTTGAAAATAAAGGGTAATAAAACCTGGTAGTATGTGTACTGTTTATAAATTCATTTGGGGAAAAACTGAAAGCGTACACACACAGACACAGTCACACACGAAGTACTGAAGTGTTTCCTTTGTATGATACTGACTCCCCTAACCCTCCATTTAGCATCATTGTCAGTTTGATTGTCCACTGTCCAAACAGTCAAAACTAGAACGGAGGAGAAAGTTGTTTACTGCAGGCCCCAACTCCCATTTCAGCACCTTCAGCTATTTCTGGCACCCTTGGTTTCCCAGTTATCTTCTACCTCTGAAGGCCTACGGTGCTTTCTGCACACTGTCTAATTTCCAATGAGTGATGAAGAAGTGAGGACTTGATCCTGCCTCCCAGGAATATTTGCATACTATGGAGTATCCAAACACAAAATCATTATTGGCAATCATTTCCTTTACGGCATCAATGTTGTAATGGTCAACCAAGTTATTAAGGATCTGACCCCCAATATAATATTATATATGATTCCAATAAAGCTTTCCCCAAGGTAACATAAAGGTAGAAGGATTTTGTAACAATAATGAAAGCAGCCCAGGAAAGCACTTAGAGAAATTCTGGTAATTCAACTCTCTTGAGGTAATTTATATTAATAACCATATGTAAAATTCAAAAACATATTTATATAAAGCCTCTGAATTACACAAATATGTGTGTGTGTGTAACAGTTTTAATAGCAAATAAGTTCTTAAATAACCTGTTTCAACCCAAACCCAATGTTGAATGGGATGTTTTACTAAAGTCCTGAAACTGGCAATAGAGCCAAAATCTGTAAGAGGCACTAAATGTGTGATCCACATATTAAACAGAACCAAAGGCTGGAGCCAGACGGCTTCTCCAGGGATTAGAAGGAGACCACAGAAATGGCTTTACTACTCCAAGCCTTCTACCCCTACCCACCTCCCCAACTACTGAGAATAGAGGCTGAAGAAAGGTGAAAACAGAAAGGAGAAGTTACAATTCTCTTCTCCTATCCCATCCCCAGACAACATCACAAGCCTTCTAAGAAGGTGGACACCAAGGGAATCACTGTAAGGTAGAAGGAGACCATCTTTCCAATCAGTAGCAAGGCTGTGTCCAATGAAGGGGATATGCTGATCTACCCTCGCACCTATAGAGGAGAAAAGGGAACTGGGGAATTATGACAAGCAGTGGGAGAGGGAGGGATGCCCAACAAGCAAACAGTCTTCATTTCCACCATCTGGTGTGCTCAGGAGTGTGAGTTTCCCATAGGTTAAATGGACAGCATGGAAGTAGCTGGGCTGTAGCCATTTTGCTAGTAGCACCCTAAAAAATGTTGCCACTGAGTAGAAACACACACACACGCACGCCCACACAAGCACCCATATATACATATAAACACAGGTGCAAGAAGCCATGGAGTGAATGCCAGTGGATACAATTTACAGTCAAAGATTGGGTAGAAGAGATAGAGTTGAAGTCATGTCTGCCAAGGTAGAAAGTTGTGCAGTAAAAAGGCCCCATATCTCCCCACAGCCCTTGTCCCTACCTGAGAATTCACACATGTGCATTATGAAAGGGTCAACATGTGGATACCTGCCATGCAGAAGGTGCAGACAACTAGTCCTTGTTAGCCAGAGAAGCAACAGTGACCCAAAGGAAGGAGACTACAATCCTGTAACTGTGGTCTCGTGTATAAAGAAACTCTCTTGCTCCTTCCCATCGTAACACTCTGGGGAGTTACAGCCTAGCATGGGGAAGAGAGGAGGTGCAGAGCTCTGAATGAGATTTAAACTGTATAAAATATTTAGAAAGCGAAAGTGATGAGGAAGTTACATGATACGCCCAAGTTCTATTAAGGAACAGGAAAGGGATTGTCAGAAGATCTTAGTTGATGTGTGCTACATTTTACGGTGAGCTTAAGTAAATATATTACTTGCAACAGAATCTTTACTCTTTTAAAATCTTAGAACTTGCTTATAAAAAACACAAAATTATTTGTAAAAAAAAAAAGGAAGAAGAGTCTAGTTGAAGAAAATAATCATCATCGTTTTATGTTTGTATTGGCAACACACTGATACTGTTCAATGAATCATTTATCCCACTTTATTCTTAGTTGAACACTTTTATCACAGTGACAATCAAGAACACAATAATAATAAAAAAAAACTAAAGGAACTATTACTTTTTTGTGGGTTAGCAGAGGCTCATTTTATACTTAAGTATTTTTGAGGATTACTCTTCAATTTTTCTCAATTTGCAATCCTTAAGAAAACATTACTGGGATCTCCGTGACAGGAAGCTAAAGGGATTTGAGCCCTGGGTGGCTTAACAACTGAATTATAAATTAGATAGAGGGACTAGTTCATTTACTCTCTTAAAGGACCTTTCTCTTTTCTATTTAAATAACTTTATATCTGAAGACCAGTTTATTTATTTCAAAAATATTTAAAACCATGCAAAACATGCAACAACACCTATGTGCCTAGTACTGTGCTAGGCACTGTGGGTATAAAAAAAATAAAGTCAAACACACAAAAATAGTGAACAAAACAAAACAATTATGTAATCTAGTGCTAAACATAACAGAAGAGAGTTTATTAAGGATCATGCATCCAGGCATGCTTCACAGAGAAAACTTAGACTTGCTACGAGAATTAATTTTATCTTTAAGATAACATATACCTTGATAAATTATTTTTAAAACTAACCTTGGTATATTATATACTTCTGTGATTGTATTTCACCTGATCCCAACATCCTTATCAATCATTTAAAATGCAAATAATGGAGATCCAGCTTACACAATGGGATGAGAATTTTATGAGGTCATTTCTACTGGAGAAAAATCATCTGGGACTCCAAATCATGGCATTTAACTGTTTTATTTACTAACTAAGTTCAGCCAAGAAAAGCATTTTATTACACAATGCATTTCAACATCAATAAGCCTCTAGGTTTGTATTCCAAAGGAGACAATGTAACCAATGAAACAGAGGAGTAGTTACAGCTCTAGTCCTAAAGTTATTTTTATTGATTATATATATATATCAGGACAGATTACTATTGACTAACAATCTGTAATATTAAGAAGTCTTTGAGTGGCATGTCAGTTCAATATATTCTGACTTTTGTTGCAAGTTGATTATTGCTCATGATACAGTAAAGCCTCATGAATTGACTATTTCTTTTATATTTGTTATGGGTAAAATGTCTTTTACTAAAATGTGCTTAGTCATAAATGATGCATAATATTATCTCATGTGTTTTTGAAATTTATACAAATGTTAATGCGCTAAGTACCCTTTTGCAACTCGATTTTGCACCCCACATTATGGGGAATAACAACTTAAGGAGGAACTTAAATATTAAATATGACAAGTAGTGTTTGTCATCTGGCAGGAGGTAGAAAGAAGGATCTGAGAAATTAAAACTATCTCAAGCAATTCCTTTATGGAGGACATCTCTTGTCTTAGGTGAGCACTTTCCTATCGGGCCTTAGACTCCCTCAATCTTCTAACCTTCCCCAGGAGAATTCCCATTCTTTTTCTATAACCAGAGAGTTTGGGATACACACTATCTTGAGTGGGGGAGGTACACATATCAGTTGTATGTTTTAAATAATTCTATATGTTCAAAATATCTCAATCCAATATTAACATATCCTTTAAACTAAGTAGTGTCACATGTCACAGAAAATGTTTTAAACGCATTCCCAAACCCATATGAAGAAATAGTGTTCAAGTATGCCAGAATATTTAAGACAGGTCTCCTAAAGCTTTGTAATAGTTGATCTTTATTACCCAAGTACTTATCAAGTTCAAGGTATTGACCTTAAAGACAATAAAATTCTACCCTTTAAACAGTGCTTCTGGGCTGGGCCCGGTGGCTCACACCTGTAATCCCAGCATTGTGGGAGGCTGAGAAGGGCGGATCACGAGGACAGGAGATCAAGACCATCCTGGTTAACACAGTGAAACCCCGTCTCTACTAAAAATACAAAAAATTAGCCAGGTGTGGTGGTGGGCGCCTGTAGTCCCAGCTACTCGGGAAGCTGAGGGAGAAGAATGGTGTGAACCCGGGAGGTGGATCTCACAGTGAGCAGAGATTGCGCCACTGCACTGCAGCCTGGGCGACAGAGTGAGACTCCATTTCAAAAAAAAAAAAGTGTCTGGCGATTTCCTCACCAACACACTTAGCTGGACCACAGTGAGTTAGAATGCCCCAATCTTTTCTGCATATTTAATTTGATGGTCCCTGTGAAAATAAAATCCAATAACATCCTAAGTGGAATGACAAGCTTTTCTAAAGTGGAATGCCCCAGGCTAAAGCTTTGGAATATTTTCTAGGACTTTTCATAGGACAATGACTGATAATCGCTATTTATATCTGTTACTGATGAACAGATTAGACATCTGGATATATCTTAATGAACTGAAAGGCAATAATTGGATTAGTCCCTTAGGGACCAAGTAAAATATGGCTCCCCATGGCTCCAAACCATGAGAACAACAAAAGTAACACGAGAAAGAAGAGTTCACTTTTCCTACAGACTGAGACTCCATTGCTGCCAAAGCTTCTGGAGCCCAAAGACCACCACTATTGCAAGCCACGGCCACACAGCAGCCTTACTTCAGATTCAATGTACTGCATTCTTTGTTCATAAGGATTAAAAACATCTAAACCTAATTTGTTGGCAGACTCTTCTTTTGAGTTCATTACTGTCCTGTAAATATCCCTTTGCTGTCTCTCTAACAATTACAGGCTCCTCTGAACATCTTAGGCCAATTTCTAGTTTGACCTCAGGGCAGCAGTCAGCAGGAAGCATTTACAGTGCTTTTTCTTCCATATAACTCCAAGGCAGCCACAGTTTGATGTAGAGGCAGGCTCTATACTTCTATCATTTTCAACATCCTCATGCACAAGTGTGTCAGAATTTCTATAGGGCTTGGAATAATTCAAGAGAATAACAACTTAAGGAGGAACTTAAATATTAAATATGACAAGTAGTGTTTGTCATCTGGCAGGAGGTAGAAAGAAGGATCTGAGAAATTAAAACTATCTCAAGCAATTCCTTTATGGAGGACATCTCTTGTCTTAGGTGAGCACTTTCCTATCGGGCCTTAGACTCCCTCAATCTTCTAACCTTCCCCAGGAGAATTCCCATTCTTTTTCTATAACCAGAGAGTTTAATCTCTCTTCAGGATCCACCTATCCTTCTCCCTGCAGTACATTTCTGCAGTGGAAGGGGGTCAACCAGCGATACCTATTAACAAGCACCTGAAGTGTCTATGGCCCGTATGCCTTTAGAATCATACACACACACACACACACAAAGAGAGAAAGAGAGGGAGAAAGAAAACTGACAAGCATTAATTCTGAAAATCAATACTGTCTAAAGCCATAAAGAGGATTAAAAAATTCCTGGAACTACTTCATACTTTGTGGTATTATTCTCCTACAAAATAGCCATTATTACGTTTCTTGTTTATCATCATTCAAATTGTGCCTAAATAAGAGAGGTGCTCTACCAATCCATATACCTTATTACAACTGATCTCTTAGCTACACAAAGTTGGAGGAGTTTTCAGAAATGCATAGTGAAGAGTCTGACATTCTCCTCAGGAAAGCAAAAGTATTACATTTCTGGTAGAAAATGATTATGTATAAACTCTGGATAAAGATACTATCTAGATACAAAATTTTTTCTCTTAATGTCATCACCATAAGAAAAGATAATATCCAAAGCTTTAACTATGAGATCTGTATTACTCATTATATCTACAAGGTATTTAGCATTTTGATATAAGATTTGCAGACCACTGAGAAAAGAAAAACAAAATATCTCTTCCTGAAGCATCTTAAGATTGTTTTCCATTACTTTGTCGGAACTGGATGTTATCAGGCTTCTATTACTGTATTCCTCTTTTGGAACACTAAAAAAGTAACATGAGGCAAAGATTAGGTATATGTCACACACAAAAAAACTGAACTTGAATGTTGTTGACTAGTGTGGATCAGAAGAGTGGAAATCAGACAGGGCTGGCCAACATGGCAAACAAAAGCCCTTCCAGGTGTATAACTCATCATCTCCACAAAAGGCAAAAAGAAAACTGATCACCAGGCACAGGAAAATCAATGATGGATCAATGCCTATAAGAGGCCAGACCAACCCTGACAATCTCTCGCCAACTCACACACCACCATCTTCTATCTAAAGCCAGTGTCCGCATTTGCTCTCCATTTGTACTGAAAAGCATCACACCTAAGATTCTCCTCTCTCTCCTACACCATCAAATTTACACTCTCTACTAGATTAATGAGTTAGTCTCAATAAAAACTTAGCAAATATCATACTACATACTGTTGTTTCTCATATCCCAAAATAGATTTGCTTGACTCCCCTTCCCCTGTCCACTATTGCCTCATTTGCAGCAAACTCCTCCAAAGAATCTCCTTCCTCTTCCAGTTCTCTCCTCCCACTCCTAGCTGTTTTACCTTTCAGCATTCCACCTAAGTATTTCAGTCACAGTCACCAGTGACTTCCATGCTTATGCCAGTTATTAAGCTAGTGTCTCTTTTTTCCACATCCATCCACGCCTTCAATCCTCTGCTCTATGATGCTGGGGCTAGAACACTGAAAACCATATTTTCTGTTTACCAGCTATTCCCTGTCAGACTCTGCTAGTAGGTGCACCAGAGGAAAGCTGTAAGGCTGTAGGGCTGTGGGAGGAAGAATAGACTTGTTCTTTCATATCCTGCCAGTAGCGTCAACAAAAGCTGTCTGCCCTGGCAGCAGGCAGTTGGTTCCAGATTTTACGATTATTACACACTCCAGACCAGCCTCATCATATCTCCTCAGAAGTACCTGCACCAGGAAGAATCAGCACTTTCTCCTGTGAGGCCCATGCCCCAGTTCCAAAAGGTTCTTCCTGCAAACTTTGAGGTTCTGACACCAAGATCTTCCCTCTGTCTCCCCAGCCCATGGAGGGCAGATGCTTCCTAAAGTTCCTGCCTCTGTGAAGCTGAAGTTTTCTCTTTTTACCTTTGTATATCTCCTGTAGCTCGTTAGCCCATTCCCTATGTTATTTCTGTCAAACAACTGATGCCCTTTCTTTTTTAAAACTTTATTGAAGTATAATTGACAAAACTGTATATACTAAAGATGTACAATGTGATTATTTGATATACATAAATACACTGTGAAATTGTTATTGAAACACCAGGGGTTCGGTCTAGGTCCTGATGCTCACCACAAAGAAAGCCAATGACTGAGACAAGGAGTATTGCCAAGAAAGATGACTTTAATCAGGTGCTGCAGCCAAGGAGATAGGAGATCAGTCTGAAATTTGTCTCCCTGACCAATTAAAACTAGAGGTTTATATTGCAGGCAAGAAATGTAATAACGTGTTAAAAAAAAAAAAAAAAAAAAAAAAAAAAAAAAAAAAAAAAAAAAAAGCAGGAACCAGAGAAAAGCAAGGAAGCAATCATGATAAATGAGGGGTTTGGCATCTCATTGCCTAGCTGTGGTAATCTGGTGAGCTTCAGTTCTTTGACACTTTTTTGAGAGGCCTGAAGGTCTTTTCCTGAGGAAGGAATTCAGACAAAACAAATTTCAAGAATTAAGACCAGAAGGGTCAATTTCTATATTTATCCAAAAAATAAAAAATAAAACTATGGGACTATTGGGTTGGTTTCAAATGATTACCACAATCAAGTTGATTAACACATCCATCACATCACATAGTTACCACTGTGTGTGTGTGTGTTGAAGACACTGAAGATCTACTTTCTTAGCAAATTTCAAGTATACAATACAATGTTATTAACTGTAATGGCCACACTATGCATTAGCTCCTCAGAGCTTATTCATATTAGAACTGAAAGTTTGCACCCTTTGACCAATATCTTCCTAGTTCCTCTACTCCCCAGCTCCTGGAAATCACCTTTGTAATCTCTGTTCCTATGAGTTTAAACTTTTTAGATTCTACACATAAATTAGATCATGCAGTATTTGTATTTCTGTGTCTGGCTTGTTTTACTTAACATAATCTCCTTCAGGCTTATCCATGTTCTTGTAAATGTCCCAATGTCTTTCTTTTTATGGCTGAATAATATTCTATTGCAAGTATGTCATATTTTCTTTATTCATTAATCTATTGACATACACTAAAAAGATCATTTCTATGTCTTGGCTATTATGAATAATGGCTGCAATGTACATGGGGGTGCAGATATCTCTTCAAGTTAATTGTTTCACTTCCTTTAGATATATATACAGAAAAGGGAATGCTGTATCATATGGTAGTTCTGTTCTTAATCTTTTAAGGAATCTCCACACTGTTTTTTATAATGGCTGTACCAATTCACATTACCACCAAGTGTACAAAGACTCCCTTTTCTTCATACCCTTGCCAACACTTGTTATCTCTTATCTTTTTGATAGTAGCTGTTGTAAAATATATGAGACAATATCTCATTGTGGTTTCGATTTGCATTTCCCTGAAGATTAGTGATATTGATCACCTATTAATAATACCTGCTGGCCATTTTTTCCTGCTTTCCAGACTTGACCTTATTTGATATAATGCTGCTAAATCCATGAGTCAGTTTTCTGTCATCATCTACTCTAGACCTTCAAATAGCAGTAGACACAGTTAATCACTCTTCCTCAACTCTTCCTCAGTTGACTCCAGGACACTACAATCTCAGTTTCCCGCCTATCTTACCAATCACTATTTCTCAGATCCTTGTGCTAATTTACCCTATTTTATCTGAGACTGCAGATCCTCAGTGCTCAGTTCCTGGTCCTCCTCTCTCTAGCTCATTATCGTGATCTTATATAGGTCCATGCCTCAAAAAGCCAACTATGACTCCCCAGTTAATACCTTTAGTCAGATTCTCTCCAATTCCAAATGTATAAATCAAATTTCCATTTGACATCTACAATTTTATATATGTAAGACATACAAAACTGAACTCCTGATCTTCCTTTACCCCAAAATCTTTTCCACCTCCAACCATCCCTATCCCAGTGAAAACTCCATTATACCAACTGCTCAAGCTATAAGCTTGTCATTTTCCTTGGCATTTCTGATTCCACATTCAGTCCTGTTGCCACTACCTTCAAAGTATACCCAGAATCTGACCACTTTGCATTGTTTTCCTGCCCTGATCTAGTCTGAACCACTATCATCTGTCACCTGAATTACTGCAATAGTCTCCTTGCTGTTCTCTCCGCTTCTGCCCTCAGCTAAGTGGCAAGAATAATCCCCTCAACCACAAACTAGATCATTTCACTCTTCTGCTTAAAACCCTCCAAAAGCTACTCAGTTCACTCACAGTAAAGGCTGCAGTCTTTACGGTGGCTTATGAGGCCCTACATGATCTTGCCCCGCTTTCATCCCATACTTCTACCTCCTAATATTCCCCGCCCCACCCAATTTCACACCCTAATCCAATGGTCCACTGGCTGTTTCTCAAATACTTCAGGTGTACTCTCACCTAGGGCCTTTGTTCTAGCTGATCCTTCTTCTAGATGCTCTTCCCCAGGGTTGCCTAAGTCCCTACCCCTCTTTCAGACTCTATTCAACTCTTGCTTTTTCAGTGATCACCCAATTAGTATTACAAACTGCCTCCCCTCCACTCTACCTCTTATTCTTGGAACACTTTTAATTCCTTTTAGCACATTCTCTCTATTTTTTTTTTTTTTTTTTTTTTTTTTTAATGTCATCACTGCCTACCCTCACTAAGTAAGCTCCATAAAGACAGGAAATCCTGTATAATTTGCTCACTAATGTACCTTAAGCACTAAAAGAGTGCCTGGCTCAGAATAAGCACTGAAGGAAAAAAAATGTTGAGTAAAAGAAGGAATTGATAGTCAGCCACCAGGTTGATAAATCTAGTACCTTGGACTACCAAAAAAAAGAAAAATTGACTCTAAAAGGAGCTTCCCCCATATTTTTCTCAACTTTTCAGCAACATCTCAAACTGAGTAAAGAGAAGAAAATAGGGTAACTCCACAATTACATTATTCCAACTATTGAAACCAAATATAGCAATTAATCATCTCTTTTCAGTGCTTGTGGATTCGTTGTGGAAATCTGACTTCCAGCTCATCTGATAAGCTTAGACATTTTAGCAAACCACCTTAGGTGGTGGCAGGACAGGTCAGAAGATAAAACTCTAGAGCCGGTCTCAGTGGCTCATGCCTGTAATCGCAGTACTTTGAGAGGCCAAGGCAGGCAGATCTCTTGAGAACAGGAGTTTGAGACTAGCCTGGCCAACATGGCAAAACCCTGTCTCTACTAAAAATACAAAAATTAGCAGGGTGTGGTGGCACATGCCTGTAATCCCAGCTACTGAGGAGGCTGAAGAATGAGAAGCTCTTCAACCTGGGAAACAAAGGTTGCAGTGAGTTGAGACCATGCTACTGCACTCCAGCCTGGGCAACACAGCGAGACTCCACCTCAAAAAAGAAAAAAAAAATAAAAAGAAAAGAGAAGATAGAAATTTGGTTTGGATGGGTCAGGTGTAGCAAGAATACTATGACGACTTTTCATGGGGAAAACAGAACATACAGTTGGAAATCTTGTCAGTGACGTGGTACCATGAGAGATATGATAAAGGAAGAACAGGCTATATTTAGTTACTAGAGTATTTGAAATTAGACATGATCTCAGGAAAGTCACATAGTCTCCCAAGGTCCCTGTTTCCACACCAAGAAAATTTAAAAATTAGACTAGAAAGTCTGTAAGGCTTCTTATAGCTCTGTAAGAACTAAGATTGGGCTCCATGAGGCCAGTGGAAGAATGATAATACTGAACAAGTGAATTGCCAACCCGTGCCACAGGTCAGGTTCCTAGAATACAAACTGAGTGGATTTGAGCATGCATGGGGTAATAACGGAGGCTTTGTGGATCAACATCTACGAAAGGGAAATGGCAGGACCGGAAAAAAGGAGAAGTTAAGCTGTGATGCAGGACTTGTGAAGGCTCAGCCATCCTCTTGGAGAACTGTGAAGATAGACTGACCCTCCAAAACTGTCTTGAACTGGAGCAAAAAGGCTGGGGATTTATATACCCCTGACAGTCATTAGATGTGGTTCTACTGGGAAGGAGGTGGAACCTTGGGTAAGGCAGGTCTCTTGCCCTGATGCAATCTTCATAGAAGGCTGATAGGTGAGGAGCGTCTGCCACAGCACTAACAACAAGTGAGGGGGTCAAAGTGGTGTCTCGGTAGCCACCATGGACCACCTGTGGACCTGCTAACCAGAGACCAAATTGGCCTCAAGTTCTGAAACGGTGTCCAACTTATCAGTCATGGTTAAATGACATCAGCTCTGATGAATACAGGCACAAAGGATAAGAAGCTAGACATGTTATTAAGTTTTTGAAATAAAAATTCCATTTTCCAAGCTCTAAAATATATTAACATTAAAATAGGTATGGGATATATTGTTATGTTATCTCTTAATTTGGTTACTTGAGGTAAGAAGTTGTCATAATGCAGTGTGGTTTCTTCTACCCTGCATTAATCAAAGTCACCAGTGATCTCATTCTGAGCACTATTGCAGACGTCATTACCCAGCCACAACAATATCTATGAATGCAAATATAAACCTAAAGCCTTGATTACATTTAACCATGTGGCATATGCCAAGTACTGTTGCAGGCCCAGGGGCTATAAACAAACATAAATTTCATGGAGTTTACATTCCACTGGAGTCACACTAATAAGCCATGGTCATTTATACACAGCCAGAGCAGTGGAGACCTGGATATAGGGTAAACTCTATGCAGAGCTGAAGTTGAGAAAACTTACAATTTATCTTCTGGATTTTCATTATCCTGCCCACCTACCTCTGCACCAAAATACATTACATACATACCCAAGACTCTTATGCTCTTCAGACAGAAGTTCTATGTACTGGATTCCAACTGTTTCCTCCACCTCCTTCCCATGACTCCTCCCTCATCAACGTCCATAAGTTACCATGGCTCATCACTTCCAGGAAAGGCACAATAAATTCATTGCCACCTAAGGCTTAATAACTAACTGAAGCTTAATTTTGTTATCCCTCCTCAGAGATCATTGGTCCAACATGGAATATGAATGGGAGAATTTCAGGCACCAGTGATATGCTAATGGGAAAGAAATCTTTGTATCCCCAAATATTACTAGAGAATTCCTGTTCAGTCCAGGCAGAAAAATAATCCTGTCTGGTTCTCTGGGGTGACAAAATCATTTTGATAAGACGTGACTTGACAGTTTGACTAAAGATTAACATCTGGGGCTGAGCGTGGTGGCTCACGCCTGTAATCCCAGCACTTTGGGAAACCGCGGTGGGTGGATCATGAGGTCAGGGGTTCGAGACCAGCCTGGCAAACATGGTGAAATCCCGTCTCTACTAAAAATACATAAATTAGCCAGGCATGGTAGTGGGCATCCGTAATCCCAGCTATTCAGAAGGCTGAGGCAGGAGAATTGCTTGAACCTGGGAGGCAGAGGTTGTGGTGAGCCGAGATCACTCCATGGCACTCCAGCCTGGGCCACAGAGTGAGACTCTGTCTCAATAATAATAATAATAATAATAATAATAATAATAATATCTGGAAGTTTGTAAAACTCTCAGAAGATTTGTGTAGATATGCTGTCTCTCTCAAATGTCCACCACTTTGCAATCCAGTGCTGTTTTCGGCTTTTACAATAACTGCTGCACTGAAAGTATTCTCATCAAAGTTACCCAATTCTTTATTGCTAAGTAATTGGAGAATTTTCTGACTTCAAATTGACTTCTCTGTAACTCTTGACACTTTTGACCATTTTTGTCTTAAAACTCAGTGGCTTTCCTCATGTTTCTCCTGCTTCTCTATTTCATCCTTCTCAGCATCCTTGTGGAATCTTCTCCTCTAGCCATCACTTAAATGTCAGAGTTTTCTTCAGCTCTCATTTTACTCTAAAACCTCTCCTAGTATAAACTTAACCATATCTTTTACTTTAACTATTATATACATATATATGCCAATAGTTCTCAAGTCTGTATTTCCAACCCTAAGTTCTTAGCTGCCCATCGTATTTCCAACACCCTGCTGAACATTTCCACTATGATGTTCCACAGAAATCTCAAACTTAGCACATACAAAATTCTTCTCCATTCTATGTTGTTCCCAAGAAAATCACCCCCCTTCTTGAGATCTCAATTTCAATAAATGGAATTTCTACCCACCAAATTGCCCAGGCCAAAAACATAAGAGTATAATGATACTTTTCTTTCTGATAGCCTCCTAATCTAATCAGGCACCAAACCCTATTGATTCTAGTTCCTTAGTGTCTTTCCAAGCACTCATTTCAATGAGTGTCTTTCCAATCCACTCATTTCTATGCTACTTCTTTTTCAATGCGACTTCTTTCACATCATTCATCTTTCTAGATTATTTTGTCAAATAGCAACATATCATTGTGGTTTAGAGTATGGATTCTGGAGCCAGACTGAATTCAAATCCCAGCTCTGCCTCTCATTGACTTGTGATCTTGGGCAACTACTTAATCTCTCTGTATCTTATCTATAAATCAAGATAATAAAATAAAATAGCACCCCACCTCATATGATTGCTGAGAGGATTAAATGGATTAAATATGTAAAGTGCTTGGGAGTATGCCTGGCTTATAGTGAGCACTCAGAAAGTGTGAACTGTTTATTAGCAGGAAACAACTACCTAGCTGGTTTCCCTTCCTCCAGCCTCACTCCTTCCCAATCTGTTCCCTAGTTGGCAGCAAAAGTGAACTTTCTAAAATAAAACTCAGATCACGTCACTCCTTGGCTTTAAATATTCTGTGTCTCACTCCCTCATACACCATTCCCAAGCTCTTTAAGACTGATGGTTCCCCTATGAGTTTCTACAACAGCTTTTGCATACTCATATTATAGCACTTATCAGACCGAATTTTGTTTGTCTGTTTACTTATTGATCTATCCTATAAGACTTTATAAAACTCAAGGTTTTCTTTTTATTATTATTATTATTATACTTTAAGTTCTAGGGTACATGTGCATAACGTGCAGGTTTGTTACATATGTATACTTGTGCCACGTTGGTGTGCTGCACCCATCAACTCGTCAGCACCCATCAACTCGTCATTTACATCAGGTATAACTCCCAATGCAACCCCTCCCCGCTCCCCCCTCCCCATGATAGGCCCCAGTGTATGATGTTCCCCTTCCCGAGTCCAAGTGATCTCATTGTTCAGTTCCCACCTATGAGTGAGAACATGTGGTGTTTGGTTTTCTGTTCTTGCCATAGTTTGCTGAGAATGATGGTTTCCAGCTGCATCCATGTCCCTACAAAGGACGCAAACTCATCCTTTTTTATGGCTGCATAGTATTCCATGGTGTATATGTGCCACATTTTCTTAATCCAGTCTGTCACTGATGGACATTTGGGTTGATTCCAAGTCTTTGCTATTGTGAATAGTAAGGTTTTCTTTTTATTATTGGGTCTACTTATCTCTATTGCCCAGCACACAATAGGTATTCAATAAAAACTCAATGAATGAATGCAGTTTATCACCTACTTTGAATCTCAGCTAATCTCAGCTTTTCAGCTAAGATGCAAAATCCTGTACTCTTCCATGTGTAGTCAACCAACTGAAACCCAGAAACTATGGATAACAAAGCTTTTTGCATTAAAATCACCCACTAACTACATTAGCATTTTCTCTAGGTTTAGAGGATTTGTGTGGGGAATACGTACAAAAGTTTCACTCTCTCATATATTATCTCAGGAATACATAATTAAAGCTAAAACTTGTCTGGATTTCTAATTAAACATATGATTTTTTTCTTGTTGTTAAATTGATTTGGGATTTTTCTGTTAAATGTGGAGTTGAAAGGGGAGAAATCTTGATGTGAACCTTGAAACTTAAATACCCATTCATTTCTCCCAACAAAAGTAATAATCAATACAGTAAAAAGAAGATGACTTACAAAACCAAGGTTATTCCCCGTTCAAATATCTGGACAGAAAATGGAATACATTTTTCCCTCCTCAGGCAGCCCAAAATCATTTTGAATTGAGAGTAATAAGGTATGACTTTAATTTCCTGGGCAAACTAATCAAATTTAAGGTAAAGGATATAAAAATTGAATCCCCAACAAATTATCCAAAATATTAATACCTGTAAAGGGAAAGGGAGGACATGCCTCTGAGATGCACCAGGACATCAACTATATATATAGGGCCCAGGAAAGAGGCCACATGATCAGAAAGTATATTTTGAGCTTCAGTAGTAGATTATATATAGAAAGAGGGGGAGACATGATTTCAGCATTTGAAATGCTCTCCCATTAATGATAATAGTAGCAATAATAATAATAGCTAACCTTACATAGGGTTGACAATGTGCTAGGCGGGCCCTGTTCCAACCCTGACACACTAACTCATTTAATCTTAACAGGAAATCCATGCAATAGGGGTTTATACTAATTATTCCATTATAGTTGGGGGACCTCAGGCATGAAGAACATAGTAACTTGCTCAAGGTTTCAGTTTGTGAGTGGCTAAGCTGACACTGAACTCAGGCTCACTCTGTATAACACCATGCAAAATAGCATCTAAGAAATTATGAGTCTCTTGACTAACATTCCCTTCCACAAATTGCATAGATCTCCTATTACACGGAGATGTCGTGATGAATAGGATAACAGGGACATCATAACGGAGAAGATGACAAAATAACAAGTAATAACACAAAAGGGTCAGAAGTGTTTGATATGAAAAGTTTGGGGAGCTGGAGGAGCAGAGCAGGGCCCCTCATCTGGTCCAGTAATATAAGAAAGCCTTCTCACAGAAAGGAAGATGAAGGTGAACCCAGAAAGATGAGTAGCAATTTTTCTGTTAAAAAGCGGGAAGATAAATTTATATGTGTGTGACGAACTAGAAGAAATCTTATAAAGCAAGTTTGTCCAACCCGTGGGCTGTGAGCTGCATGTGGCCTAGGATGGCTTTGAATGAGGCCCAACAAAATTCATAAACTTTCTCAAAATATTATGAGATTTATGCACTGACTCTTTTTTTATTAGTGCATCAGCTATCATTAGTGTTAGTGTATTTTATGTGTGGCTCATGACAATTCTTCTTCCAGTGTGGCCCAGGAAAGCCAAAAGATTGGACACCCCTGTAAAAGCCGGAGCAGAGAGAACAAAGTAACAGATGAGGTTGCTGACAGAATTGGCCACATTAAAGCACTTGAGCATGGTGGGAAAGGCAATGAAAAGCCACTGGAGAGTTTTCTGCAAAGGAAATCTTCTAATTGCTGTAGTATGGTGATTGTATTGGAGAATGGCAAGAGAATAAATAGGAAGGAAACTACTTCACTATTCTATGCATGAGTGCTACTGTGCAGTGGTGGGGATGGAGAGAACTGGATATATCTGAGAAACACTTATGAGATAGGATTCACGGGAGTTAGCAATGTATTGGGTGTGGTGGATAAGAAAGAGAAACCAAGTGTGACACTCAAGAGGGAGCATAAAGAGGGCAATGGAGTATCCAAGACAGTGAGCCTTTGCATCATCATCTGATGGAAAATGACAAATGAAAATATAAAATGTGCTAATGTTTTACAGCCAATATGCAATCAAGTCAATGCAGAAGAGAACAGATTGGTAGAGCTATCAGGAAAATATTAACATTTGAGATGTAGAACATTAAAAGATTAAAAACACAGAGATAACTGCTGAAATTGTGAGTATGTGCACACAGGAAGTATCTAAACATTTCTCAGTATTGAGAGGGTAACACAGAAAAGCAGAAATTCTGGTATTTAAATGCAGAATGTGAATAAGAGCCAGTACTAATGAGTCTTACAGAGGCATCTCTTTTAGCTTAACAATGTTTTTAAACATGGAAAAGGGAGTTAGAATAAATGAGCAAGGATCAGCAACTAATCAGAAAAGAATCAAGTCATCTACCCCTTTACAATTCTGAAAATGAAGAATCAGGATCTATCAGTGGCATCATCAAAATGAGCATTATAAAGAATCTACCTTTTAAAGGAAATGAATTCAGGGTAGAAGACTGTCAAGTTTTTTTCCTATAATTCACTATTACCCTTAAGAACCTGATTTTCTGGGATTTTAAACAGAGGCTATAAATGGCTTTTGTAGGAACTTTTACCTATTAAAATATCAATTACTTAAAACTATTTTAAAGACACTATTGAACTCAATGATACATATTAAGAGTATATTCACATAAAAATGTCTTTTAAAAAATTTTTTGAGGGCTTAGATATAAAGTACTTTCTTTTTTTTTTTTAATTATACTTTAAGTTCTAGGGTACATGTGCACAACGTGCAGGTTTGTCACATATGTATACTTGTGCCATGTTGGTGTGCTGCATCCATCAACTCGTCAGCACCCATCAACTCATCATTTACATCAAGTATAACTCCCAATGCCATCCCTCCCCCGTCCCCTCTCCCCACAATAGGCCCCGGTGTGTGATGTTCCCCTTCCTAAGAAACTACCATCAGAGTGAACAGGCAACCTACAGAATGGAAGAAAATTTTTTCAATCTACTCAGCTGACAAAGGGCTAATATCCAGAACCTACAAAGAACTCAAACAAATTTACGAGAAAGAAAACAACCCCATCAAAAAGTGGGCAAAGGATATGAACAGACATTTCTCAAAGGAAGACATGCATACAGCCAACAGACACATGAAAAAATGCTCGTCATCACTGGCCATCAGAGAAATGCAAATCAAAACCACAATGAAATACCATCTCACACCAGTTAGAATGGCAATCATTAAAAAAATTTTTTAAACAGAGTTTCTATCTCTCTGTCACCCAGGCTGGAGTGAAGCGGCAAGATCACAGCTCATTGTAACCTTGACCTCCCAGGCTCAAGTAATCCTCCCACCTCAGCCTCCCAAAGTGCTGGGATTACAGCCATGATCAAAGTGCTGGGATTACAGGCATGAGCCACTGTGCCCAGCCAAAAATGTCTTAAATATACTCTAGAGGTAGGACAAAGGTAGAAAAGCAGAGACCTATTAAGAGACCAAAATATGGTCTTATAAACCCTTTAAATAGCCAAAGTTGTGATTCCTGTGATTCTCATATAAGGGAAGCTATATTACCTATAGAGATAATTGTCTATTAATATTGTATTCATTAAATATTTAGTAACTCTCTCCTTCTCTTTATGTTTCAAAGGGTTACGTTGCTGCCAATCAGAACGTCTGATGAGCATGAATAAACATACTGACTTACGATAACTCCATACAAAAGCATAGAACTTGCTTGGCATTTTTGTCAGCTTGTGCAAGTTACAAAGGTTCAGTTCCCATGAGGCTCTTCAAAATATTGGAAGTACATTAAAAATTTCTGTTGCTAACTTCAAGAACCCCAATTGGGACACGCAGTAATAAACTTGGTACAAATGTTATCCATTATCTATGTTACTGTGCAGTGGATATAAGCAGTGATGAACTTCCCTAGGAGACAATGGGGAAAGGAGCTCCTCTGTGGTTTTCCAAAATGATGTGACATTCTGCAAATATTGAGGAGAAAAATCTGCATTACAACACACTAGGGTATCCCTAAATAATATATGAGCTAAGAATTTTTTTTTTTATTTTTATTTTTTTTTTTTGAGATGGAGTCTCGCTCTGTCACCCAGGCTGGAGTGCAGTGCATGATCTTGGCTCACTGCAAGCTCTGCCTCCCGGGTTCAAGCCATTTTCCTGTCTCAGCCTCCCGAGTAGCTGGGACTACAGGCAACTGTCACCATGCCCGGCTAATTTTTAGTATTTTTAGTAAAGACTGAAGTTTCACTGTGTTAGCCAGGATGGTCTTGATCTCCTGACCTAATGATCCACCCACCTCAGCCTCCCAAAGTGCTGGGATTACAGGCATGAGCTGCCATGCCCGGCCAATAATTTTTAATTGGTACCTTGTACTCACCAGGCAGAAGAAAGTAGCATTTTCTTGAGCAATTAATGCCATTGCTCCATTCTTCCAACTACCTAAATGAAAAAAAAGTCTGGCATTTTAAAAGGCTGTATTCATGTGTAACATATTGTTTTCTTTAATGTCTCTATCATTATAGGGATGGTAGTGTCATAGGTTTTGAAAATCTTGTTTGAAGTTTGTCTGACACGAAATGATCCTGATAATTCAGAACAACAGAAACAAATTTACCTGAAATATAAGGTTGCCTAGATTTGTCATCACAGCTGCCTCATTTTTCCTTTGGTAAATTAAATGCTTTCTTCACCTTGGATGACTGTACGGCACCATGGTGTGGTTCTAGAAGAACCTCAGCAATTGTTTCCAGTTCAAGTTCTGGTCTCAAATAGCTGTGTTACCTTAAACAAGACACTGAAGCTCTCTTGGCTTTAGTCTTCTCATCCATTAAATGTAAGATCAACTGATTGCTATATTCCTTTTATTTTTGTTTCTATTATTATTATTATTATTATTATTATACTTTAAGTTCTAGGGTACATGTGCATAACGTGCAGGTTTGTTACATATGTATATTTGTGCCATGTTGGTGTGCTGCACCCATCAACTCGTCAGCACCCATCAACTCGTCATTTACATCAGGTATAACTCCCAATGCAATCCCTCCCCCCTCCCCCCTCCCCATGATAGGCCCCGGTGTGTGATATTCCCCTTCCCGAGTCCGAGTGATCTCATTGTTCAGTTCCCACCTATGAGTGAGAACATGCGGTGTTTGGTTTTCTCTTCTTGTGATAGTTTGCTAAGAATGATGGTTTCATTCGAAAGTACTAATTATGCTTATTCAGATAGACAAAAAGTATTCAAATTGTAGCAATTAAGCATATTTAAAAGCAAATCTTGGCCAGGCATGGTAGCTCACGCCTGTAATCCCAACACTTTGGGAGGCCAAGGCAGGCGGATCACCAGAAGTCAGGAGTTCAAGACCAGCCTGGTCAACGTGGTAAAACCCCATCTATACTAAAAATACAAAAATTAGCTGGGAGTGGTAGCATATGCCCATAATCCCAGCTATTTGGGAGGCTGAGGCAGGAGAATCACTTGAACCCAGGAGGTGGAGTTTGCAGTGAGCCGAGATTGTGCCACTGCACTCCAGCCTGAGCAACAGAGTCAGACTCTGTCTCAAAAAAAAAAAAAAAAAAAAAAAGGCAAATCTCATCCTGAATGTCACCTAAGGAACTCAGGTATTATAGTCTCCTATCATTCACCACTTTTTGTCCAAGCCTATATTTCTCCTATAAGAATTATATTCCATGAAGATGGGCTCACTGGGTGTTTTATAAATAAAAAGAGTAATGACTAGTGTTCTGGGCCCAAAATTCAGGTAAACAATTGCATTTCCACATGGAATACACATATGTCATAACTTCAGAATCCATTACCTCTTGTACCTAGTACATGTTTACTCTGTCAATTACAACCTTTTGAAAATTTAATTCAAAAATTTTCCGTTAAAATTGAAAATCATGGACTTTCCAACTCTTTGGATTAATTTTATTCAAACTTTAGAAAGTAAAAAGGACATATCTCTGCAAATGCAAAAATGTAAATCTGTCTTGTAGGCAATATTCTGCAAGAGCTCAAAGTGACAATAGGCTGAACCTAGGACTACATTGTATATTACTTATATACCATTAATTTCAAATTCTTGAGTGGTCATCTGCTACCACCATGTCAAGAAAATAAATTTACTGTTGATAAAACTATAATTGAACTTAGATGATAGAGCATTAAAAATGTTACTCCTCAAGAAAGGTCTTGGTAATCTGAAAGTAAGATGACAGTAACTTTAAAGTCACAACCTTCTCTGGGGCTTCTCATGTTG
The DNA here is from genome assembly GCF_007565055.1 of Rhinopithecus roxellana. Lineage (NCBI taxonomy): Eukaryota > Metazoa > Chordata > Mammalia > Primates > Cercopithecidae > Rhinopithecus > Rhinopithecus roxellana. Next base: position 83,807,997 of record NC_044565.1, read on the forward strand.
TAATATAGTCTCTAATGTCCTCTCTCTTTCTCTCTGTCTCTCCTACTGATGAAGAGTAATGACCTCAGATGACTAAAGGAAATAGGGCACTGCCTCTTATTCTGATGACCCAAGGTTAAATCTCTGTTATTTACTTCCCCAGCAGGCTCAAGTGTCCCTCTTGGCCAGCCAAGCTTGGAGATCAGCATCTGCTTTCATAGGAATCACTTCCTGGGATGAGAAAAAATTTGGATCCATAGTGAGATGCTTCTTCCTGATGAAATACATGTCTTTTATTTAGCTTTTTTATTTTTCATTCTGATCCCAGATACCCAGACCTTGCCTGGGTTCCAGTTACTTGGATCTGAAACCTATTTTTATACACTGCTTCTTAAATACATAGAGTAACTATCTCTAGAATATAAGAATTAAACAAATAAACAAACAAAAATATGTATAGCCATAGGATAAATGTGATGCAAGTGCCTGGAATATCAATCTTTGTCATGGTAGCAATATAAAATATTTTATTTAAATAAATATGGATGCATAAAGTATAGTATACTGAAAAATATACATAAGCTTGAAAAATTAAGCTTTAGACTTCAAAGTATTTCATTGTTGTGTCAAGCAAGTTTCTCTAATGGTGTTTGTTGAGTCACTTCTATCAGGAATACTTTAGTAGAAATTTGGAGGAGAAAATGACTCAATATATTAGCACCCCCTTCTACTGTGTTTCCCTAATTCTTTGGGGACATCACTGGCATTATGTCATAATGATTTGATTGCATGCCAGCCCCCTTCACTTTGCTGGCTGAACACAGAAAAAGTCAAAGTCCCTGACAGCAAATTCCCAAGTGACAAAATGAATTGCTGAGATTTACAAAATAGATTCAATGTAGGCTAATGTACGTGTCATTTTTACTAAATCAGTTCACTTTGACATCATGTAGAATTATGAAATGCAATTTATATACATTGCAAAAGACCGTACTGTCTTCTTTATAATGATCTGGTCCTATCAGACAATATATTGAAGTTTCTTTAAGCCCAGGAATTTGAGATCAGCCTGGGTAACATAATGAGACCCTAACTCTGCAAAAAAAATTTAAAATTAGCCAGGTGTGGCGGCGCATGCCTGTGGTCCCACTTACTCAGGAGGCGGAGGATGACAAAGTGAGACACCATCTCAAAAACAAAACGTTTTAAATACTATGGTTTTAAATAATGCTGACATTATGGAAACTAAAGAAAATAGAAAATTATTTTAGAAAAGTAAGCATAAATGTAAAATCAAAATTATTTAGTAAAGCAAATGCCATTGATAATGATTAAGTTCACAAAAATCTCTGGTTTGTTTTCTAGTTCAAAAAAATCACTGTGGAGGAAAATACTGAAATTCTTTACTGAGAGTCAATAAAAAATATTAATGTAAACTCATTGTACCATTAGGAGAAAAAAAAATTCCATATCCAAATTGAAACAATTTTAAATATGTGAACCATAGCATACAAATTGGAGCTGAATAGTCCAATGATAGCCTCTTATTTAAGCAGATATTTTGCCCTTTCAATTGACTCATTTTTGACATAAGTAATCCACCCCTCAGTTACAGGAAGGATTGTCCCATAAGAGAATCTGACCTGCTGCTACTTTTTTCTGCTTAGTGCAGAACTCTAGGAAATGCAAGTTAGATATAAGAAAAAGCTTTTGGAGAGTAGCCATTATTGAGCACTAAAATATGTGAATAAATGGCAATTATTATCCAAGCCATGGTGTTTAAATTCTTATCAGGATACAGAGGAAGGGCTGGGATTTGTGGGATCTCAAGTCCAGCCAAGACCTATAATTTAATCATGTTTTGTTTTTAGGTGTTAACATTTTCTTAAACTTACACATGTTCTCAGCCACCAAAAGTGGATAGCTAGCTAAATGCTCCCAAGTTGCTTCCATATTGTCTCTCTCTATTATAACCATGACACTTTGGCACACAGGGTATTTGCCAATGGGTATTTGACATCTACATAGTCTGAGTCACATTCTGCTTACTATTAAACTTTTTACTCTCCTGTATTCTGATTTCTTTAAGGCCCAAACAACTATAGTTAGTTCATGGTGAGATAACTAACGCTCATTTTCATGGCTACTCTTGGGGATTTCAGAAACTTCATCTGGTGTTTATTATTATTTTAATGATGCCGGATTTATTTTGTGCAGGTGTCAAGATAAAAGTTAACAAACAACCCAGAGTATTCTTACTTACTTGGAAAGCTGCAACTGGCACAGTATTGACTCCAAATGTCACATTCAACATTTCTCATTTAGGGGATTCTCAGTTGGGATGATTTGGATTTATTTGAATAAGTTCAAATCATTCCAACTGAGAATCCCCTAAAGGTGAAAAGTAACATTAACAGAAATTCTTTTTACACCTACATTGAAAAGGTGCAACCAATACATCAAGCTCATCAGTTTGTCATCATGTATTTGGAACATTCTATTCCCCTAGAAAGAACACAGTGATGACCTTATCAATTTGTTCACCAGCCTAATTGGAGCACAGGAAGATAGAAGTAAAGTGAAGAGGGAAAGGTAATAATATTCTTATGGAACAAAACTGGTAGACAGAAAGCATGTATTTTTTTTTTTCACACAAAGTTTCTCAACTGCTAAAATTTTTCTCTCTTTCTTGTTGGACCTATTTAAAACAGAAATTCAGTATTACTAAAGCAGAGAAAAAGTACAAGTCAATTTGGCACCTGGTGGAAAGTTTTGAAAGTAAAATGCCAAGGATATCAAGAACTAGTTTTTTAAAAAATGCATAAGATGCCAGTAGCAACTGGCATAAAGTATACTGCATTGGGAATACCTTTGTATGAAGTTCAAAGCTAAAAATGTACTCTTTACAAGTTTACTTACATCTATACTGAGTCACTTAATGAGAAACTTATCAAACAGTCTAGAAGCAACATTTCATAAAAGAAAAAGAGCATTGGCCTATCTCTTCTTTCAAGGGCCCTGGATGTTGGAAGTGGGTTTGTAATATTAGAAGTCACCCATTGTATATTTTCAGAAAGGTGACTTTGGGAAGGGTTGGAACATTGATTCTATAAAGTAAAGAAGTAGGTTGCTTTACTTCGCAATGTAAATGAGTAATGTAAATGTAAAATGAGTAAAATCACATCAGTTAAGACAAAGTTAACAAGAATAATTACCAGATTTTCCTAATCCACAAACCATGCCATTTTGAATAATCATGACCTCCAATCCAGTTGGTTTCTCAAAAAGTCTTTTCCAATTTTCAGATCTTTCATATTTGACAACTGTCAGTCTTTTTCTTCCATTATGTGCAAATTTCCAAATGGTGGTGGCCACAGTTTTATAACCAGTGCATAGCTGCCTCATTATTCTGTTCACTAATGCAAAAAGCTGTGTTGACAAGATGTCTCTTCCTAGCTGCCAAAGGTGTATGCTGGTCCTCAGGATGAGCCTAGTAAAATTAAGTCTAGCAAGTGAGTCATCCATTAATACACTCCCCAAGTCATAGTAGTGGACCCCAGAGTAAAATGCAAGAAGTTAAATGTTTTCAGTGTTTGTAACATGGTAAACAAAGAATGATAGATTGGAGTGGTAAAGAAAGAGAAAATAGTAACTGCAAACAGAACCAAAAATAGTAAAACATATGTCACAGTGATAAATTATAGAAGTAAGTGCAAACATAGAAAATACATAACATTCTCTTTGTTCTAGCCATAGCATTTCTGCCAGTGAAAAAAGTGTTTCTTTGAAGCATCCTGTGTACCTCATAGTAAGGCTCCTTCCTCACTTGAATATATGAGTTCAGGTATTGAGAGGGGCCTGAGCTGATGATGATGATGATCTGAATAAAGTGATTATTTGAAGCATCCTGTGTGCATCATAGTAAGGCTCCTTTCACACTTGAATGTATGAGTTCAGGTATTGAGAGGGGCCTGAGCTTATGATGATGATCTCTTAAAATGGAAGTAAAAACAGACATTTGCCTCATAAACAAGTGGATTTTTTAACCATTAGCTTTTCACCAACTGAAGCCCTTAAAATTAAAATTAATATGATTTCTTTAGGATAGCTGCCATTCAGTCTAGCAAGCAGAGAAGCAGCAAGAAATGTAAAAGTAGTAGAAAGAAGAGGAGGAGCAATCCAATATGATGTCTAGGCTAAGACTTGACCAAAGGGGAGAGCAGGACCAGCTCCAGAATCTGTGGGATCCAATGTAAAATAAAAATTCAAAGCCCCTTATTACAATTACTAAGACTCAAGATGGCAAGAGTAGAGCATTAAAGCAAGTGAGGGGCCCTTCTAAGTGCAGGACCTTATGCCACTGCACACATGCGAAGCCCTAGAAGAGGGCACATGCCATATGTAGAGGCTCGGAATCCAAAAAGAGTGAATGGAAGGAAAGAAGACTATCCCTGCCAGGAAAGAATCTCAACCCCCTAGCGGGTGGCAAGGAGTAACAAGATTGCAGAGGAAATGAGTAAGCACACAAGGAGGCTGGCATGCCCATAACTTCATAGTTGCTGAAACTAAATGATGAGACTCAGTGGATCAGAGAAAGACAGTTTGTAACTCACAGCACAGCAGATATTGGGACCGTCAACATGGTAGCACCCTTTCCTCTGCCCTCAAGGTCCCCAGTGTATTAGTTCATTTTATACTACTATAAAAAAATGTCTGAGACTGAATAATTTAAAAAATTATTTCTCACATTTCTGGAGGCTGGGAAGTCCAAGAATATGGCATTAATATTTGGTTGGCATCTAGTGAGGACCTTCTTGCTACATCATAACATGGCAGATGATATCACAGGATAAGAGGGCAAGAGCCTGACAGCTCAGGCCTCTCTTTCTCTTGTTCTGAAGCTACCATTCCCATTATGGGGCCTCCACTCTGATCACCTTATGTAATCCTAATTACCTCCCAAAGGCCCCACTTCCAAATACCATCAACATATTAATTTGGGGATTAATTTTCTAACATGTGAATTTTGAAAGGCAAATTGAAACCATAGCACCCAGAGTGATAGAAAGGGCCCAGATCTGAGCTGTACATGTAGTGGGTTGCACTGCAGTTGAGTAACTCAGAGCTAATGGCACAGCCAACTTTTATGGTCAGCAATAAACAAGCCAGTCCCCTACCCTAGGTAGGGGGCAATCATATGAGAGTCATGGCACTGAGGCCACCCTCAACCAGCTATAGAAATGGCTAAGGATCAGAGCCATTTATCAGAGACTTAGGCCTTGTATGTAGCATATTCAGCAAAGATGTGCACTTGGGACCTTGGTGGACTGCCTTACCCAACACAAAGTAAGGGGACTCTAAGTGCCCTTGAAAGAGGATCTCTGGTGTGGAATGAATTGTGCCTCCAAAGAAAATGTGCAGAGGTCCTAACCTCTGGTATTTCTGAATGTGACTTATTTGAAATAAGATCTTTGCAGATATAATCAAGTTGAGATCATACTGAATTAAGATAAGCCCTTACCCAATGATTAGTATCCTTATAAGAGAGTTTAGACACAGACACAAACACATATTATATGATGATAAATGCAGATATTAGAGTGATATAACTATAAATCAACAAACACTAAGGCTTGCTTGCAAATGCCAAAAGCTAGAAGAGGTAGTGAACACATTATAGCTATATTAGCTTGAGCTGTCATGACAAAAATCATAGACAGGGTGACTTAAACAACAAAAATTTATTTTCTCACATTTCTAGAGGTAGGGAAGTCCAAGATCAAGGTGCCAACAAATTCAGTTTCTGCTTAGGGGTCTTTTCCTGACTTGTGGAAAGCCACCTTCTCACAGTGTCATCACATGGCCTTCCTTCTGCGTGCATACACACGCACACGCACACGCACACGCGCACACACACGCTCAGAGAGAAAGAGAAGGAGAGAAATGTTTTTCTCTTCTTAAAATGCCATTGGTACTATTGGATGTGGGCCCCACCCTTGTTACCTCATTTTACTATAATTATCTCTTCAAGGCCCTATCTCCAAATACAGTCACATTGGCAATTAGGGTTTCAAGATACAAATTTTGGAAAGGGATACAATTCAGTCCATGGCATTCCCTTGGCACTTCTAGAAGAAACCAGTACTGTCAACACTTTGATTTTAGACTTCTAGCCTTTCTTCAGAACTGTAAAATTATAAATTTTTACTGTTTCAAGCCACAGTTTCTGGTACTTTGTTACAGTAGCCCTAGGAACCAAATATGGAATTTAGTACTGGAAAGTGGAGTACTGCTAAAACAAATGCCTAAGAATGTGAAAGTGGTCTTGAACTTGGGTAATGGCTAGAAGCTGGACAAGTTTTGAAGGACATGATAGAAAAAGCCTAGATTTTCTTGAACAAGTATGTTGCTACAAACTTGAACGCTAAAGGTGCTTTTGGCGAGAACTCAGATGGGTATGAAGGGCATGTTATTGGACACTGGAAGAAAGGAATCCTTTTTACAACGTGCCAGAGAGACTGGCTTCATTTTGATCTATTGTTGGGTGGGAAGTAGAAATTTTAAGTGCTAAAATTGGGTATTTCCCAAGGCAAATTCCCAGCAAAGTGTGGAAAGTGTGGCCTGATTTCTCCTTGCTGCTCATACTAACATGTAAGAGGAAAGAAATAGCACTTTGGGAGGCCAAGGCGAGCGGATCACAAGGTTAGAAGATCGAGACCATGGTGAAACCCCGTCTCTACTAAAAATACAAAAAATTAGCCAGGCGTGGCGGTGGGTGCCTGTAGTCCCAGCTACTCAGGAGGCTGAGGCAGGAGAATGGCGTGAACCCGGGAGGCGGAGCTTGCAGTGAGCTGAGATCGCGCCACTGCACTCCAGCCTGAGCGACAGAGCGAGACTCGTCTCAAAAAAAAAAAAAGAGGAAAGAAATAGGCTGGGCTCACAACTGTAATCCCAGCACTTTGGGAGGCTGACGTGGGTGGATCATTTGAGGTCAGGAGTTTGAGACCAGCCTGGCCAACATGGTGAAACCCTGACTCTACTAAAAATACAAAAATGAGCCAGGCATGTTGGCGCACACCTGTAGTCCCAGCTACTCAGGAGGCTAAGGCAGGAGAATTGCTTGAACCCAAGAGCCAGAGGTTGCAGTGAGCCAAGATCGTACCACTGCACTCCAGCCTGGGTGACACAGCAAGACTCCATCTCCAAAAAAAGAAAAAAAAAAAAAAAAAAAAAAAAAGGAAAGAAATAAAATGAGGAAGGAATTATTAAGAAAAAAGGAACCATACTTGAATGTGGGGAAAAGAGAGGTCAGCTTGTTACTGTGTTTATATAGAAAGAAGTAAATTTAAGAGACTCCATTTGGCTCTGTATTTGAGATGCTGTTAATCTGTGACCCTACCCCCAACCTTGTCCTTGCAAGAGACATCGCTGTGGTGATTTAAGGTTTAAAGGATTTTGGGCTGTAAGGAATGCGCTTTGTTAAACAAATGCCTAAAGGCTGCTGGTGGTTAAAGGCCATCACCCTTCTCTTAAATCTCAGTAAAAGAAAAACATCTGTCTCCTGCCCGTCCCTGGGAAATGGAACATCTCCGTGTATCTGTATGTCTTACTGCTGATTTACTCCCTTATCTTTTGAGCAATAAATACTGAGGGAACTCAGGGACCGGTGCTGGTGTGGGTCCTCTGTAAGCACAGCACCGGTCGCCTAGGCCCCGCTTTTCTTTCTCTATACTTTGTCTCTGTGTATTATTCTTTTTCTCAAGTCTCTCGTTCCACCTAACGAGAAGCACCCACAGGTGTGGAGGGGCAGGCCACCCCTTCACTTGAACATTTGAAAAATTCTCAGCTTATCCATATTGTAGAAAATGAGAAAGTATGCTCTGGATAAAACATCAAGGGTATGGCTGGATGCATTTTTGCTGGAGAGATGAGGCATGTGACTCATCTTAGATCCATTCGACCATTTCTGCGAAACACTGCAGGCTTGGAGTGAAGAGGACAGAGACAGTGCAAAATGAAGAAAGGCTGTGAGGCTTCTGGGATTCTGCAGGTAGGAAACAGGCTAATAGAGACACTCAGATATAAATATGTGTTATTTTTCAAGAAAAGGGGAGAATTGTACTCTAAGAGTGGCTTGAGGCTAGTGGGGCGGCTGCTGCCACCGCTGGCCCAGGTGACACAGGCCCAGAAAGGGCAGGGCTTTGGGATGGGGCTATCATTAAGAGAACAGAGGGCAGGGCTACCAAAGGAGCAGAGCATCAAACCATACAGAATTGTTCTCATGCCTGCAAAACTAATGGAATTGGCCCTGTTAGGTTGCAAACTTTCTTTGGGCCAGTAACCCCTTCTTTCCCTTTTATTTTTTCCCCTTGTGGATGAAAATGTCTATCCTATACCTATCATACCATTGTACTTTAGAAGCAAGTCACTTGTTTTCTAGGTTTTACAGGTCCACAAATGGAGGAGAATTTTGCCCCAGGATAGAATATACCCAGAGTCTCACCCATACCTGAGTTAGATAATTTAAAGGATGAGATTTGGGACTTTTTAAGCGGATTATTTTGTAATAAAATTTACATTTAATGCTGGAATAGATGATGACTTTGGGGGATGCTGGAATGGGATGCCAGGTTGCAACTGAAGTGGACTTTGGAGTGATGACCTTGCCAGCCAAAGAACACCAAGTATTCCCGGCAACTGCCAAAGAATGGAACAGATTTTCCCTTAGTGCCTCCAGAAGGAATCAATCCTGCTAACAGCTTGATTTTGGTCTTCTAACCTCAAGAACTGTGGTACAATAAATTTCTGTTGTTTTAAGCCTTCCAGTTTCCGGTACTTTGTTATGGCAACCCCGGGAAATTAAAATTTTCTTCAATATACTCAGAAGATGATAATAATTATACTCCTAGTATACTGAGATGGAGAATCTTACGTTAAACTTTCTGATTACAACATTCTTACAACCCTAACCTGAGTGTTTATTAGAATTCAGTTTGCCTATTTCTTCTGGAACACCCTAGACTTAATTGGTGAGTGTCTCTGTACCCTACGGATTAAATCTTTCAAGAGAAATTTGGAGCTGTGGCCAAGATCTCTTCACATCCAAATAACAGAAGGATAAGAACAATTTACCATCTTTCACTGGTTAGGAATACTCTTGAAGGCAAAAGAAGCTCATCAGATATGTCTCCTTCTTTGAAATAAATGAGTTAAAGAGCACCAAGGATCAGAGCACTAGATTGTATTTAAAATACACACTAAGTAGCCAGCCTGTCCATCCTACATTTTCTTTTTTGTAAACTGCCACCCACACTGACAGGCTCAAATAATAGAGTTAGACCCTGTTGCCATGTTTCTATCTCACTTTATCAACCCTGACCACATTGGATGAAGCTAAGGTTTTGACCTCTAGCCTATGAAACAAATTCTCTCTCAGGATTCTAAACTAAGACCTACTGAAACAGGTCCAATAATCCCAACAGACTGTTATTTTTGGATAAACATAGAAATTGACCCTTCTGCTGTTAAAGCTTGAAACTTGTATTTGCTTTATGAGTTCCTTCCTCAAGAAAGGATCTTCAGGCCTCTCAAAAACTATCAAAGAACTGAAACTTACTAGATGCCTCGTTGCCTCCCCCTAGTTCTTGTCTTCTTGTCTTCTTACACATTGTTACATTTCTTCATAACGCGACCCAACCCCCCTCCCGTTTTAGTCTGTCAGGGAAATGGATTTGAGACTGAGCTCCTATCTTCTTGGCTGCAGCACCCGATTAAAGTCTTCTTTCTCGGCAATACTTATCATCTCAGTGACTGGCTTTCTGTGTGGCAAGCAGCAGGACCTAGACCAAACTCTAGGTGTTTTAGTAACAATATCAACTGGGAAACAGGTGGAAATAGCCTCAGGTCTAGATGTTCCCATAAACTTAAAAGCGGGAGCAATGTATACTGATGACCAATGAGATTCCATCTGTGGCAAAGGGCAGGAGACTTGTGAACATGGAGGAGTTAAATAGGGAAGTTCCTTGTTTTCTGCTGGCACTCCTGCCCCCATGTCTGATTGTTCCTGATGTTTGGTTGTAGTTTCTGCTTTTGTAAACTGCAATGCACACTGACAGTCTCAGATAATAGAGTTAGACCCTTTCTGCGAAATATCTGTTTCTTTATAATAAAACACACTTACACTATATTGAGTAGAATTTCAAGTTATTTTAATCAGATATCTCATTTCCTTGATCTATAGATATGCTTCCCTAATGCAATTCAAGAAAGTATGGAATGATGTTGTTGTTTTTTGTTTGTTTGTTTGTTTTCTGAGATGGTGTTTCACTCTTGCTACCCAGGCTGGAGCACAATGGCCTAGTCTTGGCTCACCGCAACCTCCACCTCCCGGGTTCAAGCGATTCTCCTGCCTCAGCCTCCTGAGTAGCTGGGATGCGCCACCATGCTTGGCTAATTTTGTATTTTTAGTAGAGATGGGGTTTCTCCATGTTGGTCAGGCTGCTCTCGAACTCCCGACCTCAGGTGATCCACCCACCTTGGCTTCCCAAAGTGTTGGTATTACAGGTGTGAGCCACCGGGGCTGGCCAGAATGATGTTGGTTTTAAGAAACGACTCCTCAAAAGGACCACCACTATAAAGAGGTTTCTAGTGGTCCCCCTACTCTTGGCCACTCTGAGTCAGGCAAGAATAGAGGGAACAGTTTAGGAAGATGCAAGAAGAGTCACTACCCAAGGAAACAGGTTCCACTTAGCTGCTAAGCCCTGTGAGAACAATATAGCCAAAGGGAGATGCTAAGCACAACAGTACTCCATTATGGACTAGAGCTTATCATGAAATGTGTTTATTATTTGCAATTTGTCCACCTCAGGATGAGAAATTATTAAGGGAGAATAGGGACATCTCTCTTATTAATTTAAAAGTACATGTTTAGGGATGATTACTCTTCAGTTACCTTCTTCCCTGAGAAGAGAGAGTAGCATTGACCTTCTAGGGAAATTGATGTAGTTTAAGGGTAAAAAATACTACTGAGTAGTAACTCAAGCCACTAAACAAGACGAAGTTCCTACATGCAAGATGCAGTAGAATGGACTGAATTTTATGAGATCCTCTATTTCTTCACAAATGCAAATGAAGAACTAATGCATTAATCCATACATGTTGGGGTTGCTCCCATACAGACATACAAGGTGATTGTATTATTTAATATGCATCAAGGTCACTATGTTGAACAGGGGTCAAGAGGACCCTTAGACTCACCAGAAGTCTAAATCAAACACCAAGAATAGGAAATGTTCTAGTATTAGAACTTGAAAGATGAGATGAGATACAAAGTAGAAACCCAGGACTCAGAAATTCATAATTCTATTGTCTACTGGAGTAAGAACAATTCAAAATAAATTAAAAGTAAAATAAAATCATGATTTTCTGTTTTAATCAATAATCCATTCATTTCCTTGCTTCTGTTCCCATAATATTGATTAAGCATACAGTTCTCTTGGAAATTTGAGCCCTGGGTGGGATCAGTTCAGAGGGGCATAATATCTGTCTGCTTTGTCACTCTTTCAGCAGAAGCAATGTTTACTTTCTGCTTTTTTTCCTAGAAAGAGAAAAATAAACCCTTCATAAGAATTCTCTTTAGTTTTTTATGTAAGATATTTGCTGAACACAGCATAAATTCTGTTTTGTTTTGTTTTTTTGAGATGGAGTGTCACTTTGTTGCCCAGGCTGGAGTGCAGTGGTGTGATCTCGGCTCACTGCAACCTCCACCTCCCGGGTTGAAGCAATTCTCCTGCCTCAGCCTCTTGAGTATCTGGGACTACAGGTGCATGCTACCATGCCCTGGCTAATTTTTGTATTTTTAGCAGAGATGGGGTTTCGCCATGTTGGCCAGACTGGTCTCAAACTCCTGACCTCAGGCAATCCACCCACCTTGGCCTCCCAAAATGCTGGGATTACAGGCGTGAGCCACCACCACACCTGGCCTATTCTGTTTTTCAAGGAGAACCCCATCCAAAGATGTTAGGAAATAAACATGCATAAATGCTTTTCCACAATGACAGCCACAGACCAAACCTGACAATCAAATAGTTCTATGGATCTCTACATTTGAGTCTTTGCAGTGTTAAAGCTCTAAATAAAACAAATAACTTTTTCACATCAAATCTGTATTCATCAGCCACATGCAATTAATAGTATTATTTGACATTTTCCTGCTGTAGCTCCATCTTACGTGAAGGGCATTCATTTATCAGCTGCTTTATCAGAATGAGAGAGAGGAAACAACTAAAGAAGTAGAGAAATGTTTACTTACCTTCACATACCATGGCTTTCGATTCTCCAAATCAAAACCATCATCCAATTAACCATACTAAATAGTCCACTTGAAGAAAAAGAAAAAAGAGAAGAAAGAGGCTTTGGGAATAAACAGTAAGTTTGTATTAAATATTTACTTTATAAAATTAGCATAAACATGAAATTACAAAATACTATACTTTTGAGATAAAAGAAGATCAATTACAGATAGTAAAGATAAAATATCTGGCCTTTTACATTTTTTTCCTAATACATCAAATTAATACATCTTTCAAATTAAATAATGTCTGTGAGTTCCACTGTTTAAATATTGTTCTGAAACTATAAATCCTACTAAAATGAAATAAAAATAGGCTGGAAAATTTCAATTGCTCAAATGGTGAAAAAGAAAATAACAATGGAATATAAATGAAAATTAACAACCCACAACTCTTAATGCAGGATAACATTTAAAATTTAACTAATCTCCAAATAGCTTTTAGAGTCATCCGACCTAAATATATTAGAATGACAGCGCCTGATCTTACATTAAAATGCATTACCAAAATTCTGATATTTTGAAAGGAAAAAAAGAGACTGATATTTATCCTTTACAGTTCACAAAAATTCATAATAATCATGGTGGTATGTGAAATATCCCTAAAGAATTAATTGTCCTTTATATTGTAGTTTGGATTTCAATGATCTTGACATGTGCATAAATCAGTCACAAGCAAATGTTATGCGCTATCAAATGCTCATTTCAGATTCTTCATCTATTTTAAGAAGTCAATTTTTTTAAATCGCAATCTCATTTTTGTTAAATTAAACCCTCTGAAGAGGAATGGCAAGTCTTTTTCTTTATGCTCTATGAAGGCTACAGAATAAAGTTAATTCTATTTCTACAGTGAGCAAACATGAAATGAGATTTTCTATTGTTCTTTTCTTATAATGAATTTTAATCTTTCCTGCTTCTGTTAGGATCATGAAAGAATATGAGTGCCTCTTTTATGTCATTTCTGCAAAACCAAAAGTTAAGAGGCAGGCTAAGAAGGCTGAGAACTCGGGAGGTCTATTACATTGGTGTTCCACTGGGGTCACAGCAGTTGTCTGCCTACTCCCTTCACTGCCACCCCTAATGGTTTAGTGACAGCAACTTTGTGAATAAGGTCTTTCATTTCTTTACCCCTTTTCAGAATAAATCAAATTCTAGCAACTTATGCCCAGGATAGTTAATTTGACTGAAATAGTCTATAGCTTACTGAGGACATGCCTTTTTTTTTCTTTCTTTTTTTTTTTTTTTTTTTTTGAGACAGAGTCTCACTGCATCACCCAGGCTGGAGCGCAATGGTGTGTTCTCAGCTCACTGCAACCTCTGCCTCTGGGTTCAAGCAATTGTCTTGTCTCAGCCTCCCAAGTAGCTGGGGTTACAGGTGCGCATCACCACAGTCAACTAATTTTTGTATTTTTAGTAGAGACGAGGTTTCACCATATTGGCCAGGCTGTTCTCTAACTCCTGAGCTCAAGTGATCCACCTGCTTTGTCCTCCCAAAGTGCTAGGATTACAGGTGTGAGCCACTGCGCCTGGCTGACCTGCTTATTTTTTTAATTAAGGCAGTTCTGATTCCCAAAATTGATTTAGAGCTCTCCTTTGAAAAGATGTTGACGACACACAGTTGAAGATTTAAACATTTATCATCATAATCAAGTCCTACTTATTTTAAGGAACAACTGCAAGTCTTCAGAGTAATAAAATTTTTATTTGGGGTTCCTAATTCAAGTTCATTTGCCCTGAATTTTTTGGAGGCCTGGTCTACACCACTGCAATATGGATACAAAAAGTAGTATCTAAACTACTTAGAAATTTGGTATAGCCATACGCATACAAAATCTTGTTTTGCAGCATTGGCCACTATTCCTATAAACTGAAAGAGAAAGTAAAGTTGAAGTCTTCTGTGTATATAATTTGAATGTTGCTTTTATTCCTAAATCATTAGTAACTGAGGAAACACAATGTATTACATATGTACAAATATAATCATGATCAGTTCAAACATCATTTCTGACTGTTTTACATTTCTATTCTCTTTGTTTCCAAAACTCATGTATTCAAAGATCTATTGTGTACCTGACTATGGGCCAAACACCTTTGGAGGCAAGAGGTGCAACAGTAAACGAGATAGATGGGTACCGACTGTCACAGAGCTTGCAGTCTGGAGTGCAGACATCGATAATAAACAAGTAAAAGCAAAAATAATTTCATTTTAGAAAGTGATCAATGCTGTGAACAAAGCAAAACACAGGGACATGCTGGAGAATGAAGGGGTAAGAGCAGGCTAGTGGGTAGATGAAGGCATCAAAAACGGCTCTCAAGGGAAATGGCACTGAATCAAGATTGAATAATGGGGAGTGGGCAATCATGGATTCAAAGTGTTCTAGGTAGCAAGAACAGGAAGATGGAATACATTTGGCACATTTAAGGAAGAGAAAGAAGCTTAGAGTGACTGGATATGGTAAGGGAGGGAGAGAATGGTAAGGAATGACGTAAGAAACACAGCAAGGACAGAGTAGCTAGGGTCATGTAAGCCATTGTAAAGATTAGGATTTTATTCTAAGCATAAAGAGAAGCCACTGAAGAAATGTAATCAAGGGGATTACATGATCTGATTTTGTTTTTAAATGTTCATGTTGACTTCTGGAACCAGAGTGGTGATTGACACCAGGATGTCTGCTCTGGTGGGCTGAGTGCTAAAGGGAACTAGAACTTCCCTGGACTGAGGTGACCTAGGACTACCTCTGCCAAGTAGACTGTGTGAGGGTCCCTCATTCATTGTGAGGTTGGCCATAACCTGCTTTCCAGGCTGGGGAGAGGTTTCAGCTCCAGCTCCACTCTTCCTGTCACCTCGAGCCATGTCGTTTCATGAAAAAAGTACCAACAATTAAAGGAAATCCACCAATTGGACAGGCTGTAGCTGAACTGTAACAGAAGTTCAACTTTAACAGGCATCTATAAAATGCTGAAGAAACCCAGTGTGTACAGAGCAGAAGGATAATAAATCCTGGTTTGTAGCATTCAGCAACCAAACTAAGTGGCAAGTCTATTTATACTGAATATAAATGTAAAACATAATGGAGTGTTGCCTAGCGAAGGGGAAAAAATGCTTTGTCCCACACAATATTTCTGACTGTTGCTTGGTTAGAACATAAAATGATTGATATTTCCTAATGAATATTGTTTAAAGGGCACATTTTTATGGGCTTTAGTCCTGTAAATAATCTTTGTCATGATCACGAATTATCAACAAGCTGAGGCAGGAAAGGAAAACAAATCTCTAATGAAATAAGTCTATAGACTTATGTTATACAGACAATGTTGAAGAGGGGAAGAGAAAAATAGTAATAATTATGTGTCAGGCTCTTATCATAGCTGTATCATTTCACCCATATAAAAGTCTACCAGTGAAGGGCACTGTCATTTTAATAAAGATGAAGAAACTGAGGCTCAAAGACATTAGGAGCTTACCCCTTATCATGAAACAAGTCAGCATCAGAGCTGTCTCTGTAGTCACAGCTAAACCTGAGGACAGACTCTGAGTTTTTCCCATTGCACCAAGCAAGGTCAAAGCCAACAATAAAGTAATTGGATATTACATTCAGAAGGAATGAAGTCAATGATCTCTGAGAAAGCAACGTACAAATAACCTATGTGTCCTTCCCAGTGACCTTCCATTTCCAACACTGCTGATCCTTGCTGCTACCACGGTCTCAAGACAGGACTGCTATAAAGGAGGCAACTTGTGTATCTGCCCCTCAGCCTTCTTATCGGACCTTTTTTCTACTGAGCAATCCCTTCATGTTTCTTTTATTCTCATGTTTTTTTGACCCACACAATTATCAGCCTCTGCTCCCAAATTCTTCATTCACCTGAAAGTGAAAATGATTTATGTCAAGCAGGCAAATCTAAAAGAGATATTCCCGTTATGAGGATAAGATAGTTAAGTTGTTAAAATTAATCACTGTATTTTTTTTTTTTTTTTTTTCAGAAATCAGTCAGTAGATGGGGGAGCTTTAAGAGAACGAGGGCCTGTCTTGGTCGTCAAGTCAATCTTCACCAGAAGGTACTCTAGCGTGCCCAAGACAGATTTGTGTCCAATAATTGCCACATCAAAGCCTACCCAGTTTATCTCCTACTTTCTTCCCACCAGACAGACATTCCAAACATGTTTTGTCCTTTTCCATTTCTGCAATTTGGCGACTGCCATGCACCCTACCTGAAACTTATTTCTTTTCTTTATCTAAACCCTACTCACTCTTACAACAGCTCTTGTTCAGGGCCAGCATTTTTTAAGTAATCATTTTTACTAGCATTAAATGTAGGTTCCATGTTAAAACTTTTAAAATTCAGAATCATTTAAAGAAGAAAGATTTTAGGCCGGGTGCGGTGGCTCACAACTGTAATCCCAGCACTTTGGGAGGCCGCCATAGGCGGATCACGAGGTCAGGAGATCGAGACCATCCTGGCTAACACAGTGAAACCCCGTCTCTACTGAAAATGCAAAAAATTAGCCAGGCGTGGTGGCGGGCGCCTGTAGTCCCAGCTACTAGGGAGGCTGAGGCAGGAGAATGGCATGAATCCGGGAGGCAGAGCTTGCAGTGAGCTGGCATCGCCCCACTGCACTCCAGCCTGGGCGACACAGTGAGACTCCATCTCAAAAAAACAAAAGGAGTTTTTAAATCAAGGTGCTTCTATTACAGAGATAACAATTTTTAATAAGACCTTGTCCTTAAGCAGGTAAAGACCTGATCATTCCAACTCTCTCGCAATTTCTCCCTCTTCCCCCACTCCTTTGAATTCCTTCAGTTTACTTACTGTAACACTCAGTTGCCCAGACACTTATTCAATTACTCCCTTAATAAATGTTTGTTCAGCCCACCTACTCTACGTCAGCATCATGGTAGATTCCACTATGGTAAATAAGACAGATATGATTTCTACCTGCGTGAAATTTACAATTTAGTGTCTCTAATTAAGACATAACTTATATAACTTCCTAATGTAATAATCTGTGCTTTATATAGTGAATATTTTCTCCCAAGTGAACTGAACATCCCTGGGGTCAGAAAACACATAATGCAGTATAATCAAACACTTAGCCAGTTATCACAATGCCCTGAGGATACACAAAGGCATAAAAGCAGCCTTATGTCTTCATATCAAAAACTGGCTTTATACATATTCATAGAAGAGTTTCAATTATATAGAAAAGAGCCTTATCAATGAGACATTGTTGATTTATGAACATTCTGTTCTATTCTTTTCTATTCCATACTAGTTCATTTTGATTTAAAATATATAATAATAGAGTCAAATTTTTGTTTCAGGATTACAGTTTATGGTCTGTTCAAGCTGAAACTAAGTCTAGTTTTTATTAGCATAGTTTCTGAGCAAAATAAAACTAAAAATTATTATCTGATCAGAAACAATCAAAAGATGGGAAATTATAGTGAAATAGGTAGCATATGTTAACTCAAGAATATATAACTATAATAACTGTGACTAACTGCATGGTATCTGGCACATGGTACATGCTAAACAACATTTGCAGCCAGGTGCAGTGGCTCACGCCTGTAATCCCAGCACTTTGGGAGGCTGCGGTGGGCGGATCACGAGGTCAGGAGATCGAGACCATCCTGGCTAACACGTCGAAACCCCGTCTCTACCAAAAATACAAAAAAAAAAATTAGCTGGGCACTGTGGCAGGCGCCTGTAGTCCCAGCTACTTGGGAGGCTGAGGCAGGAGAAAAGCATGAACCCTGGAGGCGGAGCTTGCAGTGGGCTGAGATCGCACCACTGCACTCCAGCCTAGGTGACAGAGTGAGACTCTGTCTCAAAGAAAAAAAAAGAAAAGAAAAGCAGATTTTTGCAATGAAGAAGCACTAGACTGTATGTCAAGTGTCCTGGTTTCTACTTCTTCAGATAAGTTCCTTTTCCTTCAGACACCTTGGTCTCTTCACATACAAACAAGGGCTTAGATTATCCAGCATGCAATGCTTTTATAGAAGATGTAAAGCAGGTACCACAAGTAATATTTATTGTGACCTTTTTTTAGACTTTTCCTAACAACTGAACATAGATAAAATACATTCCACATATGTCTTTCAATCAAAAGCTTTTCCTTGCAGTTGTGTTTAGAAATTAACACTCAGTATATACGGAAATATACCATACCCTATAAGATTATGATGTACAGCCAGGCACACTGGCTCATGTCTGTTACCCCAGCATTTTGGGAGGCCAAGGCAGGAGGATCACTTGGGTCCAGGAGTTTGAGACCAACCTGGGCAACATAGCAAGACCCTCTCTATATAAAAAATTTCAAAAAAAATAGCCAGATACAGTGGCCCGTGCCTGTAATTCCATTTACTTGGGAGGCCAAGTGGGAGAATCACCTGAGTCCAGGAATTCAAGGCTGTAGTGAGCTGTCATTACACCACTGCATTCCAGCCCAGGCAACAGAGTGAGACTGTATCAAAAAAAAAAAAAAAAAAAAAAAAGTTATGATATACAAAGTTTAGCATCTGTTGGGCAAAACTTTGATTATCTATGATCTTTTCTGTTCATCTGAAGTTATCAGCTTATTTCATAAACTAAAAAATAAATTCCATTTCTATCAGAAAGAACATTCCTTATGTTTTTCAGGAGAGATTTCTTTTTCCTTTGATGATCTTTTAGATTTTTTTTTTTTTTTTTTTTTTGAGATGGAGTCTCCGTCTGTCACCCAGGCTGAAGTGCGGTGGCTTGATCTCTGCTCACTGCAACCTCCACCTCACGGGTTCAAGCAATTTCCCTGCCTCAGCCTCCTGAGTAGCTGGGATTATAGGTGTGCGCCACCATGCCCAGCTAATTTTTTTTTTTTTTTTTTTTTTTTTTAGTAGAGACAGGGTTTCAGCATGTGGGTCAGGCTGGTCTCGAGCTCCTGATCTCATGATCTGCCCGCCTCAGCCTCTCAAAGTGCTGGGATTACAGGCATGAGCCATTGCATCCAGTCCAATTTTCTCTTTATTATATCTCCCCAGTAGCTGTCACTTTCAACCATCCACTAATCCTTTATTAAGTACCAGGAAAATAGAAACCAAAACTAGACATATCTTTCCCTTTTCACTTTTACAGATGAGCTAATGAGCACAGATTAATGAGAATAAGAGGACCTGCTTACAGAAAAAGCAGATATCAGGCCACAGAAATCTCAAACATACATTTATTTTTATACAACAACATCTTCTTAGTTCTGATATCAGGGTTACTTCTACCCCAGATCACTCTCCAGCCTTGAATCATCAATCCTCCTCACATACAGTAAGTTTCAACCATATTGAACTGTGGTTTCCTAAACCTCTGATGCATGTTCTTGCCCATGGTGACCTTTCTGCAAAAATTCTCTCTCAGCCTGGCCTCTGTTGTTTACATTGCCTCCTGCTCATTCTTCAGAACTCAACTCAGGCATCACTTTCCCTGAGAAGTGATTCTTGATACCACCCTTACCCAAGTGTGCACTTGGATCTCCTCCCACAGCCCTTATGCAAATCTCTACAGTTGTCTTTCTTTTTTATGTTTCTCACATTGAGCTATAAGCTCTTTGAAGGTCAAAAAAAAACCTCTTATTCATCTTTCTTACCTCAATAAGAAAGCACACAGTAGGTACACAGGAAATGCTCATTGTTGAGTGAATGAATGTGTCAATAGTGAATTTAAAAAAAAAAAAATCTTTCTGTATCAGAGCTGCAAAAAAGGAACTTAAGAGAACAAACCAAAGACAGTGTCTCAGAATCTTTCTTCCCTCATAGCATATTCTCCAAATAGTAGATTTACTTCAGCAAATCCATTGCACTGTAGGCTTCAGGAGAGCAGAAATCCAGCCCTTCCTCTGTAATTTCTTCTGATGGCCCACATAAAATAAAGAGCTTAAAAATGTTTCTTTTTTTTTTTTTTTTTTTTTTGATGGAAATTACTTCCATTTAGTTCGCCTTTCCACCATGGACATTTAAAATCGCTTATATTGTAGGCTTTGAACCATGCATGTAAGACTACCTAGAAGTTAACCTGAGGTAGGAGGATAATTTATCTAAATACTCCCTGCAAATTTTATGCAAGTGCCTCAAGACTACACTTGCAGAAACACAAACATAGGTCTTTAAAATAGATGGATCCTCATGGAGTTTTTAGCCCATCCTCTTCATTTCATTGATGAGGCCAGTGAGACATAGAGCTTAGGTGAGTTGTCCAAAACTGTGCAGCCCGTTGGTTAGAGGGCTCAAGGAGAAGTAGCCAGGGGATTAGCAGATTTCCCCAATCTACTTGTGAACAGGCCCCTTAAGATATCTCAAGCCAGGAACCCTGAAAGTCTTTTAATTGCCCTGCTTGATATTTATGCGTTGGCTTCTTAAAAATCCTTGTTTTTCCTTCAAATATTTTCTAAATTAAACATTCAGAGAAAAAGAATAATAATAATTTAGATGAAGATTGGGTCTTAAGTATCAACAACATTAGATGATACTTGAACTTGATGAGTTGTTTGGCAATATTAAGTGGTATACGTGAGAAGGGTTCACAGAGAGACTCTAGGAACATTTGAGAAGCATTAGTAGCACTTTCCATTCTTAGAGGAACTGCAGAAAACAAAACAGGGGTCTAAAGTGTCTGAAGTTTCTTTTATTAGGAGAGAGTGATATCAAGGCACTACTATTTTAGTCATTGTCTCACTGACGCTAAATAACAAACCATCGCAAAACTCAGTGGAATACAACAAGCTTTTGTTTCTATGCTCATGAGTCTGTAGGTTGATTGTAAATCAGTTGGTTTAGGCTGGGAGCAGCTGAGCAATTCTGTTTCAGCCTACAGATTCATCTGGGCTTGGCTCCTCAATGCAGGTTGAGTTCACATCTGCGATACATGTGTGTGTGTGTGTGTGTGTAAATTCTGGAGCCTAATCTAAAGAAGGAGCAGCTACCTGGAAGAAGCTCTTCTCATCATGATGGCAAAAACCAACTCTACCACACACCTTTACTTGCTTTATGTCTACAAATATCCCACTGCTCAGGTCAAGTCACATGGCCCAGCCAAAAACCAGTGAAAGGGGGTGTATACTCTACCCACAGAAGGATATATAAGAGAGTGAATATTTGCTGATCAGGAGCCTATACTATCATAACTACAAACCTGGCTTAAAATTTGAACACCTCTAACCAATATTTGGAAAGAAGTACATTATTTAATATAAACCTTACATTAACATATTTAAATATTATCACTTGCCTTCCTCTTTTATTCAAAAATATAGGGACATAAAGGCAGGTTATGGTAAAGAGGACACTAGGAACTCAACTGACCTATTTTGTTACTAATGATCAAATACTTTGGTAAACCCAAAACAGTGCTCATCCCAGTTCAAACAGTCCATGTAGGTCATTCTAAAATTGTATCTGGGTGAAAGTTTTGGAGGAAATACTATTTATACATGTAACAAGGGGACAGAAATAGGGATATCAGGTTTTATTCTAATATGTTTTGGTTCTAGCCAGCCAATGGTAGAAAAGTCTATTTATTGCCCTCTTCTCATTTTAGTCCAGTATCTCATCTCAACCTGGCTCTCATCATTCCACCAGGCCTGCCTGCTTCCCATTTTAGACAATGTATGTCTTTGACTATGAGATTATGTATGGGATTATCATATTTTATTATTAAAACTGATTTCTTATAAATATAGCACTAAAATATTAGCACTATCAATGATGTTCAGATTAGGAAGTACTCAGTAGCCACATTTATTTTAAAAGTAATATAATTAAATATTTGTCTAGGGTAGTCCCAATGTATAGTTGATGTCCCAGCATAATTTCTAAATAATTTTTTATTTTTAATTTTTGTGGGTACCTAGTAGGTATATAGTCATTATATTAAGTGAAGCAAAACAGGCACAGAAAGACAAACATTGCATGTTATCACTTATTTGTAGGATGTAAAAATCAAAACAGCTGAACACCTAGAGATAGTATAAGGAGGATTACTAGAGGCTGGGAAGCTCACCACAAATATTCATAGTGGCCCCTCTCACTCTCAGAATTATCCAGATTTGGCTAATAAATTACATGGTGAACCCAGTTATAAAAGATCACATAATGATCTATAGACCGGCCGGGCGCAGTGGCTCAAGCCTGTAATCCCAGCACTTTGGGAGGCCGAGACAGGCGGATCACAAGGTCAGGAGATTGAGACCACCCTGGCAAACACGGTGAAACCCCGTCTCTACTAAAAAAAAAAAAAAAAAAAAAAAAAAAATACAAAAAACTAGCCAGGCGAGGTGGCGGGCACCTATAGTCCCAGCTACTCGGGAGGCTGAGACAGGAGAATGGCGTGAACCCGAAAGGCAGAGCTTGCAGTGAGCTGTGATCCGGCCACTACACTCCAGTTTGGACTGACAGAGAGAGACTGTGTCTCAAAAAAAAAAATGATCTATAGACCATCACATTAGCTGCTTAGCCCCACCTAATCTTTGGTGAAAATCAGTGAAACTATTTCAAATAGTTCTGAAATCACCGGTAGTTGTATAATCAGGCTAATTTTCATTTATATTTGTTCAATTCTAATGCCTTTTCTCTCAGTAGTCTATAAACATATTTTAACTGTGTTTTGTCAGAATCCACTATAATAATACATTATGTTTATTGCAGTTGGCTTTCTGGTCAATTTTCTGAAATTCCAGAGATGTAAGTATATGCCAAAGTGAGAAGCAATAACCTCTCAAGTGGTTTTTTTTTTTTTTTTTTTTTTTTTTTTTTTTTTTTTGAGACGGAGTCTCGCTCTGTCGCCCGGGCTGGAGTGCAGTGGCCGGATCTCAGCTCACTGCAAGCTCCGCCTCCCGGGTTCCCGCCATTCTCCTGCCTCAGCCTCCCGAGTAGCTGGGACTACAGGCGCCGCCATCTCGCCCGGCTAATTTTTTTTTTTTTTTTTGTATTTTTTAAGTGGAGACGGGGTTTCACTGTGTTAGCCAGGATGGTCTCGACCTCCTGACCTTGTGATCCGCCCGCCTCGGCCTCCCAAAGTGCTGGGATTACAGGCTTGAGCCACCGCGCCCGGCCTCAAGTGGTTTAAAGAAGCAATAATCTCTCAAGTGGTTTAGAGAAGCAATAATCTCTCAAGTGACTTCATTTGGCAAGAGGACAAAACCTTGAAATTATTATTTTTTTATAAGACAATTCCTTTCATTGTTAACCATCATAGGGCCAGAATTATTTTAATGCATGCATTTGTTTCTTTAGAAATATTTAGACATTCTGTTTCCTGTATCGTAGGTTCTATATGCAAAGTCTTCCTCAATGTTTTTTGGACCAGTATAGTGATGGATATTTGGGCCAATGCAATACAGAACAAAATCCACCATTTTTTGATGTCAAGGTCAGTTCATGAACAATCAGTTACTACATCTGTGCTACCAATCAGATCAAACCAATGATATGGCTAATAATTTTTAAACAATGGATTTTTCAACAAAGAAAGTATAGACTCCATGCAGAAACTATAAAAATAGGTCAGAAATATCCACAATAAGATAAATACTATTCGTTAACTGCCTTGTTTTGAGACAGCTAACTGCCCAGTGAAAACAGTTGTTAAATTTTCTTGTTGGCCTTTCAACAATGGGGGTTGCTTCTATCCTCTTTCTGTTGAAATTTCCAGAATTCTTATTTCATTTCCAACCCATTCGTTATTAGTGGCCACACTTTAATTTTCGATGCTAAATTGCATCTAGTGCTCTCAACCCTGGTTGGTCTGACTGCTTGATGTGCTTGCAGAACACCATTCAGAACCCTGAAAAATCTTCAGGCATCATTGTATCATAAGAGAAATGATGGCTAAGTCTAAGAAATGGCTAAGAAAGGTTCTTGTCACTTGAACAAGTCAACAATCTACCTGTTTGATCAAAGGAAAAAAAAAATCAATCTTACCAATTTTAGTTCCATGATAGAAAAAATAAACTAATGCTTGCCCTTGCAGCTGCTTCTGATGATTAATAAAGCTAGAAAAAAGAGCTCAATAATCAGGCTCCACCAGAATTCCTGTTTAAATACTACCAGTAAAGCTAGAGTCTGAAGCTTATAATTGACTAACCCTTCTAATTTTCATTTGAAAATTAATTCTCAATTTGGCTGGAGTACACATGACAAGGTAATGCATATGGTAGATGTCCAAATAGCTATTAACTGACTGATAAGCAATGACTGATATGTTCATTTTCCTCTATTCCACAAAATACTAAGTATCTAATATGGATTACAGAAGCTTGATAGATTACTCTCTTTCCTGACAATCACAGATAAAATAAAATATCCCAGAAAAAAAGGCTTTTGTATCTGTTGTTCTTAAACCTTTCTACAATATCATTTTTGAATAAGACTATAGGCCATGCACATCAATTTTAGTCATAAGGCACTTTGGAGTCCCATATTATACCAAGAAAGCACAAAACAGTATTCTGTGATGTCATAGAATAGAGAATTTTACGTCAGCAAATATTTTGATTAACAAAGTACAATACATATCTATATAAAAACATATATGTATAAGTATATAGCCTTTTTATACTTGAATTTAACACTAAACATATATTGAACATACTCATTTTTCTTTATTTATAAAACATATCAAAATTTTCCAAAATTTTTAGGTTATCTTGTGAAGATCAGCAGATTCACAGAAATGCTAGATATTTAGTAAACTGCATATAACAGCTTTTGCTAAGTGATACTATAGCAACCTTTATTTTTACTCTAGAAATTATCCCCGCACACAAGAAACATTCTGCTATTTCATGGATTCAGTGAAATTTTATAAAGAAGTCTAATGGGTATAGTGTTTCTTGTTGTGATGATGAAGTGTTCCAGAATTAGATCATAGTATCAGTTGCACAATCTTCTGAATATGCTAAAAAACTATCAATAACATACTTCTAAAGGATGAATCTTATTGTATGTGAATTATAGTTCAATAATAAAGAAGAAATAACTCTTCTATTTAATAAACAATCTGTCCTATTTAATATGTTATACATTAAAGCAATATAATTAACACAATATTCTGATTAACAATCATATATAATTTGAAAGGCTTCCTTCATGGTTAATAGCAAATAAGACAGTAACATGAAGTTTGATTTTATTTGTGAGGGTGGGCAAGAGAAATAGTGTTCATTTCTAGTTCAGGGACTAACTTTCATAGAGTTGGTAATAATTTACAATCTCATCAAGAATATAAGCATTCCCTTTTCTCTGCATCATTGCCAAAATCTGTTATTTTACTTGTTCACAATAGACATTCTACTGTGTAAGATGATATCTCATTGTTGTTTTAATTTGTCTATCTCTGACAATTAGTGACATTGGTCAATTTTTCATATGCTTATGGGCCATTTGTACATCTTCTTTTTAAAAATGTCTGTTCTTATCCTTTGCCCACTTTTTAATGGGATTGTTTTTCTCTTGCAAATTTGTTTAAGTTCCTTATGATGCCGGATATTAGGCCTTCATCAGGTGCATAGTTTGCAAATATTTTCTCCCATTCTGTAGGTTGTCTGTTTACTCTGTTGATGGTTTCATTGGCTGTACAGAAGCTCTTAAATGTAATTAGATCTCATTTGTCAATTTTTGCTTTTGTTGCTATTGGTTTTGGTGTTTTTCTCATCAAATTTTTGCTTATTCCCTATGTTCAGGATGGCATTGCCTAAGTTGTCTTCTAGAGATTTTATAGTTTTGGGTTTTACATTTAAGTCTTTAATCCATCTTGAGTTGGTTTTTTCATATGGTGTACGGAAGGGGTGAAGCTTCAATCTTCTGCGTATGGTTAACCAGCTATCCCAGCACCATTTATTGAATAAGGAGTCTTTTCCCCATTGCTTGTTTTTGTCATGTTTGTCAAAGATCAGATGGTTGTAGGTGTGTACCCTTATTTCTGGGCTCTTTATTCTGTTTCATTGCTCTATGTCCCAGTTTGTGTACCAATATCATGCTGTTTTGGTTACTGTAACACTGTAGACAATAATTTGAAGTCAGGTAATTGATGCTTCCAGTTTTGTTCCTTTTGCTTAGGATTGCCTTTGCTATTTGTGATCTTTTCTGGTTCTATATAAAGGATGTCATTCATAGTTTGATAGGAATAGCATTGAATCTGTAAACTGCTTTGGGTACTATGGCCATTTTAATTATAATGATTCTTCCTAGCCATGAGCACAGGATGTTTTTCAATTTGTTTGTGTCATCTGATTTCTTTGAGCAGTGTTTTGTAATTCTTATTGTAGAGATCTTTCGACTCCCTGTTTATCTGTATTCCTAGGCATTTTATTCTTTTTGTGGCTATTGTGAATGGGATTGCCTTCCTGATTTAGCTCTCAGCTTGGCTGTTGTTGGTATATAGGAATGCTAGTGATTTTTGTTCACTGATTTTGTATCCTGAAACAATGCTAAAGTTATTTATCAGCTGAAGGAGATTTGGGGACAAGACTATAGAGTTTTCTAGATACAGAATCATGTTGTCTGCAAACAGGGATAGCTTGACTTCCTCCCTTCCTACTTGGATGCCTTTTATTTTTTGCTTTCGCTTGATTGCTCTGATTAGGACTTGCAATACTATGTTGAATAGGAGTGGTGAGAGAGAGCATCCTTGTCTTGTGCCAGTTTTCAAGGGGAATGCTTTCAACTTTTGCCCATTTAGTATGATGTTGACTGTGGGTTTGTCATAGATGGCTCTTATTATTTTGAGATATGTTTCTTCAATATTTAGTTTATTGAGAGTTTTTAACATGAATGGGCATCAAATTCTGTTGAAAGTCTTTTCTGCATCTATTGAGACAATCATGTGGATTTTTTGTTTAGTTCTGTTTATGTGATGAATCACATTTATTGATGTGTGTATGTTGAACCAACCTTGCATCCTGAGGATGAAGCCTACTTGATTGTGATGAATTAGCTTTTTGATGTGTTGCCGGATTCAGTTTGCAAGTCTTTTGTTGAGGATTTTTGTGTCAATGTTCATCAAGAATATTGTCCTGAAGTTTTCTTTTTTTGTTGTATCTCTGCCTGGTTTTTGTATCAGCATGATGCTGGCCTCACAGAATGAGTTTGGGGAGGAGTTCCTTCTCCTCAATTTTTTGGAACAGTTTCAGTAGGAATAGTACCAGCTCTTCTTTGTACATCTGGTAGAATTTGGCTATGAATCCACCAGGTCGTAAGCTTTTTTTTGGGTGACAGGCTATTTATTACTGATTCAATTTTGGAGCTCATTATTGGTCATTTCAGGGAATTAATTTCTTTCTGGGTCAGTCTTGGGAGGGTGTGTCCAGGAATTTATCCATCACTTCTAGGTTCTCAGACCCTGGGAAAAATGACCCAGTCAGGAGCAGATTAACAACTGCTGCACCACAATCACGGCACAGGGAAATACAGGTGGTTCTGCATCCACAGCCAAATGATTGGGAGCAAGAACTGCTTATATTTGAGGGAATAATTGAGGAAAACTTCCCCAGTCTTGCTAGAGACCTAGACACCCAAATACAAGAAGCTCAAAGAACACCTGGGAAATTCATCACAAAAAGATCATTGCCTAGCCACATAGTCATCAAGTTATCTAAAGTCAAGACAAATAAAAGAATCTTAAGAGTTATGAGGCAAAAGCACCAGGTAACCTACAAAGGAAAACCTATCAGAGTAACAGCAGATGTCTCAGCAGAAACTCTACAAGCTAGAAGGTATGGGGGTCCTAGTTTTAGCCTCCTTAAACAAAACAATTATCAGCCAAGAATTTTGTATCTAGTGAAACTAAGCTTCATAAATGAAGAAAAGATACAGTCTTTTCCACACAAATGCTGAGAGAACTCAACCTACCAAGCCAGTACTACAAGAACTGCTAAAAGGAGCTCTAAATCTTGAAACAAATCCTTGAAATACACTAAAATAGAACCCCCTTAAAGCATAAATCCCACAAGATCTATATACAATAACACAACAAAGAAAGGTATTCAGGCAACAAAGAAAGGTATTCAGGCAACAAATAACATGATGAATAGATTAGTACCTCACATCTCAATACTAACGTTGAGTGTAAATGGCCTAAATGCTCCACTTAAAAGATACAGAATGGCAGAAAGGATAGGAATTCACCAACCAAGTTCCTGCTGTCTTCAGGAGACTCACTTAACACATAATGATTCACATAAACTTAAGGCAAAAAGGTGGAGAAAGATATTCCATGTAAATGGACATCAAAAGAGGGCAGGAGTACTTATTTTTATATCAGACAAAACAAACTTTAATTTGGCAGCACTTTAAAAAGACACAGATCTAATGATAAATTGATAAGTCTAACAAGTAAATATCACAATCCTAAACATATATGCACCTAGCAGTGGAGCTCCTAAATATATGAAACAATTACTACTAGACCTAAAAAATGAGATAGACAACAACAAAATAATAGTGGAGAACTTTAATACTCCACTGACAGCCCTAGAAAGGTCATCAAGAAAGAAAGTCAACAAAGAAACAATGGAGTTAAACTATACCCTACAACAAATGAACTTCACAGATATTTATAGAACACTCTACCCAACTGCACAATATACAATCTATTCATCAGCACATGGAACATTCTCCAAGATAGACCATGTGATAGGCCACAAAACAAATCTCAGTAAATTTAAGAAAATTGAAATTATAACAAGTACTCTCTCAGACCACAGTGGAATAACAATGGAAATCAACTCCAAAAGGAAGCCTCAAAACCATGCAAATACATGGAAATTAAATAAGCTACTCCTGAATGATCATGGATCAACAATGAAATCAAGACAAAAATTTAAAAATTATTTGAACTGAATAATAGTGATACAACCTATCATAATCTCTGGGATAAAGCAGTGCTAAAAGGAAAGTTCATAGCATTAAATATCTACATCAAAAAGTCTGAAAGAGCACAAGTAGACAATCTAAGGTCACACTTCATGAAACTGGAGGAACAAGAACATTCCAAATGCAAATCCAGCAGAAGAAAATAAATAATGAAGATCAGTGCAGAACTAAATGAAATTGAAACAAAAAAGATAAATGAAACAAAAGCTGGTTCTTTGAAAAGAGAAATAAAATTGATAGATCATTAGCAAGATTAACCAAGAAAAAAGAGAGAATGAGCTCAATTAGAAATAATACGGGAGATATTACTACTGACACCACAGAAATACAAAAGATTATTTAAGGCTACTATGAACACCTTTATGCACATAAACCAGAAAACCTAGAAGAAATGGATAAATTCCTGGAAATATACAACTCTCCCAGATTAAACCAGGAAGATACAGAAACTCTGAACAGACCATTAGCAAGCAGGGAGATTGAAATGGTAATTTCAAAATTGCCAACAAAAAAAGTCCAGGACCAGATGGATTCACAGCTGAATTCTATCAGACATTCAAAGAAGAACTGATACCAATCCTATTGACACTATTCCACAACAGAGAAAGAATCATCCCTAAGTCATTCTATGAAGCCAATATCACCCTAATACCAAAACCAAGGAAGGACATAACAAAAAACGAAAACTACAGACCAATATCTCTGATGAACATAGATGCAAATATCCTCAACAAAATACTAGCTAACCAAATCCAATAGCATATTAAAAAGATAATCCACCATGATCAAGTGGGTTTCATACCCGGGATGCAGAGTTGGTTTAACATATGCAAGTCAATAAATTTGATACACTACATAAACAGAGTTAAAAAACAAAAATCACAGGATCATCACAATAGATGCAGAAAAAAAATTGGCAAAATCCAGCATCCCTTTATAATTAAAACCCTCAGCAAAATTGGCATAGAAGGGACATCCCTTAAAGTAACGAAAGCCATCTATGACAAACCCACAGCCAACATTATACCGAATGGGGAAAAGTTGAAAGCATTCCCCCTGAGAACTGAAACAAGACAAGGATGCCCACTTTCACCACTTCTATTCAACATAGTGCTGGAAGTCCTAGCTATAGCAATCAGATAAGAGAAAGAAATCAAGGCATCCAAATCAGTAAAGAGGAAATCAAGTTGTCTCTGCTGATGATATCATCATATACCTAGAAAACTCTTACTACCAAAAGCAGTCTACAAATTCAATGCAATTCCCATCAAAATACCACCATCATTTTTCACAGATCTAGAAAAAATAATCCTAAAATTCATATGCAACCAAAAAAGAGGCCACATAGCCAATACAAGACTAAGCAAAAAGAAGAAATGTGGAAGCATCACATTACCTGACTTCAAACTATGGTATAAGGCCATAGTCACCAAAACAGAATGGTACTGGCATAAAAATAAGCACATACACCAGTGGAAAAGAATAGAGAGCCCAGAAATAAACCTAAATACTTACAGCCAACTGATCTTCAATAAAGCAAGCAAAAACATTAAGTGGGGAAATGACAATCCATTCAACAAATGGTGATGGAATAATTGTCAAGCCATATGCAGAAGAATGAAACTGGATCCTCATCTCTCACCTTATACAAAAATCAACTCAAGATGAATCGAAGACTTCAATGTAAGACCTGAAACTATAAAAATAGAAGATAACATGAGAAAAACCCTTCTAGACACTGGCTTAGACAAAGACTTCATTACCAAGAACCCAAAAGCAAATGCAATAAAAACAAAGATAAATAGATGTGACTTAATTAAACTAAAAAGCTTCTGCACAGCAAAAGAAATAACTAGCAGAGTCAACAGACAAGCCATAAAGTGGGAGAAAATTTTCACAACTTATACATCTGATAAAGGGCTAATATCCAGAATCTGCAAAGAACTCAAACAAATCAGCAAGAAAAAAAGTAAACTATCCCATCAAAAAGTAGGCTAAGGAACATGAACAGACAATTCTCAAAAGAAGATATACAAATGACTAATGAGCATATGAAGAAATGATCAACATCACTAATTATCAGGGAAATGCAAGTAAAACCACAATACAATACCACCTCACTCCTGCAAGAATGGCCATAATAAAAAAATTTTAAAATAATAGATGTT
Source organism: Rhinopithecus roxellana (assembly GCF_007565055.1). Classification (NCBI taxonomy): domain Eukaryota; kingdom Metazoa; phylum Chordata; class Mammalia; order Primates; family Cercopithecidae; genus Rhinopithecus; species Rhinopithecus roxellana. The sequence continues at coordinate 83,839,388 of NC_044565.1, forward strand.
GACGTGGTTTCAGTGAAAATGGAACACTGTTACACTGTTGGTGGGAATGTAAACTAGTACAACCACTATGGAAAACAGCACGGAGATTCCTGAAAGAACTAAAAGTAAACCTACCATTTGATCCAGCAATCCCACTACTAGGTATCTACCCAGAGGAAAAGAAGTCATTATACAAAAAAAGATATTTGCATATGCATGTTTATAGCAGCACAATTTGCAATTGCAAATATATGGAAACAGCCCAAATGCCCATCAATCAATGAGTAAAGAAAATGTGGCATACATATATACCATGGAAATATATATACTACTCAGTCATAAAAAAGGAATGAAATAATGTATTCACAGCAACCTGGAACAAACTGGAGACTATTATTCCAAGTGAAGTAAGTCAGGAATGGAAAACCAAATATTTTATGTTCTCACTCATAAGTGGGAGGTAAGCTATGAGGACGCAAAGATGTAAGATAATACATTGGACTTAGGGGATTTGGGAAAGGAAGAGAGGGGAGTGAGGGATAAAAGACTACACACTCAGTACAGTGTACACTGCTTGGGTGATGAGTGTGCCAAAAATCTCAGAAATCGCCACTAAACAACTTATTCATCTAACCAAACATTACCTGTTCCCCAAAAACTTATTGAAATAAAAAGCCTGGATCCACCTTCAAAGGTTATGCTTTAGTTAGTCTAGTGAGAAGCCTAATCATAGATAGGCTTTGAAAACTCTCCAGGTGATTCTGTAATTAATCAAGATTGAGAACCACCATTCCTAAACCTCACTCCCTGTACAGCTCAAACTTCACCTCTCCTTTAAGTTTCTCTGTGTACTTTTGCTTGAGGTAATGTTCTTTTCTCCAAACTACCATAACCACCTGAATCTTTCCTATGGCCCCTTCTTGGTCTACCTGGCATTCCAGTTGCTTATGAACATGGGTTATATCTCATACTCAGCTATGGCTGTCTTTGGAGATGACATTTGTTTGCACATATTAAGTCCTCAATACCTATTTGTTGTATGAACGAATGAATGCATATGCTTGTACACATTCCCTACACTTGATCTCATACATACCCCATCCCACACCCTTATTGATCCCCTGCCACCTTGTTTCCCTTCCCCACAAATTCACAATCAGTTCAGGGCCCCAATCATTTTATGCAACTATTAAGCTTAAAACACACAGAGAAGACAAGAGTTGGATAAATTAAAAGGTCTGTTATATTCTTAACAGACTGTTTGTAACCAACAAAGTTAGAACTATAAATATCCAACTTACCTTTAATTGACTAACACTGCCAGCTTCCTGGTGTTTATTCCATATCTATATATTTTGTCTTTGAATATAAAAAGAACTACTCACCATTGTATTGTCTTTCACTGTGCACAGTGTGCACTATTCTTATTTAAGTTCAGTTTAATGCCTGTGTCCCATTTTCCAATTTTATGTAATGCTGTGATACCACATGACAGCTAAGTTCTAAGTATCTTCAGATATTATAGATTTGTCATAATATGAGATAAATGCATAGTTTTTGCCTCTCTTACAGATAATAAGTTGAGTGACTGCTTTATGACAGTACAGGAGTATATAGGACCATGTTTGGAAAGACTCAAGTAAGTTAGTCTAGAAAAAGAACTATCCGATTATTGGAACGTTTTAGGATGGGTGAAGAGTCAAATATTGTTTCTTTCGGGTAAATCAGATGGGAAGTAGGAAGAAAACAAGAATGAGAATAGTTTTTTTAAACCACCAGTTACCATAATGCCCAGCTCAGAATGCAGACTTCAAAAGTTAAAGAGTGCCTAGAGCTGTACCCATTACCACTGCCTTCCTTCCAATTCCATCTGCCTGTCCCTATGCACTTGAGATATAATGACTTCATGTTTGATGGGACTTTCTCTTATTTTCTGCAACTAAGCCTCTTCCTAGTGTCTTGAGATTCCTTGTGTTTTCACTTACGACAGTAACACCCTTCCAGACTCAGTTCTTCCAGACTGTTTCATCCCAAAGATGCTCAAATTCTCATTCTGACTACAGAGGGCACCATAGAAGGAAAATGAAGTCAGATAATCTAAGATTATCTGTCATCCTTTTCCATACCCCTACCCTGAACTCCCAGCCTTTGCTGAACTCAAGTCTATCTATACACTCTGGCTGCTTTTTCCATTCTTCCTCCTATCCAATATCCCTCCCAAGCTGTTATGCTTTGTTTCCTTATAAACAAACACCTTCTCTCCACATATGCACTCCTCCTTGCCTCACTCATAAAACACTTTCTCTATATTAAACCCTGTCTGTACTTAAACACTCTGCTTTCTTCAGTCACCCTTAGGATACACTTTGCTCTTTGTCCCCTAATTTCTTCTCCTAACTTGGGGGCATGACACAGGGTCATGTTTTTTCTACTTCCTATAGCCATTTTCACATTATTAGTTTCTGAAACTCTTAGTAAATTCGCTTAGAAAATAACATTTATAAACTTACATGTCATCCTGCCAATCCACATCAAGCTTCTGCAGCTGATTACTCTGGCATGTTGATTCATATCTGATTGACAGCCATGATCTCTAACACTATTTTCAATGACTTCAAAAACAGTGTGAAAGACACATCAATCCTTAACCTCACTGACTTCAGTGAGTCTCACTTCTTGTTTGCTCTAGCCATCTGCTCCCAGATCCTTGCCCAAATCTGCGATTCTCCCAGGATGGCTCTGAAATCTTAAACTCCAGTGCCCCACTCTCAACTCCAACTTCTTCCTCCAGCTTTCTGATCCATTAGTCCACATCTATTTTTGACCTCATGAAAACTTCTTACCTGACTCCCATTTTCTCTCAATCTACCATCCCCTTCTATTCTTCTAGTTTTGCTTTCTCCTTTTCTTTCCTAGGTTTTGTTTTGTTTTGTTTTCTGGTGATGGAGTCTCACTCTGTCTCCCAGGCTGGAGTGCTGGAGTGCAGTGGCACAATCACAGCTCACTGAAACCTCCGCCTCCCGGGTTCAAGCAAGTTTCCTACCTCAGCCTCCCTGGTAGCTGGGATTACAGGTGCGCACCACCACATCCAGCTGATTTTTGTATTTTTAGTAAAGACGGTGTTTCACCATGTTGGACAGGCTGGTTTCTCGAACTCCTGACCTCAGGTGATTCACCTGCCTCGGCCTCCTCCCAAAGTGCTGGGATTACAGGAGTGAGCCACCACGCCCAGCCTCTTTCCTAGTTCCTCTCTCTCTCTCTGTTTCTCTCTCTTTGCTAACATAAAACCACACATCCTGCTGCCAAAAGGAAATAGAAGCCATCAATGAAGTTCAGTCATTTCTTACTCACTAACTATAAACATGCCTCTACACCCTTTCCCTTATCTCCCTTTCTCCCTTTACCTCTCTAAGGCTATTCTACTCACCAATACTGCCACTCTTAGCTCCTTGGCCTTCCATGGAGGTTGCCCTATCACTCATCTATCATCTGCACTTTCAGTCACTGTCCTACTCAGCTCTTTGTATTTTAATGCACTCAGGTCTCTCTCTTTTTGAAAAAATAATGAAAATCCTTTAACCCTACATTGTCAAGAGAATACCATTCTCTTTCCCTTTACTGTGATAATCTAGCTTTGGAAATTAGTACATCATCCTTGCTGACTCCTCTTCCTTGCTCCCATTCACTCATTGGCCCACAACAATCTGGCCTCCTAAAAAGCACTCTGTTGAAACTGCCCTGAAAAAATCACCAATGACCCTTTTGTTGCCAAATCCAATGGACATCTTTGTCCTTTTTTTACTTCTTTGCACCATTAACACTGTTCTACCCTACAGCCTGCTTTGACTTGCCATAATTCTACCTTTTTACCTCTCTAATCACCCTTTCCTATCCATCTTTCTCTTCTCAGCCTTAATATGTTTTAGCAAAAATTCTACCCTCACTGCTATTTTCTTCACGTTCCCTTAGACTGTCCCTTGAAGAGATCCGTTCCTTTTCTTCTTATTGATAAACTTCCCAAAATATGTATCGAATCATTCTTCATGCAAAGCTCTTGACATGTAATGCAACTAACCTTAGGACATTTCTAACTAGTTATCAAATACGACATATCGAGGTATAAACTTGGCATTTCATCCCCAAACAAATTTCTTTTCCTGTATCCTCTTTCTCAGTGAGCAGCAAACTCTAATATCTACAGATAGCTCAAGGCAGGAACATGTGGGTCATCACACATGACTCCATCTCCTCACTCACCAACCTACATCAGTTAACATACCCTGGCAATGAATTCTCCTTAGTATCCCAAGAAGCTGACTGCTTCTCTCATAATTCTTGCTACCACTGTCATCACTTCTGTCTTACAAGTGTTAATTGCCCTCCAAAATTATCTATTAAAAATATATCTAATCACCTCTCTTCCTGTTAAAATCCCTCCCAGGCAAATCATAGTTTTAAAACAAATAAACAAACTAAAATGACACACAAATATCTATGTGACCTGGCTTTTGCTTGCCACTCACCTTGCAGCAATTATCTCAAGAATCAATTATTCCTTCAGGAAGTTTACCCTGACCCCTCAATCTGAGTTAAGAGCCCCACTTGGGCTTCTAGAATATGCTGTGCTTATAGGATCAGAGCATGAATTGCCATGTCCTGTATAATTAATGGTTTACTTGACCTTTCTGACATTTAAAAAGTGAGCTCCTTGAAGTCAGGGGCTGAATTCTCATTAAATTTTAAACATCCGACATTTAATATAACAGCTAACAAAGAGTAGGCAACTAAGAAATGTTTGGTAAATAGATGAGGTGAATCAATGCTTGGTAAACAAATAAAAATGAAATGACATTTTTTCCTACATAAAGTGTTGGGAAACAAAAGGAAAATGTAATAGGAAAAGTAAAAGAAAGATTCCTAAAAAGAAAAGAATAGGCATACTAATAGATGGTGAAAAGAACAACCTTCTCCTGCAGTCTACAAGGGTTTACACTGCCACAGTGGCAACTCATATGAAGACTTTATAGTCATAATCCATTTTGTTCTTTGCTTCTGAACCCTGAATGGTTGATCAGAGCATGGAATTCTCTTTAAATTCTGAGCTTGGTAGCAGAATGATCTGGAAGAAGCATGAAATCTTTCTTTCTCTTCTTCAGCACCACGAATTGTTTGCATTATGCTGAAAGACAAAGCCATTTTGCAGATGCATTCTTCATAAATATGTGCCTGAGAGACTTGCTGAACATAACAAAAATATACTTTTTTCACTGCTTTTCTCTAGAGAAATAAGAAGGCACATTTTAAGTGAAGGATTTTTAATAGCTGCAGAAATTTTTGGCTTGAAATCGAAGCATCAGAAAGTATACATGAAATTAAATCCAGTCCAAAAGCCAGAGATTAAAAGTTATCAGGACCACCTTTTTTGTGGGCATGTAAGTTATCAATTGTGACATCTATAAACATGGAGCCAAGAGACTTTGTTTTCAAATCCTTGATTGTCACTCAAATTCTCAGGGTCCCAGTTTCTACTTTGTAAAATGGGAATGTCCACCCAGTCTGACTCACAGGATAATCAAATTCATATATTCAAGCATTTATTTTAACAAATGCTTTTTGAATGTCATTTTTCTATTCATCAATGATACAGTTGTACACAGAGCAGGCAAGTTTCAGCCCTCCTAGAGCTTGCATTCTATTGAGAAAGACAAACAGAAATCAAACAAGTAAATGGAAGTACACCTTAAGGAGGTACTCACAAGAAAAATAAACCAGGGTAAGGGGACAGAGAATAGCAATACAGTTGTGTATTTGTTGAGGGGGATGAGGGCAGGGAGGTTCTCTCTCAGAAACTGATTTCTTAGAGGTGACCCGAGCAAGGTGAGGCAGTTACATCAACATCTGTAGGAAGAACATTCCAGGCAGAGGAGCTGAAAAGGAAAGGCCCTGAGGTAGGCACATACTTAGTACTTTTTAGGAGCAGTAAGGAAGCCAGGGTTGTTAAAGCCAGACTACAGAAAGGACAGGAAAGAGGAGAAAATGAAGTTGGAAAGATAATTTTGGGGCAGATACCATGTATGTATGAAAATATTTTGTAAACCATTATTGATTCTAATGTAAAGCCATTCCACTCTAAAGGGTATGGGAGACTGAAATCAGTCTTCATATATTTTAAATGGTTTGTATTTAAAGTCCCATCTAATGAGACTTTGAAATGGTGTCCCTCATTGCATTGGCATGGCTTATTTCACCAAGTGATCTAATTTCACTCACATGTAAGTATACTCACACACACATACACATAGGGAGCTTGATTGTACCCTCTCTGTTTCATTATTTGAACATTCTTGGATTTCTTCCTTTTCTTATATAGCAACAATAAAGCCAGTAAGAGAAAAGAGTATCATATTGACCCTCCAAAAGTTGTGTCTTTTATGGATTTTAAAGCAATAGTCAGGCCCTTGTAACTGAAGCTTGACCCTTGGTTCTACCATGAGACAGGAACATTGACAACTTAGAGTCATAACAAAGCCACAGACATAATCACAAGATTAAGATAGGAAACCATAAGTGACAAATTATCTAAGGCAGTCATGGAGAATATAAAAGAATCATAAAAAGAAAGAAGCCACACAAATTTAAATTTGTTAAATAACAGCCAGAGTTGAACTACTGAAGGAGTCAATTGTTATTGTATGACCAGGTCCCTAGAGAACATTTGGTTCTATGGGCTCTCAAAAATATTCAGCCCAAAGGGAGCTGTAAAAAAAAAAAAAGAGAGAGACCTTCAGTATAAGGAAGTTCATAGCTACAATCTTAGGATTTCTTTACCCTGCCCCTCCCGTCGGCTCTTTTGCCACCTCCAACCTGCCTCTTCTGCAGTTCTCTTATTATCTTTCTACATTCTCCCCTCTGAAAATATTTCTTCTGAAGCTTCTTCTCTCTCCCATACTTAATACCTACATGTTTTTTTTTTTTTGATAGACATCTCTACTGCATGTCTTTTTGTGCTAGTTTTTCAAACTCAATGTATCAATGAATAAGTTAATCTTCCTCCCTCTCCCCAAAATCTCTTTTCCTTTATGACTCCACAATTTCTGCTTGAGGCCCCACAATTCTTAGTTACTCAGACTCAGTCCTCAAAGCCTTCTTTGCAGCCTCTCATTTTCTCCCAAGTTCTGTCACTAAACTCTAGCAATCCCCCTTGAGTTCTCATTTGTTCTCTTTCCCTGCCTCCTCCCTGTCTCCCTACCTCTTGCCTAGATAGATGTAGTGGCCTCTCAACATACCTTTTCCTCTAGTCTGTCTTTCTTTGATGTATTTAACAAAATGCTATCAAGCGATTTTCCAAGGTAGACTCTGATCAGGTCATTGCCCTCCTCAAAAATTCTTCAAAGTCTCTGTGTAGTTCAAAGGATAAAAGCCACACTTCTGCCCCCGACAGTCAAGGTTCTCCATGCTGGGAACCAAGTCCACCTTTTTAGACTTTTTATCTTCCACTCTTCCCCCTACCACACAGTCTGCTCCAGCCTGAGAAATGGCCCACTGCCCTTGAACAGTTCCCAGTACTTCCTTACTGTTCTTCATGTGTGCCACATCCTGCATCCAGATAACCACTACCATATCGACCTTTTAAGGTCCGTCTTCTGTTTTAAAGTCCACTTCAGAATACCACCTCAGGGAGTGATTTGAAGTGGTATTCTAATCATGCATCCATCTGTTCATTCACCCAGCAAGTATTTAGTGAGCACCTCCTATGCATTTTACCTCGATTGTGGCTAGTTGTGCACCTCTTTTTTCTCTCATTTACCACCTTCCTCACACCCTAGTAAATGAAATGTAAGCTCGCTGGAGACAAGTATTGTTGAGGCTTATTTTTTTTTTTAAACCTACCACAATGGCCGACAACTAGACTAAATACATACCAGCCAAATGAAGAAATGATTGCTTGCTGTACCCTAAATGAGAGCCATTATCTCAGTTCTTTTAGAAAGGAAAGAAATGGAGAGCAGCTGCCACCACATCCTCCCATTCCATCCATCCTTTTCTCTCTTAAAATCACATGTCCTATAGAAGGACTGTGGTCTCCCTCACATTTATTCTCATTTCCCTCCATTGGGGTCTATTAGTTGGTCGAGGGGCACAGGTTTGTAGCATTCTTGCATCTAATCTGCAGGTCATGTCTTAGAACCAAGGCAAGCTGAGGGGATGCAGGATATACTTTGGTTACCTAGTAGGCTTACACGTGACAAGGAAGGCAGAATGAAAACTGTTGACTTTTAGCTCATCACCATGGAGGCTTACCCACCACAAGGTCCACAAGAGTCTGGGGAAGCCATGTCTGGGGACCCAAGTCCTGGCTCTATTTAATTTTTAACTCCTGACCTAAGATACTTGAAATCAATGAAGACAAGAGAAATAGCACTGAGATATAGAGATAATGTAAATGTAAAATAAAGAGATGTCCCCCTAAAAAGGAGAAAAGAGATGTTCATCAGGAATTGAGGATGTCTTATTACCTTTTTGAGCAAGCGTCAAGCTGTTCCATCTGTGAGGCCAAAACTACCTCAATCATGTGTTCAAAGGTGCTAGAGCTACAAAAATATCAAAGGGAAAGTTTTAAAGGAAATTGGACAAAATTAGAAATCAATACCAGTACTAGTTTGCTGAGAGATCATGGAGTACTCTAATACCTTACTTAGCAGAATTCTACAAAAATTCAAAATATGAATAATTCTTGGTCTCCAGATTTATGAACACTTGATCTGGAAGAATACACAAATATTTTCCCTCTACAGTTCATCATGTTAAAAATATGCTGCATTGACAGTTCCTGGTATAAAGGAAGGTTATTTCTGTTTTCAATGTTGCTCCCTGACTTTAGGTAACAACTAAGAGTTACATGTAATGGCACATTAATTTAGAATTTCATGTGCATTTCACTGATGTCAGTAGATTGGCATTAATTATACTGGAAAAGAATATCTTATGTACCAGAAAAAAATCAGTCATGTGGAACAGTGCACAGCCTCGAGTTTTAGATATGAATTCTGAATCTTAATTCAGAAAGCCTAATACTCATATAACTCCCACTGTGTAAACTTTCTGACCTTCAGATGAAGCCTCACTAATGTTTTACACTTATTCCATAAAGCACCAGAAAGAGAAACAGTGTAGGCTTGCTTCCCTGACGCCTTCATCATTCTCCAGAGTTTTATGGGAAAATCTGTTTCAATTTCTGACCTACAGAGTCAGAACTATGACCAAATGCTATGGGTCATATTTTCTTTGTATTAGTGAAGATCTGGATTGATCATCGTTTTGTGCACAGTATGTATCAGAGTGGCAGGGCATGTTTTTCCATTGTATAAAACTTCCCCCAACAAACACCTCTAGCAATATATATTTTTAACACCTAACCCAAACACATCTCACACAGATAATTTCTTGCAGAGTCTAACAATTCATAAAGCTCAAAGTGTTCTAGAATTTCTCAGGACGATAGTCTGAAACTACAGGTCAACATGCACACATGCATGTGCATACAGATACACGCACACACAAACATATAAAATATTAAACATCAAACACTCATTCAGCCACTCCACCAATGGATCCCATGAGAAGCAAGAGATCCAGGATGGACAGATTTGCGGTTGTGAAGTGAGGAGTAAAGGAGATCAAGACAGAGTATTCTAGAATGAAGGTGATTTGGGACCAAAGCTGCTATCCAAAGAAACTTCCCTTTTTCTTGGAAGTTTCTTTATACATATGTAACAAACCTGCACGTTGTGCACATGTACCCTAGAACTTAAAGTATAAATAAAAAAAAAAAAAAAGAAAGAAAAAAGAAAAAGGGGATCAGATTAAAAAAAAAAAAAAGAAAAAAACTATACCCCAAAAGAAACATCTTTGCCTAGGAAAAGCATGAACGATTATGCGAGTTTTAAAGGGTGAATTAAGGATTAGGCCTGAGTTTCCTGAAGCACCAATACATAAGGCAGAACCACGTTCTGCAAGGGCCTGGACCTTACCTATTGGGAAGACAGGCACTCATATGGCCATAAAGCTAGTCGGACACAGATGTTCATTACTACAGCATAAGTGTCAACTATGGAGAAAGTGGTTGAAAAATTGTCATACTCCTAACAGACTGGGATGCTGTCATTGAACTAATAAAAACCTTCCTATTACATAAGGGAAAGTATATATATTAATAATAAATGGACAAAAAAATCAAAATACCAATCCAAATAGAGCTCTGCTAAAACCAAAACTATGTATTAAAAAGAGGGCTGATAGATTGTGCCAAAATTTTAATTAAGCTGTTGCAAAGAGTTGTGCTGAATGTTTTTCATTTGTTGTTTTATTGTCGTTTCACTTTCTGCATATGTGCATTTTCCTAATTTTTAATTGCACATGAATTACTTTAGTAATGAAAAAATTACAAATAAGTCTTGTTTATTTTCTGAGTTGTAATACCCAGGATTATACTGTCATAAAAGGAGTTCAGAAATGGGAATCAGAATACCTGAGTTTTAGTACAAATCTGTTGTTCTGCAAGTGTATGAATTTAGGCAAGTCATTGGACCTCTCTGACAATAATCATAATTTATCGACCTATTGAATGCATACTCTATATCAGGCACTTCCTTAAATACTTTGCCCATGTTATCTCATCTACTATTCCCATTAATGAAATAGATAGGTCTTACTCTACTATTGTGTAGATGAGAAAACTGAGTCTTAAAGAAACGAAATAACAGCCCAAGACTACATAGTTAGCAAGCAATCGAACTAGGAATAGCTATATGTCTTCTCACCTTTTCATCTGTAAAATTAAGGATAAGCTGTTCTTCTTGAACTTTTCTACTTGTAATATGAGTTCCCATGAAGGCAGGACTCTGTATTGTTTTGCTCACTGATATATCCCAAGCACTTAGACCAGTGCCTAGCACAGAGTAGATACTCAGTCAATATTCGAATTAAAGTACCTGCAGAAGAGCTGTAACCCATTATTTCCAGAGTTCTGAAAGCAATTTTCAAAATCACCATCTACAGTGGACATTTTTAAGAAATCTCATATTTTAACTTAAAACTTTATATGGTCTTTATATTCTACTTTATAACATTATGTGTTTTAACTTTGAAACTATTTTTCAATAGTTTCCGACTATTCAATCCGTTATTAACTTTAATCCCCTTTCCCTCCTCAAATACTCAAGCAAAATGTTCATGGAAATTTTGATATATTTATCCTATGTCTCCTGGTACACCTGGCATACCTCGCATACCACCATGAGCACATGCACCCAGGCTAAGCAGTATGAATCTAAACCGTCTCTAATGTTCTGATTCTTTAATGCTACTCTTTCAGGATGGAGCACAATCCACTAAATACAATTGAACAGTAAGACATAAGAGTAGAACCTCATTGTTCTGGACATATGATTTTACATCTTCAGTCTAAAATTGCTTTAGGTTTTCTGGCCCCTTAAATAAATTGGCTTGTTTTAAGCTTGCAAGGAACTAAAAGCCCTAGATTTTTCTTTAACTATTGTAAAACAAGTACTCCTCATCTCAAAGCTGGCATTCTTTTAAACTATATGCAAGAGCTTATATTTCTACCCTAATAAAACCAATCATTAACTTCAGTTAATCATTCCAGGCTGTTGAGAGCTTTATTGGACCCATCTGTGTCACCTAGCACAGCACCTATTTATCCCTGATGGAAAATTTACAGATTTGCCTTCCCTGTCTTCATCCATAGCATTTATAAAAATAAACAGGACAGTAAAGAGCTTTAGAGCATGCTATTACACACCCTCGTATGGGCCACAGACACTCATCACACTCATAGCCAAGAGGAAAGGCATGACCTCACTCAAATAACACATCAAAATCCGTGCAAGGTGAGATATTTTCATATTTTTCAAAAGAAAATGAATTGGTTTTAAAGTACTAGACACACTTAACCTGAATAACAAGTAATCATTCATCAACATGCTAGATCCTGTTGAGCAATTACATACAAATTTGTCTCTCTTTGGCTTCATTCATTTAATCTACACGATACAGAAAAAATGTTGATTACATGCACTTCTAAAATCAAAGTTTCTGATAAACACCTCTAGTAGTGTGTTTTTCTTAAATGAAGCTATATTGGCATTTTTTGGTATGCGTCTACTCTTTCATTGCTTTCTTCCTAATGTGTCCAGAATTGGTGGGTACTTGGTCTCACGGACTTCAGGAATGAACCCACAGACCCTCAAGGTGAGTGTTACAGTTCTTAAAAGATGGTGTGCCCCGAGTTTGTCCCGTCTGATGTTCGGACGTGTTCAGTTTCTTCCTTCTGGTGGGTTCATTGTCTCGCTGGCTTCAAGACGGAAGCTGCAGACTTTTGCGGTATTACAGTTCATAAAACCAGCATGGTCCCACAGAGTAAGCTGCAGCTAAATGCATTGCAAAACAGAAAACCGGCAAACCTTCCACACCACAGACAACCATCGCAACCGCTTGCCGCAGCTGTGTCAGACAGCCTGCTTTTATTCCCTTATCTGACCCCACCCACATCCTGCTGATTGGTCCATGTTACAGAGAGCTGATTGGCCCATTTTACAGAAAGCTGATAGGTCTGTTTTGACAGGGTGCTGATTGGTGCATTTACAAACCTTGAGCTAGACACAGAGTGCTGATTAGTGCATTTACAATCCTTTAGCTAGACATAGAAGTTCTCCAAGTTGGCCGGGCGCGGTGGCTCAAGCCTGTAATCCCAGCACTTTGGGAGGCCGAGACGGGTGGATCACGAGGTCAGGAGATCGAGACCATCCTGGCTAACACGGTGAAACCCCGTCTCTACTAAAAAATACAAAAAACTAGCCGGGCGAGGTGGCGGGCGCCTGTAGTCCCAGCTACTCGGGAGGCTGAGGCAGGAGAATGGCGTAAACCCGGGAGGCGGAGCTTGCAGTGAGCTGAGATCCGGCCATTGCACTCCAGCCCGGGCGACAGAGCGAGACTCCGTCTCAAAAAAAAAAAAAAAAAAAAAAGAAGTTCTCCAAGTTTCCACCAGATTAGCTAGATATAGAGTGCTGACTGGTGCATCCACAAACCCCGAGCTAGACACAGAATGCTGATTGGTGCATATACAATCCTCCAGCTAGACATAAAAGTTCTCCAAGTCCCCACTCGCCTCAGGAGCCCAGTTGGCTTAGCCTTCTGGAACCTGTGCAGGGGCCGCAGGTGGAGCTGCCCGTCAGTCCCACGCTGCGCGTGCACCCTTAAGCCCAGGAGCGGTGGATTGGACCCGGTAAAGCAGAGGCTCGGGCGTGCAGGAGTGAGGGGAGGGGAATGGGGGAGGAAGGGGGGGACAGGGGCATGGGGCGGGGAAACGGGGGACGCCGGGGGGTGGGGCGGCGGGTGGAGGAGGGGTCGTCTGGCATGGTGGGCTGCAGGTCCGGAGCCCTGCTCCACGGGGAGGCGGCTGAGGCCCAGCGAGAATTTGAGCGGGACGTGGGCGGGCCGGCAGTGCTGGAGAACCTGGTGCACCCTCGGCAGCCGCTGGTCCGGGTGTTAAGCCTCTCACTGCCCCGGGCCGGTGCTGGCCGGTTGTTCCGAGTGCGGGGCCTGCCAAGCCCGAGCCCTCCCAGAACTTCTGCTGGCCTACTAGGGCCCCACGCAGCCCTGGTTCCCGACCCCGCCTCTCCCTCCACACATCTCCGCAAGCACAGGGAGCCAGCTCTGTCCTTGGCCAGACTATAGAGGGGCCCCACAGTGCAGCAGCGGGCTGAAGGGCTCCTGAAGTGCGTCCAGAGTGGACGCCAAGGCGGCGCCGAGAGCGAGCGAGGGCTGCTAGCACATTGTCACCTCTCACTAACATTTTAAAAACAGGTTTTTTTTTTTCTGGAAATTAAAATTCACTTCGTGAATATAAAGGTTGTAGAGTTTACATTTTCTCCATTTCTCTGTGGCAGGTGCAGTCAGAACCCCCACCCGTATCTCCTCGAGCCTTCCCTGAAGGTCACTGCGTAGTCCCTGTACACGCTTCCGTCATACCTGCCAGAGGTCATTCTCTGACACAAGGGAGCCTGCTAAACACATCAGCAGGCCAGGATTTTTCCCAGGGCATCCCAATGAGGACTTCAGTTCGGTCAGTAAGCACCGCTGCTGACTCTCCCTCTGTGAGACAATTCTGAGACATATTCTGTAGTCTCTCAGAAGGACCTTAAATGAAATGAGCCAAACTTCCAATAGGAATAATTCGCTAATTGAAACAGCTTTGCTTGCTTTCTTCCCTTCCAGTTTCATTTCTTCATTCCCACCTAGTGCTTTCTGGGATCACTTCCCAAAAACCTACTTGCACACAAATTTTGATCTCTGGATCTGCTTTGGAGAGAATCAAAGCTGACACAATCTCCAATCTCCTGTACTGCTCCAATGTGTGATCTTTCTAAAACCACTAAAATTGTTTCCCAATCATTATCAACTGTTGTTTGTTTCACTGCCCATAAACGCAGTCCACTTCCACTTGTGCTTACAGACTAGCAATTATTGACAACCTAGGTGTGGGTGCTTTCTTACCACTGCTCCATCTCTCTCATGCCTTAATGTCCCTCAGTCATGTTTATTCTACCATTTACAGTATGAAAGCCATTCTTTTCATTGGAAAAAAGGAAAACAAAACAGAAGCTAAGCATTACTGTCTTTTTCTCTCTCAAGACACATCAAGGTCACATTCAAAGCCTTCAAAAGAAGAACTTGAGATTAAAATAATACAGTGCTAAGACTGGAAAATACCCAAATAATTAGTTGAAAAGTTAAATTAACCATCTACACCATGATAGTTATCATCTATCTATAAGATATCAAGAGAGTAGGCAGAGGCGTTGAGAGGAATATGATGAGTCTGAGTAAAATAGCTGGTCCTCCTGGGGATCCTGCCAGATTATCATAGTATGTCAAAAATGACCACCTTGTGGTCAAGAACATCAGCTTTAGGAAATATAACACCAAAGGCTCCTTCTTTAAAGCTGCCACAATGTAGATGTATTCAAAATGTGCCTGGCAATAAGCTTCATTAAGCTTTGGTAAGTAAGAGAGTTCTCGCAATAGTGTTTGTGTGACAGCTCCAAAGGCAGATTTAAAGAGAAGTCACTGCTGAATTGTTTGACTTTGCAAGAAGCCTTTTTAGCCTAAACACAAAAATGTTCACTATAAACACGTTGTACGTGATATTGTGCATCCATTTATAACGACCTTTTTTTAAAAAAAAAAGTTATGCTTAAATGACTTATTCTTTTTTACAGACTAGTATAGCAATCACTTTTAGAAAACTCAACTATTAAAATACCTGAGTTTAAGAGAAGAAAATGTGATTCCTATTATATTTTCTTTCATTGAAGTGAGCCAGTTGTACTGTTGTGTTTAAGTGTAATTGTTTAGCAAATTCTTCCTGAAAGAAAAACTTCAGAAAACACAGTAAGAGGTCTTCAAGACCATGCTATGGAAAAAAAATCTTGCTAATAATGTCCCATTTTCTTTCCTCCAACTGAGTAAGCCTGTGGTAATTATGAGATGATAATCTACGGAGACAGAGGCAACTTGGTTGCCCGATCCTTTACTAGCTTTGTGGCATGAAGAGAGTCACTTAATCTTCCTGAGACCCAGTTTCTTCCTTTTCTAAATGGATTCTTTAAAGGTTAAAAAAGATGATTTGTTTATAATGCCTGACATATAGCTGGTCTTCAGAAGTAACTGATGGTAAGTGGAGTAAGAATTGCAATAGTGGCAGCTGCACCCAGAGACAACTCGGGATTCAGGCCACTGCTCTAGTGCTCTTGCAAGTTTTATTCCCTGGTTCTCCCTCAGGTTTGGGAAATTTCTTATTAGCTTTCATTTCTTGGGTTCTTGTTGTGAGACATGATAGTGGTACTTCATAGTTCCCTCTTGCATTTGGAGGTTATAGATGGGGACTTTCAAGGAATGGTCATGTTTAAAACCTATTTGGTCTCCAAAGCTTGTCCCTGAGATGTTGTAGGCCTTTTCTCATCTTACTTGGCATATACTTAACTGAAGATAGCAGCAGTGTTAAGTTGCTGGTTCACTCATTTTTGGTTATGTTCTCTAGGTGATGCATTATGCATTTTTGCCTACTTTAGTCCTCCATTCTCACCCTGGTAGTCTGCAAATTCCATGAACAGAAACTGCTCTGACTTGTTCACCTCTGTACCTTAGCCTGGTAGCATTCAACAAAAATATGTAGAAGAAATAACTAAAGAAAGAATAAATTTAGTGGTTGTCACCTCCCACCTCAAAAGAAAGAAAAACCTTTCATTTCTAATTGTACCTTACACAACTGAAGTTTTCATGCACACATAGGGACTCTGGGTGAAGGACAATACCAGCCTAATCCAGTTTGTGAGACTCCTGTCCTGATTACTCCAGCATACATACATGTAACTTATTATTCATGCAGATGTTTTGCTCCTTACAGGACAAAAGAAAAAGAACACTGTCTATCCCAGAAGAGTCTACTCAGGGCATGAACTTACCCACTAAATATTGTTTATGGTGACCTCAGCTCTTACTTGTTAAATTTTATTACTTATTCAGAGTCTTATTAAAGTAGAATTTGTTTTACATGTAAACTCTTGTGATGTGGTTATTTTCTAACAACACTAAATGCTGACAAATAAAAACCTGTCTTGTATGACATACACAATGTCTGAGAAACTTGAGTAATGCCAAAATATGTGACTATTCTAAAACAAGAACTTAATGGTTAGCAGACTGTTTTGCTTTCCAACCACATTACTGCATAGTAAAATGCATTGTCAAAAAGCATTTCTTTGAAAAGGCATTTCTTTTGTTGGTTTGCCTACTTTTACTGTAAAGCTAATTAGCCATGACAATTAGCATAGATGTAGGTTCTAAAAGAAACAGGATTAACTGAAATGAAACCATCTTATGTTATCATAACAAAAATGAAACATGAGACACAGCACAGGTAAAATGCTGTACTTCCTCATGCTCACAGCCACCAAATATATCCTTTTGACACATCAGGGTGATAAACATTTTATGGGTGGTAGATTTCTCTTTTTTATTTTGTAAGAAAGCTCGCACAATGGCATTTTAATGCAGAAAATCTAAATGTATAAATTTTATACATTTCAAGGAAAACATTCAGATGCTATAAAAGAAAATCAACATGGAATCTTATTTCTGGACCACATGGATATTGCTGTACGACTCTTAAAGCAAACCATAATTTCTCATTCGTAGTAAAAAAAAAAAAAAAAAAAAAAAAAAAAAAAAAAAAACAGATAGATCCTAAACATGTAACAGAAGCATTTCCACACACTGGTTTCTATGGCCTAGTTTGTGCAGAAATCATCCATGAAATACATAAAGTACTTGAAAGAAGTGACAGCGTGTCATTTGGCACTTTGGATCTCAGCATTTCTTCAAAGGGCTTTCCTTTAGGAGGTTGAATAATCAGTTTCTTCCGATTATGTATGTTTTGATTAATGAACACACTGGATTTCTGAAGGGAATAAACAGCAAAAGACGACGTTGCACTTGTTGCAATAGTCATGATCACACCCATGAGAATAAGTTTCTTCTTTTAATCAATAATTAGGATGAATTCACAATGACCTAAGGGCATAATGTCACATCTCATAGATTAGATTAAGCCCAAGAAAGGTGTTAATGCTCAAGGTAGGGCCATTTTATGAATTCTCAAACCATCTTGGTACTTTATGCTCATACAGATTTTTTTCCTTTCAGTTAAAGAAATCCATTGTTCCATGCTCTGTGGTGTTTTTAAAGCTATATAAAAATGAGAAATTAATTTCTGCTGTTTGCCTCTAGAGCAAGAAAAATGTTTTAAAAATTACATTTAACTTCCATGCATGCAAAACATTTTTTTCTGAAGAGAAAAACATTGTTAATGATGCTATAACTATAATCTTCTTGTCACCTGAGAAGGTCATTTCAAGAAGGATTACTTGCTAGTCACAAAAAATGGAGAACGAAGACAGAACAGTCTAAATTTCCTCTTGAGCATATTACTCTAATGACTGATAAATCTAGGGAAATTTACTGAAAAAAAAAATTCATTTCAGGAGATTCCAATGATCAGTTTTACTGATTCATCAACGCCCTAATTATTCGATACATACACTCACTACCAACCTCCACTCCTACCCAATTTCTGGATAGGAGAATTTCTACTGGGAATAATCTCTATCATCAGTTTGGTGAGTGGTTTCATTATCTTAATGTCTTTAAAAAGGAACATTTCCAGAAACCATTACATTTTAGATAAACTGTATTGGTTTCAAAAAGTTAACATAAAACTCTGAGAATATCAAAATTTAGGAAATGGGATAAATACAGCACCACAAGTACACTGTTTTCATTATCTACATTTTCAAAAATTTTTAATAAGACCCTGAAAGCCCATGGGGTCCCATGTTGTATTTTACTGATTGGTGGAGATAGCCTGCGTCCATGAAGTGAAGAAAACTACAGAAATCACCAGCCTGCGTGCCAACAGACAGCAATTGCATCATTAACCACATTTATATCTTGCACCAATATTTAACCCCTTTGCTATTCAAGTGTCATCATGGTAAAATGAAGCAGTTGAACTAAATTATTTCTAATGTCATTCTTTGTAGTACTTTAATAGCTATTAGAAGGATTCTTATCAAAAATTTCTTAATGTGACAACTAGTTTTTCTACAAATGTTTTTAAAGATAAAGCAAGAGGATAGTCACATATTTGCATACATATTAAAGAAAACTTCAGAAGTCTGAATGAATGAACAGTCCATGGGAGGAAGTATTGTCTATGTATGCAAAAAGGGAAGTGTGTATTCTCGTTATTTTTATCTTCTGAATGTTTATGACATAAGCATATGACCGTGGCAATGAAAATAGTTAAATAGTTAAACTAACTTCTGGTTTTTAGCTCTGTGTGTAAAGAGCTTGGAGGTCACCACTCATCTGGACAACAAATGAGAATCTGGAGTACAAAATCAACAACTCTTCTTGGATAAATAAGGGAGATAAGGACACAGGGCAAACTGTTGTCCCCAAAATTAGAGAGACAAACAAGTGAATACAGGGAGTTGTAGCTTGCCAAAGTAGACTCACAGGCAGAAACCACTCTGAGAACCACAAAATATAGTTCTGCTTCCATGCTTTTCCTGGCTTTTGACTCACTAATATTCAATTTACTGTGCACCACTGTGTCAATCATTTTGGCCCATAGCCACACTCTACTTCCATTATGGGGGAAAGATTAATAATAACAAACATTCACAAGTGTAGTAGTCTATATTTTAAAGAAAAAACGTGTTTCTATAAATTTTATTTTCAGTAACTTCATTTTATACAGGTAGCCATAAACTACTCAAGGGTGGTCCCAAGCCAGCAAGTTTTAGGAGGAACCTTAACTATGTTGTTGTAACCTTAACTATGGCTACACACACAGACACACACAGACACACACACATCCCTCATCATAACCACTACAACTGGGCCAAGTGCACAATTTGGAACATAAAATACCAAATTCTTTTACTTACAAGAAAGCTAAAAAACAGATCAGAGAGAAATTCATTTAAAAGAATAAACCACAATAAACAAAACATCATAAAATGTTTTAATGGGTCTTTAACACTATAATCTGAACCAATATACCTAATTTTGGTGTTAGAAATTTTATATATTCAGTCAAAAAATCCATGGAGTTTTAATTTGAGATCTATCTTTTTCATGCAGGCATTTAGTGCTATGAACTTTCCTCTTAACACTGCTTTTGCTGTATTCCACAGGTTTTGGTTTGTTGTCGCCGTATTTTCATTTGTTTCTAAAAAACTTTTTATGTCTGCCTTAATTTCATTGTTTGCGTGAAAGTCATTCAGGAGCAAGTTGTTTAGTTGCCATGTACTTATGTGGTGTTTTTTGTTTGTTTGTTCATTTGTTTGTGTTTTTTTTGAGACAGAGTCTGGCTCTGTTGCCCAGGCAGGAGGGCAATGGCACAATCTCGGCTTACTGCAACCTCCGCCTTCCGGGTTCAAGTGATTCTCCTGCCTCAGCCTCCCAAGTAGCTGGGATTACAGGTGCCCACTACCACGCCTGGCTAACTTTTTGTGTATTTAGTAGAGATGGGGTTTCACTATGTTGGCCAGGCTGGTCTTGAACTCCTGACCTCATGATCTGCCTGCCTCGGCCTCCCAAAGTGCTGGGATTATAGACGTGAGCCACCGCATCCAGCTATTTACATGGTTTTAAGAGTTCCTCTTGGTACAGATTTCTAAATTTACTCCATGGTCTGAGAAGGTGCTTAGTATTATTTGTATTTTTTAATTTATTGACACTTACTTTATGACAAACATATGATCACTTTTTGGGAATGTCCCACGCACAGAAGAGAAAAAAATGTACATTCTATAGTTGTTAGATGGAATGTTCTGTAGATGTCTAATAGGTCTATTCGATCAAAAGTCTAATTTAAGTCCAGAGGTTCTTTGTTAGTTTTCTGCACAATGATCTGTCTAGTGCTGTCAGTAGGACGTTGACATCCCCAACTATTATTGTATGGCTGTCTGTTTCTTATGTCTAGTCATACTTGTTTTATATATCTGGGTGCTCTGCAGTTGGCTACATATATATTGAGGATAGTTCAATCTTCTTGCTGAGTTAAACCATTTATCATATAATGCCCTTTTTGTCTTTTTTTTTTTTACTTTTGTTGATTTAAAATCTGTTTTATCTGGTATGATAATTGCAACCCCTACTCTTTTTCATTTTCCTTTTGCACAATACACCTTTCTCCATCCCTTAACTCTGAGCCTCTGGGTGTCATTAGACCTTAAGCAGGTCTCTTGAAGATAGTAGATGGTTGGCTTATTGTTTTTTTAACCATTTTACAATCTACATCCTTTAAGTGAAGGATTTGGGCTATTTAAGTTCAAGGTTAATATTGATATGTGAGCTGTCATAGTGTTGTTAACTAGTTGCTTTGTATTTGTAACTGCGTAATTGCTTTATAGGATCTGTGAATTCTGTACTTATGTGTGTTTTTATGGTTGCCAGTATTATACTTTCATGTTTAGAACTCTTTGAGCATTTCTTGTAAGGCTGGGGTATTAGTCCATCCTCACACTGCTACAGGATACTACCTGAGACTGGGTAATTTATAAACAAGGAAGGTTTGATTGACTCACAGTTCCACCTGGCTGGGGAGGCCTCAGGAAACTTAAAATCATGGCAGAAGGGGAAGAGGCAACTTCTTAACAAGGCAGCAGGAGAGAGTGTGAGCCTGTGGAGGGATTGTCAAACACTATAAAACCATTGGATCTTGTGAGAACTCACTCACTATCATGAGAACAGCATAGGGGAAACCACCCCCATGATCCAATCACCTCCTACTGGATCCCTCCCTTGACACATGGGCATTAGGAGAATTACAATTCGAGGTGAGGTTTGGGTGGGGACACAGCCAAACCATATTAACTGGTCTAGTGGTGACAAATTCCCTTAGCATTTGCTTGTCTGATAAAAATTTTATTTCCTCTTCATTTATGAAGCTACATTTGGCAAGACATAAATTTCTTGGCTGGCATTATTTTTTTTTAAGAAGGCTAAAAGTAGACTCCCAATCTCTTCTGGGTTGTAAGCTTTCTGCTGAGAAGTCTGATGTTAGTCTGATGGGATTACCTTTACAGGTAATTTGATACTTTGCTCCAGCTGCCTTTAAGATTTTTTATTTAATATTGACCTTGGATAGTCTCATGACTACATGCCTTGGTGATGTTCTTCTATAGTGTCTCGCAGGTATTCTCTGAATTTTTTCTATCTAGATGTTTACCTCTCTAGCAAGATTAGGAAAATTTTCCTGAATTATTTTCTCCAATATGTTTTCCAAATTGTTTACTTTTGCTTCTTCTCTCTCAGGAATACCTGTAACCCATAGGTTTGGTCACTTTCATAATACCATGTTTCTTGAAGACTTTGTTAGTTTTAAAATTTTGTATTTGTGTTTGACTGAGCTAATTCAAAAGACTAGTCTTCAAGTTCTGAAATTATTTATTCTTTTTTTTATTATTTAGTCTATTGTTAACTGTTTCAAATGTGTTTTGAAATTTCTTTAGTGAATTTTTCAATTTCATAAGTTCTACATGGTTCCCTTTTAAATATAGCTATATCATCTTTCATATCCTGAATCATTTTTCTGGTTTGTGTTAGTTTTCAACTTTCTCTTGGGTCTCATTGAGCTTCCTTGTAATATATATTTTGAATTATCTGTCATTTTGGAATTTTTGTTTTGGTTAGGATGCATTGTTAGAGAGCTAGTGTGATCTTTTAGAAGTGTCAAAACATTGTCTTTTTGTACTGCCTTGGTTCTTGCACTGATTCCTTCTCATCTGAAGGAGCTGTCACTTCCTATTTTGGAATTTTCTACCATTTGGATTGAACATTTTTATTTATTATTTTTTCCCTTGTGGGTATGACTGCAACGTTTGTTGTGTAAATCATTTGGCTTTGTTTCTGGGTGATTTCAGGGAGCCAATGCTGTGTATGTGTTCCTTAGTTGTGGATAGCTTTTATACAATGGCTTTCTTGAATGCTACTTGTTGCAGCAATGTATTAGATGTATGAACCAATACACTATTTCCTGCAGGGCTGAGTACAGAGGTCTCAGGAAGTTTATCTCATATATGGGCACTATGCCCTTCAGAGAGCAAGTTTTTTATTTGGTATTACAGTTCAGTCTCCAGTCCAATAAGTGGCAATTAAGAGTAAGAGCCAGCTCATCCTCAGGTAGCCCAATAATGAGTGCTGGCACACTATCTGATAGGGGGTAGCTGGGGGAGATTATCTTGTTGTGTGCTGAAGTCTTGGAGGAAGAGGCAGGGGAATCTGTACCAGCTCCTCATACTGGACAGGCAGAAATGCAATTCACTTTCCTATCACCAGTTCGTGACCTTCAGTTCAATGAGATATTGGCCTTTAACTCCCAGTCATAGTGAGACTGTGGACTGCAGGAACACCCCTCTGATGGCTACCACCAAAATGGGGTCAGGGTAGCACCTCTTCCCCCAGTCCAGAAGCAGACAACCCTTGCAGCTTGTTCGTTCCCCACTGGTAGAATGCTGCTGCTCTGTGCAAAGAGAGGGAGATAGGCCCTGCCCTTTGTGAAAGTGCAGCATGGGCTCACTTTCACTGTTGGTGTAGCCACCATAAAAAGTGTTGGAAAATCTTTTTCCAAATGCACATATGCTGGCCCCCAGCTGAGAGAGGCTCTGCTTCCTCCATAAGAGTGGATGAAGGGAGTGGGAGATGACTTCCATTCTCAGCTGCTGGTGGCACTCCCTTCAGTGATCAGTGCCATGCCTACATTTCCTTTGTTCTAAGGCAGGCTTTGGTAGGTCACACTCCTCCTTCCCCTAGGGGAAGCCCATGTTAAGAGCTAGATCTCCGGGATCCCATAGTTTTCCAGGGACCCACTGGTCCCTGTGGTTGCCAAAGTCAGTATATTTGCAGGGGTCTGGTCATGCAGCAACTCAAGGACTGAGGTTCCCCAGGCAGGCAGTGGTCCGCGATGAGTACACAACCAGTAAGGCACCCACCATCTCAGTTTGGGCCTATGGGGAGTGTGGAATATGGATGCCCCTATGTAAGTTGGCCACCTGGTTCTCCGTCCCCAGGAAGTTCCCAAATTGCCACTAACAGTGTTGTCTGGGGTCTCAAGGGCTGAGAGATTCCCCAATAATGTGGCACTCAGCAGATGGTTGCAGGGCTAAAGGGAGCAGAGAAGCATCCTCACCTACCCTGTCCATGTGCTTCAAGTTCCTTAGGATTCTATCTCTGCCAGACTATTTCTGATTTCCTCTTCTGTATCCCAGCTTCTTCCTGTAGGCACTCTGAAAAGTCCTAGCGCTCTTCTCTCACTCTTCCATTCAGATCATAACCCTTCCCATGTAACCTTGATCTTCTTTCTGAGGAGAACTGGCATCTGACATCCCTAGTCAGCCATCTTAACAAACTCCTACCTTCTATAGAGTTTCAAAAAGCAGGAATTACTCTGCCCCAAGTAAATGCCCAATCTGGAATGTTTAGAATAGAACCTACCTTCTTGCTACCGTTCTTCTCTGTCTCTCCATCATTTTGCCACCCTACATCATCATATTCTCAAGGATTTTTCGGAAAACCACTAATATTCTTTGAAAATTGGCATGCATTTGATGTGAAAGGAATCATGCTTACCCAAAGACAGGTGATTTGGTGTCCTGGAAGGAGCATGCATATTGAGGGACAGCATAACTGGGTTTAGCTCCCTGATCCAGCTATGAACTTTTAGGTTTATTACTTCTCTAAACCTCCATTATTTCATCAGAAAGATATATTAATATGATCCTATCTTTCAGAGTATTGTATTGACTATAAGTAATATATGGGGAAGAACTAGAACATAATAGTTTTTTAAATAAATGCTTTGCATGAAAATGTGTAGCTCTTAAACTGAGAAGCAGTTTCTGGACAATAATTATACAATACTTAATGTCATTTAAATCTGTTATATAAGTGCTTTGGCTCAGTAGGTCTTATAAAATAGCTAAATGAAACATCATCATCTTTGCCCTTCTTTTTAATTTTCAATTATTTACCATTTTCATTTTGGCTACCAGTGGGTTTTTATTGACCTCTAAAATCACCTGAGGAAACAACAAGAGGATTTGTTTGTACATACTTCAAAATATAATCAAGATTCTGATAATCTGCTCTGCTGACAACCACAAGACAACATAAGAAAAAAGGTGATGAATAAGGCATTGTTTCCCTGTTCGATCACATTTTCATCAAAACAGCAAATTTCAGCATTGCTTAGCAGCTTAAAATTTTTAACAGTTTATATTTGTAATAGAAACAGGAAACTAGGCCAGGCGCGGTGGCTCAAGCCTGTAATCCCAGCACTTTGGGAGGCCGAGGCGGGCGGATCACGAGGTCAGGAGATCGAGACCGTCTTGGCTAACATGGTGAAACCCCGTCTCTACTAAAAATACAAAAAATTAGCCGGGCGTGGTGGCGGGCGCCTGTAGTCCCAGCTACTCGGAGGCTGAGGCGGGAGAATGGCATGAACCCGGGAGGCAGAGCTTGCAGTGAGCCGAGATTGCGCCACTGCACTCCAGCCTGGGCGACACAGCCAGACTCCGTCTCAAAAAGAAAAAAGAAACAGGAAACTATTTCCAGAGACCTCTTTTTTCCTTGTTGAAACAAAATCTGCATTTCTAGCCAGCTACATGGAAACACATTTGGCCAAGCAGCAATCAAGGAGTTATTAAATAATAAGCCTGGTTACAACAAAAGCTTTCAAGGGGTAATCATTATCTGATTGCAATAGAATTGTTGATTTAGGAATTCAAACAGATTTTGATGACCCTCTAGTCTAACCACCTGTTCCATAGAGAAATTTCTCCTGTAACATACCCAAAGCATCCCAAGGAAACACATTAACTTCCTTCCAGGCAACCCATTCTATCTGGCTGTGACTCTGCAGCTCAGGTGAAGCTCAGGAAAACTAAAAATTTTATAACAATGGAGTGACTTCACAAAATCTAGATATGCAACTGCTTAAAGACACAAGTGTAAGAAGTGGATTTCTGGAACTGTACTGTGTCTCAGTTAAGGTGCCTATTGCTGAAGTCTATGTTAGCAGTGATTCTACCACAACTATATAGTGAATCCTCTGAAGATACTCATTCTTAGCAGACAAGCATGCCAAGTGCTGAGAATGACTAGGATTTCCATTGGCTTTAAGGGCTCTAAGAGACGGTTCAGCTTGCTATTTGAGCCTGGATTTCAAAGGAAAAGAGAGATTCCTGTTCTTTTACTTTGTCTAGTTTAGCCAATACCTAATTACCCAGTTGGGACATGAAGTTTGTGGAGCCCAGTCCTACACCAACAGGTATGTGAGATGTGAAGCAAGGCAGACCTCTCCCTAGGTCTCCAATTCTGTAAAGAGAAGACCCATTTAGGTGTCGTCTTCATCTCCAACAAAGAAAAAACTGGAAAAATATACCATGGGATAGGTTTTCCTACCTGTTGGTTTAAGAATCAGGAAGACTGGTTACTTTGTTATTGTCTAGAGTGCATCCAACATACATATGAGGATGTAGAGCCACATTATTGGTTGGTTGAGCGAGCCTAAGGAGTTGATGAAAATGAAGAGTGGAATAATTCCTAGCACCAAACATACTTCTATTAAGTTGAGTAAACATTGTCTGCAGGATACTCTGCATAACTCTGTAAGTAGATTTTCTATTTTTTCACTGCTTATTATATGGATGATTTCATACGAGTCATTTTCACACAGCTGGATTCCAGAGTGTTAGAGGCATAGAGTCTGCCTTATAAATCTTTCTGACCAAAATATGATCTAGTTGTAATATGTAGCATATAGTAGCTATCCAGTAAGTTTATTTTTTTAATTGAATGAAATCACATTTTTCTTTAAAATCTACCTTGAAATATACCTTGCTATTGCTCTTTTTTATTACTTCTCATCTGTTCTTTTAACATTTTTCTTGTATGTTTCACCATAATAATTTGAATTTGCTTTAGTGTTCTTTTGCATATCTGAAGGTTCTTGCCTATCAAATCTTGTCATCTTAAATGATCATAAAGAACATGGCTGGACACAGTGGCTCACGACTGTAATCCAAGCACTTTGGGAGGCCAACGTGGGCAGATTACGAGGTCAGGAGGTTGAGACCTTCCTGGCTAACACTGTGAAACCCCATCTCTACTAAAAATACACAAAATTAGCCAGACATGGTGGCACAGACCTGTATCCCAGTTACTCGCAAGGCTGAAGCAGGAGAATCCCTTGAACCTGGGAGGTGGAGGTTGCAGTGAGCCGAGACTGCACCACTGCACTCTAGCCTAGGTGACAGAGGGAGACTCTGTCTCAAAAAAAAAAAAAAATACACTTTAAAGACAGGGAATATATCTTCTTTTTCTTTTTAT
Source organism: Rhinopithecus roxellana (assembly GCF_007565055.1). Classification (NCBI taxonomy): domain Eukaryota; kingdom Metazoa; phylum Chordata; class Mammalia; order Primates; family Cercopithecidae; genus Rhinopithecus; species Rhinopithecus roxellana. The sequence continues at coordinate 83,866,406 of NC_044565.1, forward strand.
AACCCATTAGTTTAAGTAAGACCCTTCTCTTAAAAGATGATAAAGCTTGCAGAGTATAAAACTGATTGGCAAACCTCCTTCCCTCATTTCAACCCTACACTCCCAGTCCTGCGTCCCTGTTCTTACACAATTCTACTTGCCATGGTTCACTGTTTTAATAATAATATGCACTGAATTCCAGCTGGGCTAACCTGAAACTTTCCACTTGTATTTTTGGTTTTACTACTAGAGAGAGTTTTTGTTTAATACAAAAACCTGGGAGATGTAAACATAAATGTTCCACGTGACCAAGTTTCCAGCCACAACAATGATATGGTCTGAAAGAAGCCAAAATACAAAAAGTCAGATAATAAAATGCTAACAAAGAGCATCCTGAGAGCATTCAAATCCTTAGCTGCCATCTTCTCACAGGTCTGGCTAAGTTCCTGACATTCCTGTGATTAGTTTATTTCATTCATTGAATAAATAGTCAGTGAGCACCTACTATATGCAAGGCACTTTGCTAAGCATTGGAGATTTAACTATAATCAAGACAAATATAATCCTTACCCTCACAGGGTGTGTGAGCCATTAAATCTGCTTCCTCCCACCATGGTCACCACTTTTTGGCTTAAATTAGTTTGAATGGCACCTAAAAAAATTCTTATCTACATTATAAGATAAACTTCTGTGGACTAACCTGTGAAATTAATCAGTATCTTAATTTTATGACAAAATCTACTTTCTAAACAACTGGATTATCAAAAATTTTGCATCCTGATTTATGCCCAAATTCTTAAAATTCTCCTAGAGAAAACCAGAGCACAAATTTCTGACTTGCTCAAGGCCTAAGCAATCTCAAATTTTGCTTTTACTAATTCTCAAAAAAATCCTGTGTTTATGTGTAATGTGATACAATACATAGTTTTGCTTCAAGCAATTCTATTTTATTTCCCTACACAAACTATTCAGGAAACTAACATCGAATTTATTTCTTTTTCCTACCTGGGCTCTTTTAAAATAAAATATAAAAGCTCTATGCCTGTAGGTGATACTAGATCACATCTCCAAGGCCCTCCTACATTTGAAGATAACAACAATGATGTCTGTTTTTACTATATAATGTTAGGCAAGGCAAACTGGTTCATCTTTTACAATGTAACCTTTCCAAAGTCAGATATGAGGAAGTCATTCCCTTGCTTACTATTTCATTAGAATCCCATTGCCTACAAGGTAGTTTCAACCCTTACAATGGTATAATTTTGCCTAGCCGTTGCCTTCATTTTTAGCCCATTCATTTTAGCCATTGCATTCATTTATTCACCCATCTTCACTCATTCTTTACACATCACTTGTCAACTTTACCTTGGCCACACTGAGCCTATTAGTTTCTACAAATTCATAGTAGTAACTCCTTCACATACAAGCAAATTGACAATTGTTTATTCTGCTTGCAATAACATCCCTCCATTCTTGAAGGTCTGGAGTACTGTGATTCAAATATCCCTCCTTCTGTGAAACCTTCCATAAGCCATCTCATTGGTATGCCAAGAAAAACTCATTCATCCTATTTAACCATTAATGGACGTTGGTGATAATTATCATGGAACTTATTCCACTATATTAGCTCTTGTCCACCGTATTAGACTGGGCACCCTTGACGGGAAGAACTGCGTTTTGTTTTGTTGAGGCATGGCCAGACTGCTTCTTTAAGCAGGACCCCAATTCACTCCTTCTCATGGGGTGGGTCCTCCCAGCCAGGGCTTCTGGCCACCCCAACCCATGTTCTGTAATAGACTTCTAATTTCTTCCTGGGATGGAGTGTCTGGGGGGTGGGGCGGGGCAGGCTGCCACCTTGGCTGTTCGGGCATCTCCGCTGGTACAGCCTGTGGGTGTTGGAGGGCCCAAACTGATTGGGAGCTGAAGGGATCCCAACACAACACAACTGCTCTACCAAAAAGCAGCCAGACTGCTTCTTTAAGCGGGTCCCTGATCCCATTCCTCCTGACTGGGTAAGACCTCCTAAATGGCGTCTCTAGCCACCTCCTAGAGGCACATTCGGAATGACAGGTCAGTACTCCCCTGAGATGGAGCTTCCAGAGGAAGGGGCAAGTTGTCATCTTTGCTGTTTTGCAGGCTTCACTGGTGATACCTCCAGGTACTGGAAAAACTGAGGTGACTAAGGTCCAGAGTGGACCCCCAGCAAACCACAGCAGCCTTATGGAAAAGTGGCCAGACTGCTAAAAGAAAAACAAACTAATAGAAAACACAACAACAACAAAATCATGAAAACTCCATCCAGAGGTCAGCAACCTCAAAGATCAAAAGTAGATAAGCCCACAAAGATTAGAAAGAATCAATGCAGAAATGCTGAAGACTCAAAAAGTCAAAGTGCCCCTTTTCCTCCAAATTACTGCAACACCTCTCTAGCAAGGGCTCAGAACTGGGCTGAGGCTGAGATGGCAGAAATGACCAAAATAGGCTTCAGAATGTGAATAAAAATGAACTTCACTGAGCTAAAGAAGCATGTTGTAACCCAATGCAAAGAAGCTACTAATAAAGATAAAACAAACAGAAGCTAACAGCCAAAATACCTATTAGATAGAGGAAGATAACCAACCTGAGAGAGCTGAAAAACACACTACAATAACTTCACAATGCAATCACAAAGATTAATAGCAGAATAGACCAAGCAGAGGAAAGAATCTCAGAATATGAAGACTGTCTTTCTGAAGTAAGACAAGCAGACAAGAATAGAGAAAAAAAGAATGAAAATGAATGAACAAAACCTCTGAGAAATATGGGATTAATTATCAAAAGAGATCAAATGTATGACTGACTAGGATACCTGAAAGAAATGGGGAGAATGGAACCAATTAGGAAAACATACTTCAAGACATCATCCAGAAGAATTTCCCCAACCTAGAAAGACAGGCCAACATTCAAATTCAGGAAATGCAGAAAACCCCAGTAAGATATTTCACGAGATCATCACCAAAACATAATCACCAGATTCTCCAAGGTCAAAATGAAAGAAAAAATGTTAAGCTCACCCAGAGAGAAAGGTCAGGTCACGTACAAATGGAAGCCTATAAAACTAACAGTGGAAACTCTACAAGCCAGAAGAGATTTCGGACCAATATTCAACATTCTTAAAGAAAAGAATTTCCAACCCAGAATTTCATATCCTGCCAAACTAAGTTTCATAATTTAAAGAGAAATAAGATCCTTTTCAGACATGCAGATGCTGAGGGAATTCATAACCACCAAATCTGCCTTACAAGAGCTCCTGAAGGAAGCTCTAAATATTGAAAGGAAAAACTATTACCAACCACTACAAAAACACACCAAAGAACAAAGTGACACTATGAAGCAACCACATAAACAAGTCTGCAAAATAACCAGCGAACATCATGATGACAGGATCAAATCCACATATAATAATACTAACCTTAAATATAAATGGGCTAAATGTCCCAATTAAAAGACACAGAATGGCAAGCTGGATAAAGAACTAAGACAATATGTATGCTGTCTTCAAGACACCCATCTCACATGCAAAGACACACATAAGCTCAAAATAAAGGGATGGAGGAAATTTACCAAGCAAATGGAAAACAGAAAAAATTATTGGTTGCAATCTTAGTTTCTGACAAAACAGACTTTAAAACCAACAAAGATCAAAAAAGACAAAGACGGGCATTACATAATGGTAAAGGATTCAATTCAACAAGAGAGCTAACTATCCTAAATATACATGCACCCAATACAGAAGCACCCAGATTCATAAAGCAAGTTCTCAGAGACCTACAAAGAGACTTAGACTCCCACACAATAACAGTGGGAGACTTTCATGCTCCACTGACAATATTAGACAGACCATTGAGACAGAAAATTAACAAAGATACTCTAGAACTCAGCTCTGGATCATGTGGAACTGATAGATATCTACAGAACTTTCCACCTCAAAACAACAAAATACACAGTTTTCTCATTGCCACATGGCACTTACTCTAAAATTGATCACATATGGCACTTACTCTAAAATTGATCACATAATCAGAAGACACTCCTCAGCAAATGCAAAAGAACTGAAATTACAAGTCTCTTGGACCACAGTACAATCAAATTAGAACTCAAGATAAGGAAATTAACTCAAAACCATACAACTACCTGGAAACTGAACAATGTGTTCCTGAATGACTTTTGGGTAAATAATGAAATTAAGGCAGAAATCAAGAAGTTGTTGGAAACTAATGAGAACAAAGACAAAACATACCAGAATCTCTGGGATGCTGCTAAAGCAGTGTTAAGAGGGAAATTAATAGCACTAACTGTTCACATCAAAAAGCTAGAAAGATACCAAGTTAACAATCTAATATCACAATTGAAGGAACTAGAGAACCAAGAGCAAACAAACCCCAAAGTTAGCAGAAGACAAGAAACATCAAGATCAGGATATAAAAACAACATAATCCTTTTAAAAAAATCCAGGAGCTGATTTTTTAAAAAAATTAATAAAACAGACTGCTAGCTGGACAATAAACAAGAAAAAAAGAGAAGATTCAGATAAGCACAATCAAAAATTATAATAGGGATATCACCACTGACCCCATAGAAATATAAATAACCATCTGAGAATACTATAAACACCTTTAAGCACATAAACTAGAAAATCTAGAAGAAATGGATGAATTCCTGGACACATACATCCTCCCAAGACTGAATCAGGAAGAAATTGATTCCCTGAATAGACCAATAATGAGTTCTGAAATTGAGGCAGTAATAAATAGCCTACATACCAAAATAAGCCCGGGAACAGATGGATTCACAGCTGACTTCTACCAGAGTTACAAAAAAGACCTGGTATGGTTCCTACTGAAACTATACCAAAAAAATTGGGAAGAGGGACTCCTCCCTAACTCATTCTATAAAACCAGCATCATCCTGATACCAAAACCTGGCAGAGACACAACAGAAAAAGAAAACTTCAGGCCAATATCCTTGATGAACATTGATGCAAATATCCGTAACAAATAGGGAGAGAGAAAGTCAAACTATTTTGGTCTGTAGATGACATAATCCTATATCTGGAAAACCCTACCATCTCATCCCAAAAGCTTCTTAAGCCAATAAACAACTTCAGCAAAGTCTCAGGTACAAAATCAATGTGCAAAAATCAATAGCATTCCTACACACCAACAACAGGCAAGCCAAGAGCCAAATCACATACGAACTTCCATTCACAATTGTCACAGAAAGAATAAAATGCCTACGAATACAGCTAACAAGAGAAGTGAAGGACCTCTCCAAAGAGAGCTACAAACCACCACTCAAAGAAATCAGAGAGGACACAAACAAATGGAAAAACATTCCATACTCATGGATAGAAGAATCAATATCATAAAAATGGCCATACTGCCCAAAGCAATTTATAGATTCAATGCTATTCCCATTATCTACCATTGACATTCTTCACAGAATTAGAAAAAACTATTTTAAAATTCATACAGAACCAAAGAAGAGTCCAAATAGCCAAAGCAATCCTAAGCAAAAAGAACAAAGATGGAAGCATCCCACTGTCCAACTTCAAACTATACTACAGCACTACAGTAATCAAAAAAAATATGGTACTGGTACAAGAACAAACACATAAACCAATGGAACAGAATAGAGAACCCAGAAATAAGAATACGCACCTACAAACATCTGATATTTCTGATCTTCGACAAACCTGACAAAAACAAGCAATGGGGAAAGGACTACCAATTCAATAAAGTGCTAGGAGAACTGGCTAGCCACATGCAGAAAGTTGAAACTGGACCCTTTCTTTACACCATCTACAAAAATCAACTCAAGACAGATTGAGTACACATTCAGCACTGCACATGTATCCCTGAACTTAAAATAAGTTAGAAATGATAAATACATAAAAATAAAAGTTAAAAAAAGAACTGTGTTTCATTAATCTTTGAATTACCATTGTCTAACCCAATGTCATGAACATTGGTACCCACTAAAGAGAAGGAAAAAAACAAGGGAATTTTTGGTGTGATACCAGATAAAACAATAGCTGGCTGGCTTATGCTACTCTGGATGAGAGTAGGGGGCAAACTAAAGTTTAACCAATTAAGATGCAGTGTACATGTGAAGTGTGACAAACTGTCTCCACAGACCCAGATAGAAATAGAGTCATCATTCTGTTTGACTTACAACCACAACCGTGAGATCTGGAAGAAACTGCCATGATTCTCAAAGTTGTAGCATCTTATAAGAGTTGAAAATATATATTCTACATTCAGATAGTTCAAGTCAATCCTTGGGGCTTTGGAAGAGCCCCACAATCTTGCATAAGTTATTTAACTCTCTATGACTCTCTACGGCTATTAATAATGGAAGTAATATTAGATTCTACCATACAATATTTGGTGAAGACTAATGAAATAATATATGCACATTGTTTAACACATTGCTTGACACTTGGCAAGTGCTTAGATGTTGACTATAATCATCATTATTATCATCAGCATTATCGTACTCCTCACATAAGACAGTCCCTAACTTTATAAATGAATAAATTAAGTTCTAGAGCAACTTTTCTCAGCACTAGTGCTAGAAAATTGCTATCACTTAGAACATGCAATAAGTAATTTATTTGTAATGTCAAGTATTAGATTAGTGGTATCTAATATTTACAAAATGTAAAATAATTTATTTTAGGCAAACAATATTTTCTTTTTTAAACTTTAGATTCAGGGGGTACATATGCTTGTTTATTACATGGGCATGTTGCATACTGGTGAGGCCTGGGCTTCTAAGTGTACCTGTTACCCAATAGTGAACTTTGTAAGCAACAGGAAATTTTTCAACTCTCACCCACACCTCTTTTTGGAGTCCCTAGTATCTATTTTTCCATCTTTCTGTTCATGTGTCCCCATTGTAGTGAGAACATGTGGTATTTGGTTTTCTGTTTCTAAATTAATTCAATTGGGATAATGGCCTCCAGCTCCATCCATGTTACTGCAAAGGGCATTGTTTCATTCTTTTTAATGACTACGTAGTATTCCATGGTTTATATGTACCACAGTCTTTATCCAGTCAACCAAAGATGGACACTTACATTGGTTCCATGTATTTGCTATTGTGAATAGTGCTCCAATGAACATACAAGAACAAGTGCCTTTTTGATATAATGATTCTTTTTCTTTTAAGTAAATAACAAGTAGTGGGATTGCTGGGTCAAGTAGTAAACCAATGTTTAGTTCTTTGATAAATCTCCATACCGTTTTGCATAGAGGTTGAACTAATTTAAATTCCCATCAACAATGTATAAGCTTTCCCTTTTCTCTGTATCCATGCTGCACTCTGTTGTTTTTTGACTTTTTTATAATAGCCATTCTGACTGGCATAAGATGATATCACATTATGATTTTAATATTCATTCCTCTGTTCATTAGTAATGTTGAGCATGTTTTCACCTGTATTTCTTCTTTTGAGAAATGTCTGTTCATGTCTTTGCCCAGCTTTTAACTGGAATGACAAACATTTTCAAACGGTTCAACTTAATACTAGTTTCCAGATAATTAACTTTAAAATACAAATTAAACTACATTTAGGATTAAACCTATGATAATATCATTCTTTCATTCTTGGATTTATTATGATAAAATAAAAATAAATTTGGGCTCTACCCTGGGGTCCAACAGTATCTGTAAAGCACCCCAGGTGATCTCAATGTGGAAATATCTTGTACTTCCTTATATTTAAGAGACCCACTGCTTTCTGCTTTCTCACGTGGAAAAGAAATGAAGACAGCCAAATGGCATCTCAGGTGCCACGACTGGTTTAGCTCAGTGATTTGCAATCATCACCTGGGGAGGACTTCAACACACAAATTCCAGCCCCCAACCCAGACCATGTAAATCTAATTGATAATGAAGTATTAAGTTTGTCAACTAGCTCACTTCTAAGGCAAAAACATTTTTTCTTTTTGCCACTGATGGAAAAATAAGGTACTATTAGGCTGACATTACTAAATAAATGTATTTCTTGGTTTCTGTACCCTTAAAACGTGTTTTTCCACATATCCTCAAATCAGTCAAAAGCAATTGGATGGACCATGTTTAAAATAGTTACAAAGGTAACCTTGCAACTACTTAGGATGAATAATTTTATCTTCTATGTACAAATAAGAGTTCATTATTAAGCGGGCTATATAACTTCAGTACCTGTTCCATAAGTGTCTGATGACAATTACCTCTGTGAGGCTAAAGAAATATATCCCTATCATATTTATATGATTGTTAATATGGTTATTGTCCTTTAAAAATCTAATTTACCCACAATGCATTTCAAATATCTAGTTAAACAAAATTATTTTTCCTGAATCCTAGATAAAATTCTTATCTTTCACAAGTACATAGCAGTTTCAAAACGTGGTGTTTATTTATTCAGTTGTTTACTGGCTTTAATAGGACTTCATTAAGAAAAATTTGTATACAAATTTATTTTTAAAGTTCTCTAGAGGTTAGACTTTAGCACAATCAATGCTTACACCCCTTGAGAGCTAACCAAGCCTTGATGAACTTTTCAAATGGGTGCTGGTTTCAGATATTAACAACTGTGCAAACCACCAAGAAGATTAGGATTTGCTAACAGGTAGTTTTTCATTTACTTGTTGGGAGACAACACTTTTCTCCATGCTTTTTATAGTGATAAAATGTCTTCTAATGTAAGGTCAGAGGAAGGAGAAGATTTGGGAGTGGTGGGGAAGGCAGTAGATTCTGGACAATGGTATTTTTATATGGCAGCAACTAATTTTCTCCATTGTTCTCATCCCACACTTTGAATCAGTCGGAATATTGCTATTAGACTTGTTATTGATCCAATTGGCATTCTATTTTAACTTTGGAATGAAGGAAATTGATGTAAATTATTTGTCTTTTAACCTAAATTATACTTGGTAATTACTTGAGTGGGACACTTATTTTCAAGAATCTTTATACTCCATTATTTTAGTCATTCAGCCAAAGTTTGTAGGTACTAGAAGATAATCTATGACTATTTATGTATTTATTTATTTTGCACGAGCAGAAATGAATACCAAAGTTGTTCTCCACATATTTCAGTTCGTCAAGTAAGCATATTCTATTTTATTCATACTAAAAGGTGACTTGTTTAACACATTTCCTTGGCTTGAAAGTTAGGAATCAATAAGCACAAGATCAGAAAACATTAGAGATACAGGAATTGGAATTGAAATGATTACTGTCAGGCAGTCCAGAAATAAAGCAAATAATGTCTTGGATTTTAAAATCTAATTCAACTTTTACTCACTGCTTCATGATTAAAATGTTCCTTTGAAACTAAATTTTACTCTCCATATTTGCAAGCTACTTAATGAGTAGGGTTTTATTTTCAGTCTGCCAAATTATACATGTTCATACCACTGACAACCCTCTAAATAGTGACATTTTTATTAATGAAGGTCAATTTTCTATTAAGAACTAAAAGTAGATGCAAGGATTAACCAAAAAGGAGACAGGAAGCACCAGAAGGAAGGAAGGAGAGGGTTCGAGGCAGTTCACCCAGCCAGGGACTAAGAGCCAGGAAAGCCTGGATGCAGAAAAACATAAAGAGAGAAACCCCCAGGGCTCCAAAACAGGCTTTTATAATCTTGGCTATGGGAAAGACCCACTAGAATCTCGGGCCTGACATATGGAGCTGCCTAATGATTGGACAGAGATGTTGCTCCATAAAGAGAACCCACACAGATTCCCACAGGCATACAAGCCTGCAGTAGCCTCAGCCAGGCAGCATTTGAGTGCCAAGACACTAAGGATCTACAGACACAGGTGCTTCTGTTACTCCAAGGAGGGAGGGGGAGAGGGAGAGGGGAAACTGGGCATTCCCATATACCCCTGGGATGGTGCCAACTACCCTGCTGTGGGAACTAGAAAAACAAGAACAAACCAAACCCAATGTTAGCAGAAGAAATAACAAAGATCATAGCAGAACTAAATGAAATTTAGACTGAAAAACAATACAAAGAATCAATGAAACAAAAAGTTGATTCTTCAAAAATATAAACATTGACAAACCACTAGCTAGACTAACCAAGAGAGAAGATAGAAACACAATCAGAAATTAAAAAGGAGATATTAAAACTGATGCCACAGAAATACAAAAGATCATCAGTGACAATTATGAACAACTGCACACTCACAAACTAGGAAACCTAGAGGAAATGGATAAATTCTTGGAAACATACAACCACCATTTTTAATTGCTTTCAGCAGGAGTTTTATTTAGAGTAACTGGTCCTCAATGCTTGCCAGCAACAGAAAAGCAAGTCATAAAAATCATTAAATATCTGTAATATAGGATCCAAAGAAGTAAACTGGGAAAAATAGACATTTTATAATAATAATTGTCTTTTTTACATAAAAAGATGACCCACGATTAGAATTATTTACTAATAATTTACTAATTGTAAATTAGTCAGAAATATTTGTACATCTCTATCCTAATTGTATGCCCTGTTTCCCAGGTGGCCACTGGCACATGATCCTGAGTTAGAAAAAGAAAATTATTATCCAGGCCTTGAAAGAGAGCCCAGGTAATTGGCCCCATCTGAACACTGAAGCCATAGCCTTGGCTTTCTCAGCAGCAGCATGTGTTGACCAACTAAGCCAATCAGCAAAATTGGGCACCACTGGCAGGTTATTTTCGCTGAAGAAAAATGGCTAATTTTTATCCCTAACCTCAACCAAAACAAAGTTACATGCACCAAAGGTGCACACACACAATGCTCACTGATAAATGTAGGTGAAAGGACTGAATTAGAAAAATTCAGTTTCCTCATCAGCATAATAAATTACTCAGACAAGACTCATTATTGAATGCCAAAACCACTGGGTGAAAGGTTTGGAAGTAACAAGATATTCACATGATATTCATATCATCATGCAGAGTACGTATAAAACACAAAGAGAAAATTCCATTTTAAAATTCAGTGATTTTTACATTTAAAACCTTAATCAAGTATGCAAACTTAGCATCACCAATAGTGGGAAAACCTGATATCAGCTATCTCAGTGTGGTACACTAAGAAATATCAATATCACCTATATGGTATCTTGCCAAAAATGTCACTTGATTCTAATCATGAGAAAACAATTTAAAAATTACAAATTGTAGGACATTCTACACAACAACAGGTCTGTGCTCTTCAAAAAACAGTCATCATTGAAAACAAACAAGAAAAAAACACCAGAGTATTCTGGGTTAAAGAGACTGGAATGACATAACCAAATGCAATTCAAGAACTTTGATCTTAGATTTTTAGCAATAAAAGACATATATAGACATAGTACATTAAATCATGTTATTGAATTAATATTATATTTTAGGTGTGATAATGCCATTGTAGTTATGTAGGAGAATATCCTTATTATTAGAATTTGTAAGCAGAAGTAGTTAAAGGAAAGTGCCATGATGTTTGCAACTCAGAATAAAGATTGGGGAGGGCAGGGTGGGAGAGACAGAGGAAAAAAAGGGAGGGAGGTAGGGAAAGAGGAAAAAGAGGGAGGGAGGGAGGGAGGGAGGGAGAAAACGTGGCAAAAAGAAATAATTGAATGAAGGATATATTAATGTCCATTTTATTTAGCCTTAAAATTTTTCAAAATAAAACATTGAAGGTTAGGGGTATAATGAAGATGACCTATTCTTATCTCTTGCCTCACTGAAACAAGAAATCTAATCCTGAAATGTAGTCTAAGAGATTGAGACGGGACACCTTTCATAATAAAGGATAATAAACACAAACAAATATCTCAATAAATTGTTGCATCTCCTTGTGGAGACACCTTAATATTTAGTATGTGATTGTCCAGAATGACTCAAAGTCACAATCATTCAAGGTGAATTGCTGAAAGCTAACATCTCAATGTTTTCCTCTACTAAGGAATTTCTGATCATTAATTCACTTCAAGGATACTTATTATCTTATTATTGAGAATTCAAAAGAATAATGCAACAAAATAATATATTATTGATGGTCTGTGAAACTGTATTCAAGCTTCAAAATATGGTTTGGCACACTGGTACAGTAGACTTCCAGGAGAGACATTGTTAGTATTTAACACACTCAGAGTAATTTAAATAGAAGCCAACTGTAGTAACAGTTAGAAAAATAAAATTTTCCCAAAGCCTAAAATCAATTTCCGGCCACTCTGAATTGTTAAGTCATTTTATACTAAATACATTGTTAGCTGAGAATGTGTGTTTTAGTATAAACATTGTTCCCTCTTGGAAGAACTTGAGAATTTTAAGGTTGATAATGAGGTTAGTTTTTACCCTGAATACAGGAAATATGTTATAAGCTATCAGAGAAATACATATTTTAAAGGCAGGTGGTTGGTTACAAGGGAAATTATGAAACATAATGCATATTTAAATGAATGTCGATTTCTAATTTTGTAAACTATTTCTCATTTGTATTAAATACAAATGTTAAGTCATTTCTATAACTACCTCAAATAGCTGTTGTGACTAAAACAGCTAATGCTTTAAACAAACTACCAAAGAGTACCATTAGGGTACACAGTTTGAAAATAAGAAAACTTAAAAAGTAATCTTGCTTAAATATGTAATAATTTCACATAGCAATTGTTGTACTAAGTGATAATTTATCTGTGACACCTCTTAAATGGCCTATGGAAATGTTTACTCATGGCTCAAAAAGAGCATTTTAAATGCCTAAATTACCTAAGGAATTTTGATTTTGTTTTTAAAGATTTCCAGGGTTGAAAATTTGTCTTGTTGATTAACACTTTTATTATCAAGAGTTTCTTTTTTCTGTTTACACAAGTTATCCCTTGTTACAGTTAATACCATTTTTTATTGTTGCTGTTGTTTAAAATGAGTAGGTCAAAGTATGTACTTATATTGCATGGTTAAACAAATCAACTTCAAGTTATTGCCACTTGCTCTAAACGGACTTGGGGTTCTGTTTTCTTGTTTCTCTGTATCTTTCTTGCAATTGAATGACTGACTAGAAGAGCTGGAAGGGACTTTTAGACCATAGAGTTCAGTAGTTTTCAATATGGACTCTGAGAAGTCTGCAAAGTTTTCACAGACACTCTCTCTATCTCCCAATCAGCAACCCAGGAAGCTTCCCAGAAAAATGACATTTCTAGTAAAAATTTGAGGTATATATTTGGGGCTCATGCACTTATTCTTTTTTATTCAATTCTTAAATCTCTTCTATTTTTTTTTTTTTCTTTTTCTCTGTGGACTATCAATGCCAAAGTTTCTTTAAAAAAAAAAGCCATCACATTTATAGACTATAAAATCTAACATATGGATATTCTGAAAATTCATCGTTTTCAAGTAAAGTGCTGACCAGAAGGTAATTACAGTGAAATTTATTTGTAATTTATGTCCCAGATGTTGTATTTTGGCTATTAAAAATGCCTTGGGTAAAAATAGCATGAATAAAGTGTGAAAAAAATAAAATTACCATAATGCTTACAAAAAAAAAGATTTCACAAGAGTAATAATTTATTTTGAAACCAAAAAACTCATCACTTTTATTTTGTTTTAATTAATTCTGAGTAAATAATATAGTCCCAAAATTCAAAAATAAAAAAACACAAACACCTCCCTCCCAGCCTGGTCTCTGTCCACATAATACCCCACCCCTTCCACAACTTCAAACAGATAACTGCCATTATTATGTCTGTGTATTTTCCAAAGAATTTTTATACATTAAAAAAGCAGATAGATAGAAACATGTATGTATCCCCGTCCCATTGCACTAAACGAAATATTCTATACATGCTGTTCAGAAACTTGTTTTATTCACTTAATATACCTTGGAAACTTTATTGACCATCTTGTATGCTTAGCATCCTTACAGGGAGATATAAGAAAACCACACAAATATTATACTTCTAATTTTCATCACGATAGTCTTCCAGAAATTCACATAAACTAAATCATTGTTCAACGGACCATATCTCTTCAAATGAACAATATTGCAACTGGGGAATTATACTCTTGATCAAAGACCAATATCAAATAAGTTATAGTTATGATCAAAATATATTAAGTAAAACACAGGGAAAAGAACCTTTAAATCAGTGTCAGTCAAAATAATTACCTCCCGAGTGTCATACACTACATACATAAATGAAAATTTCCAAATGATTCTATAAGCTACAATGTGTGCAAACAGCTATATGCTTTTACCATAAACTTTACCTATCTAAAAATATGTTCACAAAAAACACATTTGATGATATTTTTCTTGTCTTTTTAGAATTTGTAAGTTTTCCCCCACTTTGCTATGATTTTGATGCCCAAAGTCTCCTTTTTACAAAGTCACATGCTTTTTTCTTTTGGCAAATGTACCTATAATATGCAGAATAATTCAAAATCATTTCACAGTATTATTCTTTTCAACAATAATCATAGAGGCATTTCATTTGAAGTCTTTTCAATTAGGACCTTAAGAGCTTACAGAAAACTTTGAAACTGATTTATTTGTTCTCATTTTTCTTTGTCTTTACTGTCTAAATAGTATCATTGAGTGCTTTCAAGGAAGAGAGGAGCCACATGAAAGTCAAAGAGGCAAAGGACATGAAAGGGTAACAGCTAGGTTATGATTACCTACTATGACCAAGTGCAGAGGGAGGACAGCAAATAGGAAGGGAGCTTTGTGGTCTCCACTGGTGAAAGAGGTCTTTCTCTCCATTTTTTCAAACTACATGAATCACTGTATAGCACCTTAACCGAAGTGAAAATCACCAAATAAATGAATAAATGTGAATGAGTCCTAAAGAAATGTCTCTGGCAAAATTGAATCAATGAAGTTGTAGTTAGCAGTAACTGCCTGTTTTAAGTATGACCCTTGGCCACAAATTACTTATAGTCTTTATTTTTGTCATTACTGTGGAAAATAACCACCAATTGAGAGACCTGGAGGCATTAATTTTTGGTCAAGAATAATCACTTTTATTTAATAATTTTATATGGCCTGAGGTGATTTTTAAGAGTACACAGATTCACCACAACTGGGGTCTTGATAAAAATTTTCTTGTTTCATATGCTCTCATCTCTCATTCTGCTCCTCTTTCCCATAGCTCTCAGATATTGCTCCCCAAAAGGTTTAGCACCTTCACTTTGCTTCTGGTCCTCCATGGCTCTTTACCCAGGACCACCCTCTTCCTGAAAGTTAAGAGCCTCTGAAATCGCCAACCCATTCCTCAACGTCCAATCATAACCCCCCTTCTCCTGAGGAAGTTCATGAACTGAGGGCAATGAGTGTTGATGGAAGACCTCAGAGCAGCAAAGGGTGCAGAATGTGGAGCAAGTGAATGAGCCCAAGAGAAGAATGTCAATAGGATAACATTATTTCTACAATTTTAGGCTACCATTAATTATAAAACATAGCAATGATTTGTTTGCAAGGTTCAGTTCCTGACACAAAATTTAAAGGGATATTGATGGCCATGATGGTGGCAATAAACTTGAATTTCTGGCACTTTATCTTTATTGGGATAGTGGCACAAACACAGTCTCTTCACTGTGCCGGTTCTGTGGATTACGGTTGGGGGCTGTTGTGGCTAGATGCTTAGCCTAGAGTCTGATCCTCATCCCTGTCAGAGATCCTCTCTAAGACTGCTCTATATGTCTGAGGTTTTGGTAAACTAACCAAGATGAATTCATAGTTGTTTGTATTAGGTTGGTGCAAAAGTAATTGCAGTCTTTGCCGTTAAAAGTAATTGCAAAAATAGCAATTACTTTTGTAGCAATCTAACTAAGACCTCTGACTGATAAACTCTACCTCATAGGGCTGTTGTGAGACTCAAATAAGATGCTGTAGAACATCAACTGATGTAGGTGATATTATAAACTTTTAAGCTTGCATTCATAAGAAAGGATAATATTTTATGGTATTAAGCACAGCTTACTCAATAACTCATTTCACTTTTACTAAATGGCCTCTTTGAACACCACTTCATATAATTTATAGTCATTTGGGAATATTGAACAGTAGCTAAACACATATTACATTACTAATTTTACCGTGAATCCTAACCTAAAAAATACTTAAAACTCTTCAATAAAGAAAATTTCTAATCAAAGTAAATTTGTGAGGGTTTATTACCACTCAGCAATTCTTGCTTTATTATCCGTCTCTGAGTTTCTGAGACAAAAGACCATGAGTATCCTAACAGCAGGCACCATGTACCATTCAATACTGTGCTTTTTACAATGAAATGTAGAATGATGTCCAGCAACTCTAACTTCTTGGTAACAATTTTAATATTCTAGTTTAATGTAGAACTGGCTTTTATGGAGTCAGAATAAAAAAGCCAAATTCAATGTAAACCCAGCTTATTTTTTACATTTACATGAAACATTTTTAATTCTATTAGTTTTGTGTTTTAAAAAAATTGAAAACTATTAAGTGACCCCTAGTCATTTAAATCACTGATAATTGAATGCTTTTCTTTTTTAGTGTTTGATAACTCCACCATTTTTATGCTTTTAGATGCACCTACTGGTACAACAAGGAGTAACTTTTGCTGGAAATTTGAAATTGACAGTCACACACAGTCATCTAAATGATTATTTCTAGACTCCAGTTTTGTTTCAGTGTAATTGTACTGCAGTAAGGCATAGCCAGTACAAATAAACAGAAAAGCCGTCCTGCAGAATATGGACCAATCTTCTTTATTATGATATTAAAAGGGATTTGGATTTAGATACTCACATGTCTGCATTTAGATCCTCAGCATAAGTCTTTTAAAGTCACCACGCCCTCTTTATCAGTACATGCCCCAAGTTACCCTTTTCTACTCCTATCAATATTAGAGATTTTAAAAAAGTAACTTGTATTTTATATTCTAGGTCTCTTGTGTGGGTAAAAAAGTGCACTTGCCATTTATTTGCAGAACAATAGTAGCCATATTTGATGGACGGAAGAGACCTAAAATCTACTTTTGTATTTCTCAGCCTTATTTATCTAATGGAAAGTAGCTGAGTTCCATTGTCCTAAGGACTGCTCCACCTCTCAGATCTTATGATTCAATGCTCATATATAAAAGGTCCTTGTCCTCCATGTGTCAGGACATCAACTAAGCCTGCAGCACTATGGAAATCCTCCTCTCGGCATATCAGTCATTGGCATGCTTTGTTGTTGTTGTTGTCAGTTTTAAAAATGGTTCTGCAAGAACAGACCTGTTAACTGGGACAAGTAGAAGTGACAGCTGAAAGGGGCTTTATTATTTTTCTTCTCTGCCAAGGAAAAATCATAGCCAATGCCCGCTGGAATGGTGTGAATATGGGGTTCTTTCTCATTTGCAATTCATGTTTTAAGTAGAGAACATAAAATTTCTATATACATGAATACTGAGTTTCTGGTTGTCCACAGTTATCAAATATGCCACAAGCTATGTGAAACTTTCAATAGACTATAGTTCAACTTCCTTCCTTTATTCAACTCCTTAGACTCCCAGTTTCTAAGCCTTTGGTAGAGGCTGAACTGTTGTAATTATGTGTTACGCAGTTGTCCTGGCTTCCTAAGACATCAATAGTTTTCTATGCCTTCAGGTTAGAACACAGTTATTGGGTCTGAAAGCAGTTTTGCCTACAAGTGTTAAAATCTGTCCATTGGTTATCGCTTGTGTAGAGATTTTCTTAAGAAGTATTCATTTTGGATACTTTGACATTTAATAAAGACAAGAATGTCCTGGGAAGTGTGCCTTATCCTGGGTGTGATTATAGTTACCTCAAATAATCTCTCTGAACAATGACTACAGTGAGTCCTGCCCTATCACTATGTACTGAACATTTGGCATATTTGTGCTAAATATATTTTGTTCACTCTTTCTACATTTGGAGAAATCCCCATGTAAACGGCATAGCTTTACTATTATATAAGTCAGGACTCCAACTCCCAGCCACCTTCCTTGCACCTAGGATGCACCTGGCCTTCACCAGTCAAATGCCCATGAGAGCCTTTGCTTTGGTCATAAGCAATAGGAAGAAAGAATGTGGTGTTTGGTTCTCTTTTGCTGGTAGGAGCGACAGTGGAAGCATCCAGTTGTTGGAGGAAAAAAAAAAAAAACACTATTCATTAAAAGTACACATAAATTGCAAAACGTACACTGATTTCAGAAGTTCAAACTATGAGAAAATTTTGCATCTTAGAATAAAGGAAACACAGTAGTTTGCATTGTAATGTGACTACTTAATGATTGCAACTGTACCCTGGGACTGATTCTGATTTTAAAGGAAGCCTGTCAGCTCCAATCAATCTGCATTTTTAGTAGAACAGATAAAGGAAAGATTATTGAGGAGGAAGTTCTCACCAGAGCCTTTTGTCCATCTCTCAACTATATTAAAGTTATGTATCCCTTATTTGTCCCAAAACTTTGAGTTTATAATGAAAACACACTGGGTTAGTATTGTCACATTTGGAGGCCTGATCTACATTAACTTACGTGATTTTATTCATTTTAGAAAAGACTCCTTTTAAGCTTTTATCTTTTCAGAAGGAAAAATCCTAATCTTTAATCTGTCCTTATACATAAAATATTCCTTCCTTTGATGAATTTAGTCAGAAATATTCTGCATCCTGCTGGTGCCTTATGGAAGTAAATACCAGAAGCCTCATGTTATTTGAGATGTTAAAGATAGCAAGTGTTTACATATACCAGAGGCACATTAGTAAGTGTAATTTTACTTAGAAAAAAATTGCAAAAGGTAAAAGTTTGAAATAAAGTTAATCTTTCTTCTTGTGCCTCATGATCAGATCAAATAATCCTTAAAGTAAAGCATTTAACTGAAATCTATGTAGGACAGCTCATTAGTTTTTGATCTGTTTCTGTGACTAAATGAGGGCATCAAGCGAGAGAATCATAGTACATCCCCACTCAATGACTTGGTGGTTTCATGGTTCAGATCATCACGAAGCATCCAGGTAGAATTTCATTCCCTGCTCTTCCATGAAATTCACACAGAAGGACCCTTGGAACAAGAATTACTACGTAGGGATGATTTTTTACAGATGAGTCGGCTTTCCTCCTTCTCTTCCAGCTTCATCAGCCTTGTAACTACTTCACAACCTTTAAATCACCAAGCAGCAATGCTAGAAAATAAACCTGATTTCTCGGTAAGGATCACAAGGGTGTCCTGTCTTCCTGAAGTTCTGTCTAAGTAGGTGCAAATAACGATGGTCCACACATAAAGACCTTGTTCTTTGGTTGCTACACATATTGCACATGCATAATTTCCTCTTAATTAGTCTACCACATCTGTCATCTTAGATTTTTATTTCATTATAGGCACCCCATTCAGAAAAACAACAGTGGCAATGATTTATTGAAAATATTATGAAGAAATTTAAAAGTGAAGTGAAATGGCAGATGAGAAGGGCAAAGGGTATTTCTCTATTCTACTAATAGATAACTTGATTTAACTTATATTTTGGGGTTTTATTAAACATAAATTGTACTAGATGCCTGAGCAAAAACCCATAAAATATCTTTAAAATCTGTAAGTGAAATTTATCTGAAATCTATGCAGGATTCCCCTGAGCCCTGAAATCTGAGGTAGCACAAACTAATATCTTGGTACTATGACCTTCTATATATGCTTTGGCAACGGAGTAAATTCCAGATGTCTTGAAGTTAGGGAACTCTTTATTATCATTTATTTATTTTGGTAAAATAATAATAATTATCCCACAGTTCACAAAGAATTCAGGAAGGGGATTTGGGCTGGAGAAAGAACATAGAGTTTGCCCATTATCACTAACTTATTACAATTGAATAACATTAACACCTAAACCAAAGAAGCAAAGAATTGCCAACCACCATTGATTTTCTTTTGTTTCTACAGGGTTTCTAATGTTCTTACATTTCATTATTGTATTTTATGATCATTAAAAATGTTGGGCTAAGACCTATTGGCAAACCACAATCTAGGCATTGTGCCACTCAAAGATTTAATGGAAAGAAGATATCCTACTCATAGTAGAAAAAAAATCATCTTTTCCCACTATTTATTCTGTGGAAATACTGTTAGTAGTTTGCAAAGATTTTATAACAAGTCAAGAACAAATTGCATTAGATGATATTCAGAACATGGATAGTGGAAGAATATATGCCAAGAAGTTAACAGTAATTATATATGAGTGGGTAAAATATATTTTTATTTCCTTTATATTAGTAGGAATTCATAACTTTTCAACAAAAAGTATATATTGCTTTTGTAAACATAATAAACGATGAAAGAAAGTCATGTTTAATTTTAAACACACACAACCAGAACTTAGTCCACAATAGAATTGTAGAGGTTCCTAATTTTTATTCAATCCTACAGTCTTGCAGAATAATCACAATTTAGGAGAAACTCTTCATAAATACAGAAAAATCAGCTAGAAGTTAATACATTGCCATGGAAAATGGCGTGCATTTTGAGGTCAGACTTATTTTGAAACTGTATTTCTGCCTATCTTTTTTTGCCTGTTTGAATATTATTTATTAAGCAGCTCATTTTTTACTCACTACATTTTGAAAGTTTTATTTTATTTTTAATTGACAAATAATAATTCTATATATTTATGGGGTACAATGTTTCCATACATGTATACTGTAGAGTGATCAAAACAGGGTAATTAGCATATCCATCACCTCAAATATTTATCATTTCTTTGTGGTGAGAACATTGAAAATCCTCTCTTTTAGCTGTTTTGAAATATAGAATACATCTTATTACTACCTATAGTTACTGTGGTGTGCAATACAACCTCCTCCTGTCTAACTGAACTCAAGGAATATTCTTACCCCACCTACCCCACCCCTAGCCTCAGGTAACCACCATTCTACTCTACTGCTATGAGTTTGACTTTTCTAGATTCCACATAGAAGTGAAATCATATGATATTTGTCTCTATGTGCCTGGCTTATTTCACTTCACATAATGTCCTCTAGTTTCATCCATGTTATTGCAAATGACAGAATTTCCCATTTTGTAAGGCTGAATAGTATTCCATTGAATGTATATGCCACATTTTTAAATCCATTCATCCATTGATGGGCATTTAAGCTGTGTCCATATCATGACTATTGGGAATATCTGCCTCTTATTCTACATTTTTAGTCAAGTCTCCTAAGCACTCTCAACTTTGTTCTGCTCTGCTGTAACATGGGACCAGTGATACCTACCTACTAAGTCCAAGGTTGCTATGAGGATTAAATGAGGAAAATAGCACAGCAACCACAACATAATATTGACTTAAAAATAGTAATAGTAATAACAATGATAAACACAATGACATTATCTAAAATTTACAGTTCACACTGCGTGTCAGGGCCTATTCTAAGTGCATCTATGATTTACCTCATTCAATTGTAACAACTACCCTATACTAAGTAGATCATGATATTTTCCCTCTTTGTAGTTGAGGCAACTGGGGCACAGAGATGTCCAAGTGCACAAAGTCCCCAAATTCATAGTCACTATGCTGCACAGTGTCTCGCAGAATTTTCATCTTGCGGTATTGGATAATACTAATTGTATTTATTGATTTTGTTCATAGGAACCATTTTGGATAGTGTGTATAGTATTTTAGATGCTCAGTAGTATAGAAATCTGGCTCTAAATTTTGTGTTAATTGAAACGTACTTCAAAGTCTATCAATGAGGAATAATAAAAAGGGAAGTTAATTGGAAAGTATGAAGCTGTGATTGATTCCCTAGGGCATATGTTAGCTTTTCTTCCTGGCACATTTGGGAGTGGGGTTTGCCCTAATTAGGAAAAACAAGCATCTCAGAGCTATTCCATGGCCCCTCCACGTGGCCTGGCAGAAGACCAGCATTGTTTTAGTCTTGGTCCTTTAAAAATATTTTCCTTCTCTTCAGCATTCGAAAATGCTTTGATAGCTTTAAAAGTAGTTCCTCTTTTAAGAGACATTGTGGGAAAGATGGGTAAAAAGCTGCCAGAAAAATCTGTTCTTGAGGATAAATGACAATGTTCTGTTTTCTTTAGGAATAAATAAGCTCTCACATAATATTCTAAATCGTGGTCTCTGAGCTTTATTAGGTAAATTCTGATGAGATATTAAAGAAAATAATCTTACCATATTCATAAACACTTAAATGAGTTACATTTTAATGTGAATACAGTTAGCTAGTTTATTTTTCTTAGTCATGGAAGGACTACAGTCATCCTTTGTATCAAGTGGTAGCATTTATCTACTGTTTTTCTGTATTATGGAGAGCCTAACTTCAAGTTTTCTAGAAGTATACATAATTTATTTATAAGAGCCTCAAGACAGTTTGTATCCACATCAGAGAGCACTATAATGATGATCACATATGACAAAAGGTTCTTTTATGAAGTACAAAATGTTAATGCTTTGTTTTAATTTACTCTTCTCTCCCAGAATCTAAATGGTGATTGAATTCTTAAGCTTATTCTATCCTCTGGGCAAGTTTCATGAAGATTTATAAGGTGTGGAACTTTTAGTCAGTTCTGCTCTTAGGATATTATTAAACAAATCTAGAAGGAGACTGCTTAGACTGAGGCTGGAACTCCTGGTTTCAAGTTGTAGCTCAGCCAATCTCAAGGTCATTAGCCTTGGATGAGTTTACATTTCTGGGCCTCAGTTTTCTCAACTGCAAAAGAAGAAGCTTAAACAGATTTTTTTCCATGGATCATGTCCAGTTCTAGAGTTCTATGATTGTTAAGAGATATTTAGTTTTACATATTTTAAGTTCATAAAATAAGAGAATTGAAAAATCCTGACTCATCAAACACATGTAAACATTTAAATTTAACTTCAGAACACAATAGCTAAACATCATTAGCAATGATTATTTTGTTTTTTTTCACATATATTGCTCTTCCCAGAAAATACTGATTGCTTATATAATTGCCTTAGGGCAACATATTATTCAGTGGGATATTTATCAAAAATTGCATACATGTTATATAAATTATAAAAGGAAACCACTTCTTAGCCTTGACTTTCACCAATCTTTTATTTTTATTCGGGTAGTCATTTACTCAATAAACATTTAGTAAGTGTTTGTTGGGCATTCATGTGTCCTGTGATGTGGTAGACATTTTACCATTTACATCACACATTTAATTATCCCAGAAATCCTGAGCGGTAGAAAACAGTATTAAAGAAGTTAGATCTGGTTCAAAGATAAAGATCTGATAAGTAGTGGGACTAGAATTTGAATTCATATTTGGCTCTGTGCCAAATATTTTTGTTTGTCCTCCTTTTGTTTGTCATCATTCTTCTCCATTTTGCCCCCGTCTCAGGAGGCTGACCTGTTTGGATTACATCAACAGGCCAAAAACAGATCCCAGAAAGAGATACCAGGGAAGGAATGAAGTGAGTACAAATAAGGTTCCTATGTCCCTGCCTCACTCCCCTCAGGTTCACCTGGGGCTGGCTGTGTCTCTTAAGCATAGCTTAGTGCTCCACTCAAGTTGCCCTCCCTACACAATTCTTTCCTTCCAGGTATGGTCATACCTCTTACCCTAGTGGACCTACTAGTGATAACAGCTCTGAGGCTCTGTACTTCTCTTATGGTTTCTTACATTCTGCCCTTGCTTCCAGAAATAGTTCCTTTTTAATCCCTTCTCAGATTATCCTAATTTAAATGTTTCATCTCTTTCCTGCTGGGATAACCTACATTTAGATATATTTAGATATACAAATACTTACCATTATGTTACAATGGCCTACAGCACTCAGTACAGTAACATGTTGTACAGATTTGTAGCCCAGGAGCAATAGTCCATACTGTATAGCTGGGTGTGTGGTAGTTTATATCATCTAGGTTTGTGTAAGTACACTCTGATGTCTGCATGATTATAAAATCACCTAACAATGCATTTCTCAGAACATATCCCCATCATTAAGTGACACATGGACTATATTTGAGACAAAGATGTCCTCCAATAGTAACAACAAGAGCTCATATTTCAAAGACATTACCATTGTTCTCTTCCTGTATTTCTCTTACCAATTAAAAACTTAAAATGACATCAGTAAGGATCTAGGATTCAAGAATGATCAAAATTCTATAATTGCATTAATATGTTTTGCATCAGAATGATTATAATAAACAAATCTAACCCACAATAGGACTTAACAGCGACCCACCATCAGCTCCTGTCAGTAGAGGAAAATATCCTTGACATGCTATCCCTGCAACTGCCCACATGTCAAGGTACTACCTAGGACTAAGTTTGAAAAAGCATAATAATATTAGAGGGACTATGTGATCTCATAAAATAAGCACAATAAGTTTTAGTATTGTCATTTATGTTGCCTAGGAATTGACATTAACTCTAATCTTTTGTCCCAGAACTTCATCCATACAAAAAACAAAAAAAAAGTAGTGAAAGGAATTTCTGTTGATTCCACCAAATAGGCAGAATTCTAGGACTAGAATTCTAGGACTAGTGTTCTTACATCTTGGTTGAGGTAGATATTTGTACACCAATTTCCTTGTTTGAGTCAGTTAAGCAATGAGACACAGGTGCTAGAATATATTGGCTTGATAAAAGCAAGGAATACTTAATCTAAATATTGGTCCAGTAACTGAAAAGACCTGCTCGGGTATTGGAGAAAAGAAGTCTGTAGACTGTGCATTCCTAACTTGGGTTCTTTGTTTGTTTGTTTATTTTTTATTATACTTTAAGTTCTAGGGCACATGTGCACAACGTGCCGGTTTGTTACATATGTATACATGTGCCATGTTGGCGTTCTGCACCCATTAACTCGTCATTTACATTAGTTATATCTCCTAATGCTATCCCTCCCCCTCCCCCCACCCCACAACAGACCCCGGTGTGTGATGTTCCCCTTCCTGTGTCCAACTGCTCTCATTGTTCAATTCCCACCTATGAGTGAGAACATGCGGTGTTTGGTTTTCTGTTCTTGCAATAGTTTGCTGAGAATGATGGTTTTTTTTTTACTTGGAATTTCAAGTCTGAGTTCTTGGGAGTCTGTGGAACCAGCGAAATACATGAAAAGGCCAGTGTGCATGTACCTTGTACTGGAGAGAGATCCCAAGATATTAATCAGAGTCTCAAAGAGGCCTAAAAACAAAGTTAGTGGGGGGAAATGGGCAATATGTCTGCTTCATTGGCTGGACCAAGGAATAAAGATTAGTAGACAAGATTACTCAGATATTATTCTGACTCCAAACACTCATGAAGAAACTTTATGATTTTTGCTTTAATTTTCTGCATAGACTTTTGGGAAGATACATATCTTAGCAACAATTATTTTGTCAAAAATCAAGTTTACTGATCTGAAATAGATCCTTTATGTCCTTTTTTCTCAAGGCTTGAATTCCCTTGAGTAAGTTATTGATTGAATGTCCAGACCTGTAAGATGGAAAGACTGTACCTGTATAGCAACAACAAAAAAAAATAAATCTCTTAACGTCTTTGAGATCTTTCCTGACAAACCATAGTCCCACAATCACAGGGCCTCTGACTACCACAGGTGTAACCTGGAGATTTTAATATGCCAATACTAAATGCTGAAAAAGATCACATATTCTGGTACTTTTTTTCATAATATGTTCATTACTTTTTTCTCACCAGGGAACCAGCAATGAGCAATTCAGTGACTATAAATTCAACTTTGTTTGAAAAATAGAGGTCCTGAGGATATAATAAAGAATAACATTTGTTTAGAGGGAACAAGGTAATAATTGCTCCTTTCTATCCAGATCGGTGGACTTCATTTTTTATGCTATGTGGCAGGATGTAATCATGTATATGATCAGCTTTGTCCCCAAAGAGTTACTGATGTAATTCTTAAGAAGTTATATTTTTCCATTATTATGTTCACATAAAGGAGTTCTCTCTTCAAAGGAAATGTGCTGGAAAAAAATATATCATGATGCTGTAATGAATGTCCTTCACCACATACACGATAGAGAGTCAAGGCTATAACTTCACTTCTCTTATCTGTACTAGAAAAAGATTTTGTATCTCTAATTCCCATTACAAGGTGTTCAGGAGGGCTACCTTTCAGCACTATTTTATCCAAAAGAGGTATTCTTTCTGTAGTCCTCTCTATAGCCCTAAAGTTTTTTTTTTTTTTTTTTCAAACTTCCTCTCCAGACTGTTACCCATGCCTTTCTATTGGCCAAAGCCATAAGTTACTTATTGATCTTTAACATATTTGAGCTGCTTCTATAATTTGACATGGGTTACTCCACCTTCAAACACTCTAACTCCTTGGTCACTGTTTAACTACTGACACTATCTTCTCTTGGTCTTCTCACACCTCTCTACTGATTCTCACCCATCATGACACAGTACTCTGCCTCGATCCTCTTAAATGTGTATACTCTAAGGTTCTATCCTTGATAATTTTCTCACTTAAAAATCTCATCTACCACCTTTATGTGACAGCCTCTAGATCTGGGGCACCTAATAACCAACAGTCATCCCTATAAATGTGTTTCAGACTTACCTACAAAAATGGAACTAATTATCCTCCCTAACTTCCCTATAGCCAAACTAGTTTTCCCTTCTATAATCTCTTCTTAGCTTAATACTATCATCATCCATCCAGGCATTCAAACCAGGGGTAACTAACTCTCCCTAAGACCTTTACACAGGTAATAACATTTGAGCTTGATCCTAATGAATAATAAAAATACACCAGTTTGAAAAGAGCATTCCAAGAAAGAAATTCGATTTTCAAAAACTCATTGAGCTGAGAATTTTGTGTGTATGTTCTTTAAAGTTTCTAAAAGATAAAGGACAAGGATGGGGAAAAAAATCATTGAATCTTGAAACAGCATGATATATTTAGAGATTGATAAGAAACTATGTTGGGTTGGATTATAAAGAGTAGAGTAGATGGTGGGAGAAGATGAAATAGAAGTAAACTGAGGTCTGAGTATAAAGGATTTTATGTGTCATGCTGAGGCTTTGTACTTTAATATGAACAACAGGAGGTCTCTCGTTATCCTCAGAAAACTCTCTTTTAGCAATGCCTGTGGCCTTCGTCTTCCCTCTATTGTTTCCAAAAATCTCATCATGTCTTTCCTAGGCCATTCTTGGGAAACATCTAACTCTTAAAAAGTCATGCAGGATTCGTTGCTCGAGGTTCAGAGGGGCTATAAGAGCACAGTACTGCCCTTACAATCACTCTTGAAAAGAACATTGTAGTGAATATTTAAAGTATTAGACAGCTCGCATCTATTTACCCATCTTTTGAAAACAGAAGCTCAATTTTCTCTTGAGGATCACGCCTCTTCCACTGAAGCTTGTGTGCTTCAAGTGGAGGTGAGTCTTTATTCAATTCCTGCTCCCTTTCCACCACTAACTGGGCCATTTTCTCCTTCTGGTCACAGTAATTCTTCAGGGATAGACACGACTCCATTGAGGAAAATAATTGTCAGATCCAAATATTTTGCTTGAACTACTTAGAGAGATGTTACCTTTTCTATTAAATTTAAACTAGGGAGGATGTAAGACAGCAACTAGGAACTGGTTTATCCCCACCAAAAGCCTGAGGATGAAGTTAGCATGAAGTAAAATAAAAACAAAGACATTCATAGCTCTGTGCTCGGTGCTGTGACAGATACCATGCAGTAAATGCATGGCCTCTACTTTAAATATGTTCAAAATATATCTGAGGATACATAAAAAGGAAGAAAATTGGAAAGCTACCATCTCCTATCCATACTATAAGGAGTCTTCAAGGTAACACAACAAGAATATTTGTTTCTTCTCTATTGAGACAAGCAGGAGAGCCTACTGAGCTGCCTGAACTTAAAAATGGGGTTTCTGAAGGAGTATGAATTAGGCATTTAGGCTTTCATTTGTCTCTCATTTCATTTCTTTTCCTTCTCCACGATCTCACATTCTTCAATATTAGTGAGCCAAAATATTCCTACCAACTCTGCCCTGGCTTTATTCTGAATTGTCTTATAACTATGTTTTTCTGTAGAAAAGGAGACGTGATGGCATACTAATTTTAGAACAGTTTGACATGCAATGGAAAGTTAGACTGAGAAACACTCACATGATCAGAATGCAATCCAGGGTTGATGATGGCAAAAAGATGCTTAAGAAAACTGAAACTCAGGAGACAGGCTGACTGAGATTGAATAACTGAGAAAGAACTTAAGGGGATTTGAGTATATTAGAGTGAAAAAAACACCAGCAAGTAAAACCATCCAGGCATACAAAAAGAAACCATAGGAGATATTTTATTTATATTTTTATCATGCTGAGTGGAAAAAAATATGAAATGGAGGCTACAAAGAGAGTTGTTTTGAGCTACATCTAAGGAGAAGACCTGAAACCAAGGTACGAAGCTGAAGATCAGAGGACTTTAACTGTCTCATCCTGCAAAAGCCCCAGCACTCTTTCTGTCTGGCTCGTGCTGAAGCTAGTAATGAGGCCATCTGCTTGTAATGCTCACTCTGTGTGTGGCTTGCACCCAGAAATCTCCACGCCTTCCAGCAAAGTCATTTTTACACTGTACCTGACAGACAGAGCATGTGTTTGTGCTAAAAACACTGCAGGAAAGGGGTACTGGGAGGAATCAGAAAAGCCTTGACCTTGAAAGAAGTCATCCATGAGCCCTGAGATAGAATTAAAAAGCCAAGGGCAGTGGAATGCCGAAGAACAGACTAATAGCAATTCGTTAGACCCATATGACACCATAGTAGGAAAGAACACTTGTTTTGGGTTGCTTTGGAGGAAGACAAGCATGGTAGCCTCAATCTTTTTCAAATAACTCCATTCTCTTCAGCATATAGCTAAAAAAAATGGAGTCAACAATGACTTTGAAAATCTTAGTGGGGGCTGGGCGCAGTGGCTCACACCTGTAATCCCAGCACTTTGGGAGGCTGAGATGGGCGGATCACAAGGTCAGGAGATAGAGACCAGCCTGACTAACATGGTGAAACCCCGTCTTTACTAAAAATACAAAAATTAGCCAGGTGTGGTGGCATGTGCCTGTAATCCCAGCTACTTGGGAGGCTGAGGCAGGAGAATCGCTTGAACTCGGGAGGTGGAGATTACAGTGAGCTGAGGTCATGCCACTGCACTCCAGCCTGGGCGACAGCAAGACTCCATCTCCAAAAAAAAAAAAAAAAAAAAAAGAAAAGAAAAGAAAAAGAAAAAGAAAAACTTAGTGGGGACATCATTATGAACTGATAAAGACCAAAACACTTATCATGATCCTTTACAACCTGATTTCAACTTACTTTGTCACCAACCCCATTTCATGCCATTTATTCCCATATACACCAAAATTCTGAAAATCCACAAATGTGTCATTTACTTCAATTCCTCTGCACCATTAAAAATACAGTTTGTGCTGCTCATAATTTAGCTTTCACCCTTTTCCAAATGGATCAAGGAAGGATGAAGTAATTTGCCCATGATCAGACACAATTTAAGAGTATGAAATGTACACTGGAAATGAAAGAAGAGTCAAAAGTAATGGTTATAACCTTTGAATAGAGATGTGTATACAAAAGATCACACTCTGTGACTCCCCACAATATTTCCTACATTTAGAGAACTGGACCTCAGTGTGATAACATCAGCCTACATGCAGGGATATTTTAAGAAATATCCTAACAGAATTAGTCCTTCATCTCATTTAGTCTGAGGATTTTACAAAGGACACTACATGTTACATTATTCAAGGTTCTTCTGCTAAGGATCCTCAGCAGAAATTTCTCTGTGGTCTTCAACGTTAGTTATTCTTCAACTGGAAAGCTGATGGGCATTAGCAACTAGAATGGTTAGAAGCAAATTTGGGGCCCACCCATTGCAAGTATATAGGACTCTATGGCAGCAAACCTTTTTGTAAAGGGACAGATAGTAAATACTGTGTTTTAATCATTGCAGCCCATACTGACTCTATCACCACTACTGAACTCTGCTGTTGTAGTGTCAAAGCAGCCATAGATAGTGTCACAGGGCCAACCCCAAAATTAGGGCTCAGCCTGGAAAGCCAAGTACATGGGTTCTTAGCTTCATGCGGGAAAGAATTCAAGAGCAAGCCAACAGAGTAAAGCCAAAGCAAGTTTATTAAGGAGCAAAAGGAAGGCTACCCTACAGGCAGAGCAGTTCCCTGGGCTGCTCACTGGTTATATTTGTGATTATTTCTTGATTATTTGCTGAATAAGGGTGGACTATGCATGAGTATTCTGGGAAAAGGGCAGAAAGCTCCCAGAACTGGGTTTTCTCCCACATCCAGACTACACAGGTTAATTTCCTAGCATTACCATTCCAATTGTACACTGTCATGGCACTGGTGGGAGTGTTTTTAGCATGCTAAAGCATTATATTGGCATATAATGAGCAGTGAAGGTAACCAGAGGTCACTTTCCTCACCATCTTGCTTCTAGCTGGTTTTGGCCAGTATCTTTTACTGTCTCCTGTCCTATAATCCGGGTCCTGTGACTTGTCCTCTTGGAAACCAGTCCTGCCGAATTCCTATCTCAATACTGCACAAAGGAATGAGCAGAACTGTGTTCCAATAAAACTTTATTGATTAAAAAAACTTTATTGATAAAAATAGGCAGGATGCTGAATTTAATCCACAGGCTATAATTTGCTGATCCTGCTCTATGGCATATTTTTGTAACAAAGTCTCAGCCATGGTTCTGGTCATTCTTTTCACTTTTCTCCTTGTTCTTTCTTACTCCTGTATTTATGTTATATGACTGTGTTTTATATCATTGAGCTGCCTTTCTAGTATTTTATGACACTAAGTAAGAAATATCTAAATAAATATTTTTAAATTAGCTGTCCAGGGCTTACTTTGTGGTTATGTGTCTTTTAAGAAAAGACATTGGCCGGGCGCGGTGGCTCAAGCCTGTAATCCCAGCACTTTGGGAGGCCAAGACAGGCGGATCACGAGGTCAGGAGATCGAGACCATCCTGGCTAACACGGTGAAACCCCATCTCTACTAAAAAATGCAAAAAAACTAGCCGGGCGAGGTGGCGGGCACCTGTAGTCCCAGCTACTCGGGAGGCTGAGGCAGGAGAATGGCGTAAACCCGGGAGGCGGAGCTTGCAGTGAGCTGAGATCCCGCCACTACACTCCAGCCTGGGTGACAGAGCAAGACTCCATCTCAAAGAAAAGAAAAGAAAAGAAAAGAAAAGAAAAGAAAAGAAAAGAAAAGAAAAGAAAAGACACTTGCCAAAGTTAACAGGGCAACAAAACTTTTCAGATAGGATAGATATTAAGATATCTAGAAATTAGAATGTAGGATTTTATTGGTAATTTTTCCTCTGGGTGTACACCTAAAGAAAAATGAAGAGAAGGCCCAAGTGGTTAAGGAGGTCAGACAAAGAGCAATGACTAGGTAAGGAGGTACAAAGACACTGGTTGCTGGTAGTAGACCATTTTTTCTTCTGATCTCTTATTTGTAACAGAGTGATATTTACAGCTTCCTGGTTTCTATTAGTACATTTTTATATTTCATGAAAGCCATTTATAATAGTGCTACACGTCATATGTTTAATCCTACTATGTAATTGTTCACTCATCTCTGACTTAAACACCTTATAAATTAATTCATTCTATACAGGTTATTGAATAAACACCAATATTATATGCCAAGTGCTGTTCCAGCCACCATGTATACAACAGTAAAAAGACCATGTCTCTACCCTTGTGATATTCGTTTCTCAGTGAAGAGAGAAAATGAATGAATGAATAAATGAATGAATGAATGAATGAATGAATGAATGAATGAATAATGTGGAGCAAGGGGTGCAGAGGGAGAAAAGCAGAACAAAAGGATAGAGAGTGATAGAGAGCTATTTTATGTTGGGGAGAGACATAAATGAAGCCCTGGAGCAGGCCATGCAGGTATCTGAGGAAAGAGAATCACAAGGGAAAAAACACAAAGTACAAAGTTCAAAGGCTCTGAGGGTGGGAACCTGTCTGGCCTTTTGAGCAATAACAAGGAAACCATTTTTAGCAATAACAAGAAGTAGAGTGAGTGAGGGGCAGTGTAGAAAGCAATGAGGGAAGAAGGAAAATAGAAGATGAGATCTCACTAGGGTTCAAAAAACTCTCTTAGGCTGTGGACTTTATTCTGTAGGAAACTGAAGTTTTTGACCAAAAGAGTACATTATTGACTTATATTTTAAAGGAGCTCAGTGACTGCTACATAGAGAGTATATAATAGGGACAAAGATGAAAACAGAAAGACCAATTAAGAGACTTGAATTTCCAGGCAAGAGAGCATGGTGGCCTGGACTAGAGTAATAGAGAAAGTAGTAGTAAGAAGCAGTCCTCTGTATTTATCTGAAAGAGCTATTCTGATAGTGTTTCATGACTAGTTTGATGTGAAGATATGACAAAAAACAAAGGAGTCAAAAAAGACTCCAAGATTTTTCATGAGGGAAAATGGAAGAATGAATTTTCCCTTAATCAACATGGGGAATATTAGTAAGTAACAGGAATGGGAGGAAAAATCATGTATTTGTTTTGAGCATGTTATGTTCGAGATGGCTAATCAGACATCCAAGTAGATATGTTGAGTAAATAGTCATTTACCAGAGTCCAGAGATTCAGGAAACAGGTAAGGATGAGGAATATAAATGTGGGGGTGGTCAAGATGAGATATAATTTAAAGCCATAGGCTGAAGAAGGCAGCCATGGGAGTGAGAGCAGTTAGAGAAATTGAGAAGTCTAAAGACTGAACTCGCAGTACTCCAACTTTAAAAGATGTGGGGAAAAAAGGAGGAATTTGGCAAGAGAGAATGAAATTGATGGTAGCCAGTGATGTAGGAAGAACGTGAGGAAAGCGTAGACTCCGGGAAATTACATGTAGAAAGGGTTTCAAAAATAAAGGAGACATCACCTGTGTCAAGTGCTGCTGATTGATGGGTGGAGGAAGGTAAGAACTGAAAGGTGGCCTTTGCTTTTGTCAACAAAAAGGTCACTGATCTGTTTCATGAGAATGGTGAGGATTCAAAAACGCCTATTTGAAGTGGATTCAAGAACAGGAAAAGATATGTTGGAGGTCACGGGCATGAAAATTTTTTGAGATTTTGCTCCTCAAAAGGGGAAGTGAGAAAGAAACAGTAGCTGGAGAGGGACAAAAACTACAGAGCCTCAATATAAAGGCAGGTTATATAGGGTCCATATGAAAGTAGGTCATATAGGAAAAATTATTTACCATCCTATATGTCTAACCTCCTCCTGTTTTTTCATTCTTTCTGTCCCTCCATGATATGAACCCCATCCTCCCCCATACCTGCCTGAACATATGAGGTCCTGAACAGTCTACCTCTGCTCCACTACCTCAAAGCTCTCAGGAAGAGAAAAATGAACTCATTTCTCGGGGTGGCTGATAAGGATCACAGATATTCTCCTCTTCTGTTACAGTATCATGCTATGTTTTGTTCTGAAAAGTGCATCAACAATAAGTGGCACAAGAGGAATAATGTTGATTCGGGGTTTAACTTCATGTGTATTTCTTTAATAAATATTACTGGCACCTATGATAGTCACTGTGCTAAGTGCTGTGGAAAGGAAGGAGAAAACAAAGAAAGGATAAGACTAGAGCGACCACATTCAAAAGAGACTATTTTACTTTCCTTTACTCACTGATAATAATTTTAGAACTTAAAATATTTCTAAATCATAATTGTTTGCATAACTATCTTTAAACTTTAATAAACTTTTGAATATTAAAAAAACAGAAGGAAATTCTCTGCAATTATTTTTGGGATCGGTACAGGTATAATAATAAAATAGGTGTTCAAAAGTAAAGTTGAATATCTTTTAACTGCTGCTATTCTACCTGATTTTGTAGTAATATTTGAATTTGTATCATGGTATTTAAACTGATGATCCAGAGGAGAATCAGGTAGAATTTACACCTCTGTAATAGCTATTATATAAAAATAGAAAGGTTCTCCTAAGGTCAGATTCACCCTAAAATGAAGGAAAATGCTGAAAGTACACTATACTGCACCAAAATAAAAACACTCTACTGTTTTTACTTTCATATGTCAAGCTTTCTATAATACCAAAAAAACAATTACACCTAACACAGTCATTTGCAAAATGTTAATATGAACTTTTGTTACCTTTTCCTCTTGATTGTGGTGTCTTCTTTATTATGCATGTGTATATAAAATCAAGAAATTTTAAATGCCTGATTTAAATTAGGTAAATGCAATCTCAAACAAGTCACACTTCCTCAGTCAGAATTGGAGTGTTCTAATATATCTTAAAATGTAAGAAAAAATGGAAAATGAAAGTCTCGATGAAGTAAAACTTTATCACAGTTACACAGAAAAGGCCTGCCTCCAATAGAGGGAGTGTGTGCATTATCAATTTTAATTTTTTTTTAATTAAACGATTAACTTTTACAGAGAAAAAGCATTAGGTGAGCTCTGCTTAATTTTTTGGTCTGAAATTATTCACTCCTTCAGGTTCTTAAAGGGAAAGAAAATAAGATGGCAAAACTAATGTGCAATATTTCATGAGAGATAAAGTTATTCCAAAGCAGAAAATTTAAAAACTACCTCATTCTCAATTGGCCAATATTTACTGAGTAATTAGGACCTCCGACTTCCTAGGAGACCCTAGAGAGTATAAGGAAGAGCCCCTGCCTTCAGGGAGCTTACATTTGGATCCAGGTGACAAAACTTTCCCAACCAGAGCGCTACTTCCCAGTAAAACATAAACAACATTGTTATTTTTATATATTACATATATTAATTTATAATAGATAACATTGTGATGAAATTATGTTTGTTACATCACTTTTCTGCCCAGCATCTTTTCGTAACTACCTACTTTCTATCACAAAAAAATGCAGATGTCATTTCTTATTCTTCAAAGACCTGTCTAGTTGTTCTCCCACTCTTAATTCACAACCCTGACTGATGTTAGTACTATTCCCTTAATCAAATCTTTTTGTGCTCTCTCTCATGCGCACACACTCTCTCTCTCTCTCTCTCACACACACACACACACACACACACACAATGCTTGCCTGACTGGAGGTACCAGGCAGCAGGGTGGGAACAAGTCTGAGTGAAGCCTAAACAACCACACCAACATAACTGACAGAGAACCAGAACCAAATCCCAGGCAATGGCCAAGAACCCAGAAGGGGAAGATTTAAATAAGTAGGCTTTGAAGGGATAAAGCCTTTTAAACATTGGTATGTTAATATTTAACAACCAAGCTCATGTTAGGGAAAGAACCATAAAGATTACCTGGTTTTTAAATGTGGAAACACTGCCATCCCTTTAGATTCCTATTTCTCATTGTCCTTGCCATTGCATGTGATGCTCAGAACTCACCACCTCCAGGAACCTCCCCAACTCCATTGAGTCTCCACTGAGTCCCTTGCACACAGATCAGTATCAGCCACTTCAAGATATACAAGTGTGCCCCCATTACAATGAGACTGGAAGCAATCAAAGAACAATGCCACTATCCTATGTAAAACTTTCACATCTTCCTGACATAAAGGAACAGTTTGTGCTGAAAGAATGACTGTTGAAGTTATGAATTAAAGGCATTTTAGCCCCCCAACACACATCTTAAAATTGTTATGTATGTGAATTGCATGGAGATAGTTATTTTCTTTACTTCTTTTGCTGTTCAGAGATGTGATCTTTTTCCATATATCATAACATCATCAGTTTTATAAAGTTAAATGTATTTCCTTGTTTCTACAGCACCTAAATGTATTTCACAGGGTCTCTGGCCAGTAGTTTTAAATATTCGGTCATACAATTCATGTTTGCAAGTAACTGGTTTTTGAATATTTGTATAGTTTCATCTTGGTGTTAATTTTACAATGTGAGAAGTTGTGTTTTTGCTTTTTTTTTTTTTTCCCTATTTGAAACCCCATAATAAATTAGCTTTAATTTTATGTTTTTTTCCTAATCTGGACAAGTTCACAAAACATCATTTTTCATTATATTGTTTTTATTATATGGTACTATCCTATATGGGTTCTACTCATAGAATAGTTTTGATTTGGGGTTTAAAGAAATTTAGGATTTTAAACCTAAAATACTATCTAGTTCTCACCTCCTATTTATAGATAGGAAATTCAAGATTTTAGCTAAATAACTTCAGTATAGGCACATACCTGCTCACTAACTGGGTTGAATTATTACCTATACTTAATATTTTATACTTGTACAAATGATTTTAAATTTACATTTTTGCCACTTTTACAATTTGAATAAGAAAAACCACCTGATTCCTGAATATGTATTGATTTTATAAGTGAAATAATGATGAACTATTCTAAATATATGAACAGTTAACCAATTAAGCATACCTGTTTTAGTTAATTAATTTGCCTATTTTTTCTGGGGATTTTTTAAAGAATAAAGCAAGATCTCTGTCTTTAAGAAAGTTTAAAATATCATTACATTCAAAAGATATTTACATATTGTTATATGCTTAGGTGTTATTTAGAGGTCCAAGGAAAAAGAATTTGATGTAACCTTTCACTTCCTTGTAATAAACTCCAAACATAAGTGAATCAAGAGAAGGAAACAAAAATATGACTGCTACTTCTGACAGTAACTGCAAAAATATTTTAAAGTTTAATAGCAAGAAATTCTGGTGGAAAATTTCCAAATGTTTATATTTCAAAAAAGTTCAC
This sequence comes from Rhinopithecus roxellana, assembly GCF_007565055.1. Classification (NCBI taxonomy): domain Eukaryota; kingdom Metazoa; phylum Chordata; class Mammalia; order Primates; family Cercopithecidae; genus Rhinopithecus; species Rhinopithecus roxellana. The sequence goes on from NC_044565.1 coordinate 83,903,086, forward strand.
ATGTAGTGAAACACACTGCAGTCCAACAATATTTGAATCTTGAAGACTACATTCTCACTTCCTTTTTCTGACACTAATACTCTTTCCCTATTTGCCAATTGTGTTAACTTAGCATGATGATTCTCAGATATAAGCATTTCCAGAAATCATGACATGTAATCATTATTTAATAACAAACACTATAAAGTCTATATTTTAGAAACTGAAATTAATAGTGTATCAGCCCACATTCTCCCACCTACTTACCACCTTCCCATGGCCTATTTCTGCATAACTCTCTGAGTATTTTTGCATAACTCTCTGAGTTCATTGTGAAACAAGGCCATTATAAGGTAGGTAAATGTATATTCAAAGAAAATAATAAACTAAGGTAACTTGAGCTGTTGAGCAAGTCATAATAAAAAAGTACTTTATTTCTTTTTACATTTATCATCTAAGGAAAGGAACAGTTATTTTAATGATTTTTGTGGGTTGCAGAATTAATTTATTTCAAGAAATATCTTTGCCTAAACTCTGTGCAAATAATTGATCTTACTACCCCCTCTTTAAAAAGCTTATAATGAATGTTCATTGTAAATATAAAAATAAACCATTTCTCAACAATCTCTGTGTAGAATTTGTATTTTTCATTTAGTAATAACTTTACAAACAAGGTATAAAAGAATGTGAAACTGTTTTCAAGGAAATGTGACCCCATTTTACTAGAATTGAAGATTTAGTAACAACAAAAATAGTTATAATTAACATTTATGATGTGCTTACTATATGGCAGAGTTTGACTTCTGAGTCCAAACTCTTTAAAAAATATTTTAAATTTACTTTATGCTGAGTTCTGGGTTAGATGCTACAGAGAATTACAGGTATGAGTAACATCTAGTTTTGATTTCCTAAAACGTTGTGGCCTCTCATTGAAGAAATAATTTTATGAATCACTGGAACACAAAGCAAATATATGCACAAGAGAGATGCAAACTAAATGCTAACAAAGTTATTGGAAGAGATATGTTTTGAGATTAAACTTAAAAAGCACAGGTAGCATCTCAACATAAGTTGAGCTAAGGGATATATTCTAGACAGAATAAAAGCAAGTAAAGACAAGTAAGTGGGAAATTTTAGATGTGTTAAAGCAATATTAAGTTATCTATTTTTATGGGAACTTCTGTTAACACTAACTTTTATAAGATAACCTCAAAAAGTTGAGTTAGAAACATATTGTGGAAAGTCTTGTATATCAGACAAATTTGTGATTGATTTAGACACAGAGGGTTACTAGAAAGGTCTATGAGCTCTGATCTAGAAAACTTGATAACAAGTGAGAAGCCAGAAGGGGGAGAAGAATGAAGGAGGCTATTTCTCGCTTTAAGTGTTTGGGATGGAATGAAGATATAAACTAGAATAGTGGCAGGAAGAAATAAGAGGACAGATATGGGAAACATCGTGATGTTGGAATATCCTGTGACTTAGCATTCATTGATTGGATGTTGGAAGGAAGGAAGAGTCAAATATAATTCATAGTTCTGAGTCAGAATGACCTAGAAAATGGCGCTGCTATTAGTAAAAGGGACATCAGAAGGGATACGCTTAGATGGAAAGACGACAAGTTTCTAATGACAAAATTGAATTTAAGGTGCAAAAATCATTCAAATAGAAGTTCCAGAAGGTAGACCCAAGTACAGTTCTAGAAGTCAGGACTAAAAAAGCTTCATTTGAGTTGTTTCCACAATGAAGAGACCATTTAAATCATAGGAGTAGTTGGAATTAGGATTGCTTAGCAATAAGAGGGCCAATGAGAGAACCATTAGAAAATTCTCATTTTCAGGGCTGTAAGAAGAAAGAAAATGAAAGAAAGCCCACAGAGGTACTCAGACAGGTAAGAAAAGAACCATGAATACTATAGGAGCCAAAAGAGCAGGAAGATTCAAGGAAGAAATTGTCAGACCTTTTCAAATGCTTCGAGGGAAGGGATGACAATAAAGACTGAATAAACTGTAGATTATCCCTCAAGAATATTATCAACAATCTTTGACAGAAGGTTTTTACTAGAGAGATGTTCCAAAAATATTAATTAAAAACCTGCTTCTTACTAACAGTATTAGATTGCATTATTTGTTCTTAATTTTTCATTTCTTCCTCATTTTTGCAATTTTCCTCAGGAGAAGGAATATACTTCCAACTCCACTGACTTCAGGCTTGGCCTTGTGACTTGTTTTGACCAACAGAGCATGAGCAGACTTGACTCAAGTCACCTTCCAGGGGAGGCAATAAGCTGTGCTTGCATGCTTCGGCTCTACTTCTCATGTTCCGCCCACTCTCATGAGAACAGCATGACGCAGATGAAAGATGCTCCTTCAGTCTGAGACCTGAAGAGAGAAGCTACATAGAGATAAATCCAGCTGAGCCCAGCCCAGCCAATACAGTGCACTGACCTGCAGCTATCTTACAATTTGAGTCGGAAACAGATATTTGTTCGTGTAAGCTGTTGAGATAATATGGTTGTTTGTTACCACAGCAAAAGCTAATAGAAACCTTTAGAAAACAGATAAACTGTTTTAAATTTTCAGAATATTTGGAAATGATGCTAAGTTTATGAAGTTCCTTGAGGTATGCAAATTAAAAATAATTTACCTCAATCATTGTCATAAACCTGAATCAAAGTGTGAAATAAAAATCATGCCCACTAGCCCTTATTTAAGTGATTTAGAGACTATGTAAATCTTTGAAAACTACCGCTAATAATGTAATAAACAAGATATAAAGCAGGCTTTCTTTGTATTTGTCTCTGTGGGTTCTTTAATAGCTATACAGCCATACTCCCTGTACTTGGATTTACCATGGAAAATATTTTCCCTCTCCGTTATTGTTGGCAAAAGCTGCATCTTTCTGATATGTTCAATACTTGACAATTTGTGCTGCCAATTATGCTATTACAATGTCTCTTAAGGTTTCCTCCACTGCTCCTTTATTCTTGGTACCTCCTTTGTGATTTAAGAGTTGTTTTATGGAATTGTAATGTGGCTCTTGACATATAGTTGAAGCACATTAAATTACCATGGCTTAAATAAACAAGTTACCATGTGAATATGTTTAGGTATCTTTTAATGTGGTATTTTTCCTCTTGACTTGTCTAAAAAAAATCAATGGCATAAAATTAAAACTTGGTACCTTAGCTTCTAAAGTGCATAATTTTTCCTTTCCTATTCCTATTCATGATATGATTAGAAAATAAAATTGTATGTTTTTGAAGAAAGGATATAGCTTTCCAACATTACAATTTCTGACATCTGTCATTTATCATCAAAATGTTTCCAAAATCATATGGATGCTTAGTTACCTATATAAGAATATTAATAAATCAGTTCTTTATGTACCATATAAAATAATAAGAATGCAAAAAATAAAGTAAATAACCAACAGCTGTACACTATTTTTCTTTTCAATATTATGAGGGCAGTGCAGTCTGGTCAGAAGCACGGAGCTTATAGTAATCTGTTACATCCAAAAAATAATGAGATTGAAGACATGCCCCTGAATGTGCTATTATTTTGAAAGAAGAAGTCTCATCTGTTACCACTGTTGACTCAAGTAGGAGGTAGCAGATGGCACAATGAGGGGAGCTGTTAAGTCCAGGAGGATACAAAGAGGCTGGTATAGAAACATGAGTGAAAAGATGATAGGGATAAAAAAAAAAAAATGAAAACGCAACAGCTTCCAAGACAACGCAGACTGAAGAGGGAAAGTTCTCAATGGGAAACACATAAGGAGATTTGCTTTGAGAAATATTTTTAATAAAAGGAAATTTGGATTCTTAGAACACAGTACCTGCCCAAAGGCTCTTTTCCCTGCTCTCATTACACATTAAAAAGCAGTACCACTTACATAATTATGTTCTCCAGAGGATATTTAATTACAGTTTCTGTGTTTGGTTTCTATATTTATTTGGTCATTAAATTAATATAATATGACATCATGATGTTTCTACTGGAGGACACTCAAAAAGTATAACCCACTCAGCCCTTGGATTTTCTTTTTCTCCCCCTTAGAACGTTCCCTTTGGATACATATGGGAAAATATGGCATTTCAATTTCACTGTAATTTCTTCCTTCAGCGATGGAGGACCTGTAAGTTTGCCTTTCACTGTGAGCCTACTCAGTCTCACTGAGCCTTCACAGATGCAGTCATGAGCTCTGAAACCCAGCTGACTGAACAGGAGTGGTGCTCCTTGAGCATTTATCTCAACTCAAACTTCAAAATCAGTCCTTAGATTCATTGTGGAAGCTGAGGGAGATGAGAAATTTCTTAGCTTAAAGGTTCATTTTCTCAAATATCTCCACATATCATTAAAGTTAATGCTTTATTTCTCCCTGTGTGTGTGTGTGTGTGTGTGTGTGTGTGTGTGTGTGTGTGTGTTTCTGGAAACCTTACAGTCTAGATATCACAAGAGACCAAAAAGTAAACTGCTTAACAGAAATCTTCAAAAGGGACAATGCAATATATTTTCTGGCATTTTCTCCAATAAAATTTTAGAAAACATTAACAATAAAACACGAAAAGTCCTCATCTCCTGAAATTCCCCAAAGTTCCAACTCAGGATATAGCAAGGTCAACAAAAGATCAGGGTAATGACGTCAACCCATTTCAGGTGGTTAGATGAAATTTTATTCATTAATTTTAACACATCATCCTTAGTGAAAATGGATCCTAAAATGACAAGATATACATTTTCTCCCTCCTTAATGAGTTTAAACATGTTTAAGCTCAAATATTAAGTATAAGCATATTCGGATGATCAAATGTCATTGCATAAATCAAATTGAAACTGTTTAATTGCTTTAACCCTGTTCCCATTTGCCCGGAGAATTCTCACTGGTGGTGCTTGTGGCTGCAATATTTACCACAACATAACGATGCCAGGAAATATCTCACTTTTATTATTATTATTATTATTTTTTTGTATCACCCTAGTATACCAACTTTGGAAACAAAAGACATAATTCCATTTATAGCATTTTGTTTTTAGTGATGGTATTTCCATTCACAAAATACAGCAATTCTCAATCACTGAAAATGTCAACTCCTAGAAAACACAGCATTCCTATGTGTGATGTTAACATCGTTCTCAAACAGTTGTTGGCTACAGATTCATTTGATGAATCTGATTTTTCTGAAATAGACAATTCTGGTGATTCAGATGATTTTGATGTTAGTTCTGTTTAGAAATAACTCCAAGAACAGTTTTTATATTTTATTTTCACAGTGAAAACCAGTCAGATTTGCTTCAGCCTCAAAGAGCATGTTTATGTAAAATTAAATGAGTGCTGGCAACAAGCTGCACATTTCTTTTAAACAGGAAAAGGGTTAAGTGACAGAATTAGGGCAACTTACATAAACAACTCCTCACATCCTTATATGATTTTATTCTGCTTCTCTTATGTCATAAGATACATAATTTCCTTTCTTGAAGACACAGCTTTAGTGTTTATAAGATTTAATAGAAAAATATTGCTTCTGATTAAAGACATGTGTTATATTTTCAGGTCCCTAAGATGTTGATAAATACTGGCTTATTTAACATTAATATTTTAATAAAATTTATAAGCAGAGGATGTATTTCAGCTTAAAGTAAACAAGGTAGCATGTGTGTGAGGCACTGCCATTGCCACTTTACAAATGAGAAATTATAACTCAAGATGTTTAAAAAAAAATCCCTTATGTTAAAATTAGTAGGTGGAAATAACATGCAGGTTTGGCTCCTTTTGCCACATGGCCTTTCCCTCCTGATCTGATTCTGTCTGAAGATCCAAGTTTATCCCTTGGCCTTCTCTCACTCCATGCCTCACCTCTGCTCTCCAAATACACATTACCATCAGGCCATACCAAACTCTGTTTTGCACCACTGAGCCTTTTCCCTCATACAGTCTTTGTCCTTCCCCCTTTCTCTTCCTCTCTTCCCCTGTCTGCTTCCAAAACTCCTCCCAGATTGTGAGCTCCATGAGGACAAGGACTAAGATTATTCACCTCTGCCCACAATACTTAACTATGGAACACATCATTGACCTTCATTAAAATTTGCTAAATTAGACCTTTGACTGTGGACAACAATCGTTAGTGGCTATGCTCCAGAGTCAGCCTGGACAGCTAGTGAGTCAGTCCTGTTTTGTTTTGTTTTGTTTTTGAGACAGAGTCTTGCTCTGTCACCCAGGCTGGAGTGCAGTGGTGCCATCTCAGCTCACCACAACCTCCACCTCCCAGGTACAAGCAATTCTCCTGCCTCAGTCTCCCGAGTAGCTGGGATTACATGCACCTGCCACTACATCCGGCTAATTTTTGTATTTTTAGTAGAGACAGGGTTTCACCATGTTGGCCAGGCTAGTCTTGAACTCCTGACCTTAAGTGATCCACTCTCCTTAGCCTCCCAAAGTGCTGGGATTACAGGTGTGAGCCACCGCACCTGGCCAAGTCAGTCCTATTTTGAAGCAAGTTCCCTACAAATAGTAGTTCCATATGACAGAGAATGAGAATTCCAGACGGGGAAAATTTGACATGTGTCCTATATCCTTAATGATTTCGTAGCATTTTTAAATGAACAGTTCTCCAATGACAGGTAAGAGAAAAATGTGTACCCTCTTAAGCTTTTCTATTCTTACAAAATAGGAATGGTGTCACTAGATGACTAACCTTGTTATCTAACGACTCCCAGAAAAAAATAATTACAGGTCACTTGTTCCAAACAAAGTCAATATTTCAACCAGTCTATAATGTATGCTCTCATATGGCAAGCAATCTCAGTTGTTTATATGTTCATGTTTGTATTAGTTATTATATCATAACAAATTACCCCCAAAATTTAGTGGTTTAAAACAGCAAAGTTTCTGAGGATCAGTAATCCAGAAGCAGCTGACTTGGGTAGACATGGTATCTCATGAGGATGTGGTCAAGCTATTGGCCAATGGTGCAGTCATCTCAAGACAACTGGAACTGGAAGATTGACTTCCAAACTCATTCACAGATGGTTGGCATGCCTCTGTTCATCACTGGCTGTTGATTAGATGCTTCAGATCCTTGCCATGTGGGCCTCTCCACAGGGCTGCTGACATGTCAACTTCTTCCCCCCAAAGAAATAGAGAAAGAGAGAGAGAGAGAGAAAAGCAGGAAAGTACACCCAAGATGGAAGTCACAGTATTTTTATGACCCAATCTTAAAAATGAAATCCTGGCTGGGCACAATGGCTCATACCTGTAATCCCAGCACTTTGGGAGGCTGAGGCAGGTGGATCATCTGAGGTCAGGAGTTCAAGACCAGCTTGGCCAACATGGCGAAACTCCTTTCTACTGAAAATACAAAAATTAGTGGGATGTGGTGGTGGGCACCTGTAATTCCAGCTATTTGGGAGGCTGAGGCAGGAGAATTGCTTTAACCTGGGAGGTAGAGGTTACAGTGAGCCAAGATCACGCCACTGCACTCCATCTTGGGCAACAGAAACTCCATCTCACACACACAAAAAAAAATTCCCAATATTTCTGCCACTTTCAATTTGTTGAAACTGTCCATAAATTCAACAAATACTCAGCAGGAGGGGATTAAACAAAGACACAAGCACAGGGAAGCAGGGATTCTTGGGAGCCATCTTAAACACTACAATGTGCAACAAGTTTATCCTGAAGGACTCACTAGGAGGAATCAACGCTTAAAGCTGCATGTATTTTAGAGGTATAAAAATTTCTCATTGCCAAGGATACATCTATTTTATTTATTCTGGTTACATCTATTTTAAATTTTTTAAAGCTAAAATTAGTTCAATCATGTTTTAGTTATTGAAACTTGAGTTCTAAATCATTAGTTGATGCATGTTTCTGAGTAAGTCCCTTATCTGCTTATTTAAAGACTTACTACTGACTCTAGGGGCCTCAATTTTAGCAAAACCTTGTTATAAATATTATAAATATTTATAAATTTTAAGAAACTTATTTTGTAAATATTAAGAAAACTATTTTACTAGTAGCTTGGTTAAATTATTAAAGATATAGTTTTACAATTAACTGGCATATAGGCCAACTATACCCCAAGTATTGGCCAGGAAATACAATCTCAAATTATCTGTGCACAACATTTTAGCTCAGTTTAGAGAAACCAAATTGTCAAATGATTGGCTGAAGTATATGCAGTCCACTTGTTCCTCTAAATACTCAAACATCAGCATTAAGTGTGATTCTTATACCTCTTGTCTAAGCTCCCAGGGTGATTATCTAAAACAAAAATTCTAGGAATCTACTTCCAAACTGCTGAGTCAGTATCTCTAGGGTGATGAGAAGTGGTAGAGATGGGAGAGACTCATGAATCTACATTTAAGTGAACAATCCAGAGCCTTTGCTACACTGAATCATATCAAAGAATGATTATATTTGTCGCCTAGAGAACACATTCACTGAATTACTCTCTCATCAGGTCTATTTTCCTACATTGATGAACATTATGGGAAATTGATCTATGAAACTCAATGTTGTATATATTTAAGAATATTGATAAGCATGTATTTTATCACATTGTGCCATCTCTTTTCCCTAAGGATGAATAAGAAAAATTTCTCACTGGTCTTATTAGATACAATTTCCAAATAAATTATCTGATTCTATGTTATAGCCATTATGTATCTTATCACCAATCACTTTTCCCTCTCTGATTGATCACTAGAAAGGTCAAAGTCAAATCTATGGCTCCCCTCTGGCGAGTACATAGAACTTCACAGCTTAAACTTGATGTATTAATATGAATCCTGCCTTTGTTTTACTTAGTTGGCTTTATTTTTCTTTAGCCTCATTTTTTCTAAAATAATTTTAATTTACTTAGTCTTTCTAGATTTCATCCTTCATCACAAGTTTACTTAAAGCCTCACTGAAACAAAGTGAAGTATAACTGATTTAAAAAGCATTTGAACAGATTAACATTTTAAATAAATGAATGAATGAAAAAATGTATATAATGTGATGGTTAATATTAAGTGTCAACTTGATTTGATTGAAGCATGTGAAGTATTATTCCTGGGCGTGTCTATGAGGGTGTTGCCAAAGGAGATCAACATTTGAGTCAGTGGAATGGGAGAAGCAGATCCACCCTCAATCTGAGTGGGCACAATTTAATCAACTGCCGGCATGGCTAGAGTAAAGCAGGTGGAAGAAAGTGGAAGGACTAGACTTGCTGAGTCTCCTGGGCTTCATCTTTCTCTCTAGCTGGATGGTTCCTGACCTCGAACATCAAACTCCAAGCTCTTCAGTTTTGGAATTTTGGATTTACACTAGTAGTTTGCCAGGGGCTCTTGGGCGTTTGGCCACAGACTGAAGGCTGAACTGTTGACTTCCCTACTTTTGAGGTTTTGGGACTCAGACTGATCCACAACTGACTTTCTTGCTCCTCAAGTTGCAGATGGCCTATCGTGGAACATTACCTTGTGACTGTGAGAGTCAACTCTCCTTAATAAAGTCCCTTTCACATATACATGTATTCTATTAGTTCTGGCCCTCTAGAGAACCTTAATAAATATAGAATAATTTTTAAATTTTACCCTTTTTAGATTTATTCTTTCTCTCTTCTTTTTTTTACTCAGTCCCCAAGTCCAAGGTCTAAGTAATTTACTTATCTTGAGCCATTCTTGAAAAATGTTAACTTTGAAGCACATTCATCATTGAGTTTCTCCTCCTATATCATTTTTCTTCAAATTGTGTACCTCTTTTCATTATAAAAATGATTTTACCAAATTATGGAAGACAGAAGAATTTTTTAATCACTCTAGATCCTATCAGTTGCACACGCCTATTATTTTTAATTTGGTATATTTCCTTCCAGTTGTCTTTTGTCAATCTATAGCATTTTTCAATTTTATTTGGCAAAAATTTCTGAGTGCTGACTATGTGCACATCGTGTTACATACTGTATAAAAAGACAAAGTGATAGCTTCAGGCAGTTCTCAGTCTAGGAAATTATATCAACACTTAAATAAATAATGTAATATAATGTGGTAAGGCTTTACTAAGTAGGTAACTCTTCAGCTAGGACTTAAAGAATGCAGCACACCAACATGGCACGTGTATACATATGTAACAAACTTGCACATTATGCACATGTACCCTAGAACTTAGAGTATAATAATAAAAAATAAAATAAAATAAAAAGAATGAAGAAGAATTCTGTTGGTAAATGTTGAGAGGAAGGCATTTCACACAGCCACAGTGTGATGGCTCCAGTGAGGCAGTCATGGCAGAACAGTAGAAAAGTAGGCAGGGACAGGATTGTGGAGAACATTACATGCCATGAAAAGGAATCTAGACATTCATCCTAGATACAACGCAAAACCGGAAAGAGTTCTAAATGGATGAGTAATGTGATTGGATTTGCATTTCAAAAATTATTTCTGTAGCATTAAGAAGGAAATTATGAAGAAAGGCAGACACTTAAGGCAGATAAGCCATTTGGGATGTCATGGCAATGGTGTAGGCAAATTTGGGATGTCATGGCAATGGTGCAGGCAACAGACTGAGGCCTGAATTGGGCCATGGTAGTAAAAGTAAAGAGTAGGGGGACAAAACTGAGGAATGCTTAGAGAAAAATCAACTCAACTCCATGAGTGCACAATAGGAGGGGGCTGCATGGGAGGGTAGAAGAGAGGAGAACTAAATCTAGAGTGACTTCAAAGTTTCTGGTTTAGGATGCTGAAATGACAAGGCTGCCATTAACTGAGATAGAAAACACAGGTTTAAAGGGGTGGGAACAGGTTGGGGAGGAAAGGTAGAGACAAGAGAGGATGTAAGCATTCTTCTTGGCACATCATCATGTTTGACAACTTGGTGGGGCTCAGATGGACAGCCTGTATTGCCCTTATACATAAACAGTTGGGAGAAACGTAGAGAAAGAGATGTCAGAGCATTTCCTAGACACCTGGTAATAAAAACCATGTGACTAAACCATTTTAGGATTGATTTAGTATGTATTGGGGTGCGAGGGAGGCAGAAAAACCTGATGGAAATGAGGAGAAAAGTGAATGTGGGACAAGGAGGCAGAGAACTAGGACAGACTAAGTCAAGGTTTGGCTGTAGCTAGAGAGCTGCATGGAGCCAAGGAAAAAAACTTTAAATTCAAAATGAGAGATTTGAGTATGTTTTTAGTCCACAAAACAGGCACTGATAGAGCAGGCAATGATGGGAGAAAAGAGAGAGGAACTGATGAATCCAGTAAGAACACAAGGGAAATAAAAGGATAGGATCAAAAGACAAATGAAGAAATTGTTCTAGACCCCCAACCTGGGGGTGGGGGTATATGCTTCTCCTAAGATGAGAGGGAAGACAGAGAAGATATGCAATGACAGAATAGCATTATAGGTGTGGGATACAGATTTAAGAGTCTTCATGTTCATTTGCTTCTTGATGTTCAGGAAATGATGTCATCTGATGGTCTTGGCCAGGGCAGGGTAGGCAAGGCTTTGAGAAGAGTCAGGGAGTGTGAGTGGAGCTGCCAAAAGGAGCTAAAGAAAGCATTCCTCAATGGCAAGGGAAGGACTTATCAGCAGCATCCAGGGTCCATTATGAATTTACAATACCAGTGAATAGTATTGATTTATTATTTCCTTCTAGTGGCATTTGGCCAGCTGAGTAAGAAATCAAGAATTGACATTTAAGGATTGACTGAGACTTAGTGGCTATTTTTAATTTTTGGTAGAAAGGGGAGTAATACAAAATAACCTTTAATGACAAAGGCTAATTTGCAGAATGACCTAAAAGTTAGGCAGTGCTAAATAATGTGAGGTTTCCTTCTTTACATCAGGGAGGAATAGAGTGAAATGCACTTCCTCTGCAAGCAGGCAAATCCCAGAGAAGATCTAGAAGGAGCATCTAAGCATACTTAGATCTTTTTCTAAAATTTAACAATCAGATAGGTCGTTCCTCCTCTCCTGAAAGGGGCAAGTGCAAGAACAGAAGCCAGGGATTTTCTTCTACTGGAGGTCTGGCCAGAGTGGGGAGGATTTGAGAGAGTGTCTCTTCTGCCTTAAGAGAAGGAGGAAGAGAACAGAGGGAACAGAAATTTGTTTGCTAGTAAGAGAGTAATTTGTCCAGGCTACGAAAGCAAGGGAGTGTGGTCAAAAGAGTCTGATGGACATAAAGAAAAGAACTGGTAAGGGTGATGATAGCTTGGAACATATTTAATGGCCATGAAGCAGACTTGGTGAAAAAAAGAGAGAACTTGACAGACAGATTATCAGAGAGTAAAGGAGCTTAAAACTTCAGAAAGTAAGAGTTCCAGTGTGGTCACTGAGATAGGAGGATGAAGTGAATTAGGCAGCACATCACACTGTAGTTGAAGGCATCTAAGAGGCCAGGCTGCCTGTGTGGACACTCAGGAAACTACTGAGGTTTGCAAGATGAAGTGTGGGAAGAAAGATCATGACTCAAATGCCACAGTCCTCAACTAATGTGAAGCGATGAGCTTTTTAAACGTGTTCCTTAGAGTAGGGTGCTGATGACATACCTCAGACACCACAAATGAGCAAAGGGGAAGAGTGAGCAGGTCAGGCTCCAGGTATACTCTACCTTTTCAATCAAAACAGCTTTACTTGTAGCTCTTATAATTGGTGTCCCATTTCCATTATGGATTTTTTAATACTTTAAAATAGTATACTAGGCACATGCAAAAGTCTAAAAATAGAAATGGTATTTTGGTATAGCTAGTAGTTAAGGGACTTTCTTTGAACCAAAAGCTCTAGACATCTGATATAGTTTGGATGTTTACCCCCTCTCAATCTCATGATAAAATGTGATTCTCAATGTTGGAGATGGGGCCTAGTTGGGGGAGATTGGATCATGGGGGAAGCTCTCTCATAAATGGTTTAGCATCATCCACTTGCTGATAAGTGAGTTCTTGCCCATTTAATTCACATGAGATCCCCCTTCTTTCTTGCTCCCACTCTTAACACACGACATGCTGGCTCCCCTTCAGCTTCTTACATGACTGTAAGCTTCCTGAGGTCTCATCAGAAGCTGAGCGGATATTGGTGCCATGCCTGTACAGCCTGTAGAACCATGAGCCAAATTAAACCTCTTTTTTTATAATTATCTACTCTCAGGTATTTCTTTATAGTGACACAAAAATAGATGAAAACACCACTCAAATAAATTGTAGATTCCTTGAAGATCAGAACCTTGTCTTAAAACTCTAAATCTTGTGCCTCCTATCAAGATGCTCTACACAAAATAGATAACCAGAAAACTATGACAAATTTGACCCCTGAACCATTTGTTATTCACACGTTATCCCAAATGTTTCTACTAACAGAGCAGAAGTGAGGAAAAGTCTCATACTAAGAAGCATCATTTCTTCTAAGGCGTGAGTATAGTCGGGAGCCCTCAAGAACAGAGGAAGTCTTGTTTATCATCCATGTGTCTGGCACCTGAGCATGACAGAGAGGAAATGTGAGCTGGGAATAGCAGTTGGCAGGTCAGAGCTCAGCCCCTTCAACTCAGGCATAGGTCTTAGATCCCCTGAATGTGGACAGAGAGAAATTAGTTAGGAGTGTCTAAGGAATTTCTCATAGTCTTTTGGGATGGATTCTTAGGAATTTGCATCTTTTAAAACACTCCAAGTGATTCTATGTGGCCCATTTAAAAAGGACTGTTGTCTCAGGTGTATGTGAAGAGAAGCCACAGACTGGGAGCAGGCATTTGCAAAAGACATATTTGATACAAGAAGGAAATATGCAGAATATACCAAAATCACCAAAATATAAAGAAAATATACAGATGACACATAAGCCTAAGAAAAGATGCTCAAAATCATATATAATTAGGGAATTACCAATTAAAACAACAATGAAATGTCTCTACATACCTAATAGGATGGCCAAAAGACAAATCACTGACAATACTAAATGCTGGTGAGGACATGGAGCAACAAGAACTCTCATTCACGGCTGGTGGGAATACAAAATGGTACAGCCACTTTGGAAGATAGTTTGGCAGTTTTTTACGAAACTTAACGTACTCTTACCATCATAAATGCAGCAGTTATTCTCCTTGGCATTTACCCAAAGGAATCAAACACTTATATCCACACAGAAACCTGCACATGGATGTGTATAGCAGCTTTATTCGTAACTGACAAAACTTGGAAACAAGCAAGAAGTCTTTCAGTAGGTGAACAGATAAATTGTGGTACATCAAGACAATGGAATATTATTTAGTGTTAAAAAGAACATTGTTGAGCACTGGAATATTATTCAGCAATGGAATATTATTCAGTGCTTGAGCTATCAAGTCATGAAAAAATATGGAGGAACTTTAAATGCATACTACTAAGTGAAAAACGCCAATCTGAGAAAGCTACTATACGAGTTCAACTCTATGTTACTCTGGAAAAGGCAAAACTTTATAGACAGTAAGAAGATCAGTGATTGCCAGGGTGTGGAGGGAAAGAGACTGAATAGATGGAGCGCTACTTAAATTAACTGAAATTAAAATAGCGGCTTTTTAGGGCATTGAAACTATTCTATATGATATTACAATGGTTGATATAAGTCAAAACCCATAAAATACACAGCACCAAGAGTGAAGCCTAATGTAAACTGCGAACTTTGGGCGAAAATGATCTGTCAATGTAGGTTTATCAGTTGTAACAAAGATACCACTCTGGGGCAGGATATTGATAGTGGGGAGGCTGAGTGTGTTGTGGGGGTGTGGCTGGGGGTACATGGAGACTCTGTGCTTTCTGTTCTACTTTTCCGTAAACTTAAAACTGCTTTCAAAATTAATTCTACCTTTTTTCAAAAAGAAGTTTTGTTGTCTAACCTCATTACTTATAGTGTACAATGGCTTTATAAACATCATCTGGAGCTTATTGGTACAGATTCATCAGCCCCATCTATTGAACTGGATTCTCTGGAATCTGTGTTTGAACAAGCAATCCACCCTCCAGGTGATTCTGAGCTAAAAAAAAAAAAAAAAAAAAATTGAGAAGTGCTATCCTAGAATAGTACTTTACAAACCTTAATATGCAAGAATGACTGTTACCTTGTTAAAATGAACATTCTGATTTAGTAGATCTTGGATGAGGCCAGGTGATACCCAGATGCTGCTGGTCAAAGGATTATCCTCTGAGTAGCAAGGCTACAGCAAAGCAATGGAGTAAAGCCTTCTCTTCCTGCTCCATTCCCCTTTTTCCTTCCCTCTACCCTCAAGCACAGACACCCCACAATATGCCTCAAAAGTGGAGTACCGTGTACCATGGGAGGAGGAAACGAAGCTGTCCACCCTGGATGCTGGCAATAAGAGGGTCTGCTGTCTATAAAAAATTTTAAAACAATCAGAAAACTGACTAAAATTGATTTCTACTTTTTATCACCAGATGTCTACAATCCTAAACAACATCGGGGTAAAATATTCCTTCCCACCAGGAGTTCATGTCTCACCTACACTACTCAATGCTGCTCCTTGTTATATCCTCTTTCTACAGTTGGGATACAGATCTGGAGAAATGGAGCCACACAAAATCAGAAAGCTTGACATATCCTCATCTCAGTGAAGCCACGTTTCTCCTTCTACCAGAGAAGGTCTCTTAAACATTTATTTTGTCTACTTTCTCAATAACTTGCAAAAATGTATATTAAGAAAATTGTTAATGTGCATTTGTCTGATACAAATAAAATCTCAGTTGAAAATTGTTAATGTTGTACATTTGTCTGATATGAATTTTTTTTAAAATCTCAGTTCTAACGAGGGATAATTCTCAACCTAGCTCCAAAACCAGCAATTATTTAAACTGTAGGCGACCAGAGGAGAAGGAGGAAGATGTAAAAGCAGAGAACAAAATGAAACCTTCTAGAAAGACTTTGGTTGAAGCATATCTGTACCACCCTTAAATGGTCAACTGATAAATATCCCTTCCAAAAAAAGATTGTCCAGCATTTCTCAAAGTGTGACTCTTTACACCTGCATCCCATGCGGATTCCTGAGTCCCATCCTTCTGAATCTGAATCAGTAAACATGAGACACAGAAATCTAAATTACTAACAAGCATCTCAGAAAAGTCACATGCCCAAAATATTTGTAAAACACTGATTTTGGTTAAAGCTGAGCTCCTGGAAATCCCACGTTACAACATAATAGCTCTCTATTGAACCACCTGGAATAACAAAGTTTGAGTCTTGGATGATTGGATAAAAAAGAAGTCCCAGGGGTCCTGCCAGGAATTCAACATGCCAGTGTCCTTTCCAGGAAGTCCCAGCTGACAGAGAAGGTTTCAGATCATTTTGGGAGAAGCTTTTACTGAATTGCACCCAGGTGAGATACAGTCAACTGTGGTGAGAAATCACACACACACACAGTCCTAAGAATCTGCCCTCCATCTCCTACAATGAAGTCTTTAAAAATGTTTGAGGATGTTCTCTCCCTTAGTAAAGCTCTCAGAAGACAATTCTTTCTTGTGTTGTAAATAGTGGTCCATCTTCTGAACAATTGGGTGATTTTATCTTCGGAGTAATTGAATTGCTTAACCAGATTTCCTTCCATACACTGATCAATAAAACATTTAAGGTCAATCTGTGGCTCATCCCCATCAAAAGCCTAGGATTTAAAGGTGTGCTTCTTTTGTGAGTTAGTTTCAGTCCTGACTCTTTTTATATCCTGCTCATTTCTTTTTCTTGACTTTTTCGCCTACTTCCAATTTGTGTTAGTTTTCTGTCATTTATGTGTTCTTGAAAATCACTTCATAATACTTTCTGGAACAAAGCATGTTCTAGTAGATAGATGGATGGAAAGATAAATCTTTAAGGACCTAATTTTCCTTGCCTATAAAATGAAAGAATCAGACTAGGTGATTAGTAATGTATCTTCTAGGTCTAGAGCCTAAAATTCCATCATAAGTCTCGGTGCAGCAATGAAATCTCCTCTTAAACATATCATATTTCTGATGTGCTATTGGAACATTTTTCCAACCAAGAGCTTAGCCATAAAAGTGAAGAAATATGTATTTCAAAAAGCATTTTATATACATATAATGTAATTGCTTTACATTCCATCTGATTTTAGGACAGTGTTCTATGACTTTATGAAATCAATAGAAAAACAAAAAAATTACAGTGTCAGTAAAAGAAAAAAAATCACCTGCATTTTCATCAACTTTGTCTATCCTTCAATCTTCCATCCAGTTTTGTTTTGTTTAGTTTTTTTTTTTTTTTTTTTTTGAGGCGGAGTCTCGCTCTGTCGCCCGGACTGGAGTGCAGTGGCCGGATCTCAGCTCACTGCAAGCTCCGCCTCCCGGGTTCACGCCATTCTCCTGCCTCAGCCTCCCTGGTAGCTGGGACTACAGGCGCCCGCCACCTTGCCCGGCTAGTTTTTGTATTTTTAGTAGAGACGGGGTTTCACCGTGTTAGCCAGGATGGTCTCGATCTCCTGACCTCGTGATCCGCCCATCTCGGCCTCCCAAAGTGCTGGGATTACAGGCTTGAGCCACCGCGCCCGGCCTTTGTTTAGTTTTTTAATGTTGTTTCTCTGTCTTTTCCTCTTGCCAATAGATGGGGACATGAGATTTTGATTTGGAGGCAATTGTTACAAAGCTTTCATTTTCAAAATTTAATAATATCAAACATTGTGAATGTATTTAATACCACTGGATGGTACACTTAAAATGGTAAAAATAATAATTGTGTTTTGTATATTCCACTACAATTTTTAAAAGGAAAAAAAAAATTAATGACATCACAAAAACATACTACCTTTAAACTTGACCCTGAACATTAATACTTCCATACTAACTATTCATATTTATCCTTGAGTATATTCAGAAAACTGTAAAATGGTAGAGTTGACTTATAGACTCCAATGTCCTTTCGATAATACTACTATTTAAAGAAACATAAACAGTAGTTCACTGAACACAGCTATCACAGGATTACCAGAGATTGGTGTCTCCTAAAGAATTTATAAAGTTTCCTTTCTTATAACCCTTAACTACTTTGGAAAAATTTTAGAATGTTTGTTTCCTAGGGTATACTTTCACCCAAAAATATTTTTGTGATACTTCCAATAGAATATCATTTCTGCATCAATAATATAGTAGGCGTTTTTCAGCCCTTCTGTCCAAACATAGGATCCAATCACATTCCCTAATAACAGGTCTCCTTCGTTTTCCCTTTAAAAAAACAAAGTTGTATGTATGTAGACATGCAGATGTATGTAGAGATAGAGATGGCACAGACATAGACACAGAGATAACTGTTACTGCCAAACTGAAAAGCTGATTTGGTAGGGACAGGAAACATCGAAAAGAAAACTTGAAGAGGGGAGAGGAAGTAACAGAGAATTTAACCTTATTTTTATCAAGACCTGTGTTTTTGTCAAGTGTTTGAAACAGATTGTCTTGTTGAATTCTCACCCTACAACCCCCAGGAAAATCCTAAGGTTTGAGACAGATCAGAGCGGGGCCAAGATGGCCAACTAGAAGCAGCAGCAATCCGAGGCTCCCATCAAAAAGATCCAAAGCAGTGTGCGACTCCTGCACCAGCAACCGAGGTATCCAGGCTCTGTCATTAGGACTGGCTAGGCGGCTGGCATGACCCATAGAGAGTAAGGAAGAGTAGTATGGTGTGGAGGCCTGCCTGAGAGCCACATGGGGCAGGGGAGCCCCCACCCCCAGCCAACGGAGGCGGTGAGTGAACGTGCTACCCAGCTTGGGAAACCGTGCTTTTTCCACTGAACTAGGCAATCCACAGATCAGAAGATCCCCCTCATGAGCCCACAGCACCAGGGCCTTGGATCTGAACCACAGAGTCATGCAGATTCTCAACAGCCACTTGGCTAGAATCAGCCTAAGCCAGCCGAGTTCCCAGGGGCAAGGACTGCCATCACCACTGCCGCAGCTGCTTGCTGTCTAAGTCATCTGAGCTCCTTCAGGGAGAGGCAGTAGCCAACACTACAGCTGCAGGGCCTTCCTGCAGGAACTCCAACTCCAGTCAGGGGCTCAGGGACAGCACTCTGATCTCCCTGAGCCTGAGCCTGAGCCCGTAGTGGAAGGGATGGCTGTGGTCTCTGCAGACAAGCAGACTTAGTCTTTCCTCTTGCTAGCTCTAAGGAATAGGGCAGCCCAGATGAGTGGGTTTGCCCCAGTGCAGCACATCCCCTCCAGCAAGGGACAGCCAAAGTGCCTTGTTAAATAGGTCCAGCTTCCTGTGCCACCCAACTGGGTAAGACCCCCAAACAAGGGTTGTCACACACCCTATACAGCAGTGTTCTTACTAGAATCAGGTTGGTGTCCCTTGAGGCCAGAGATCCCAGAGGAAGGAACAGGCACCCATCTTTGCTGTTCTCCAGCCTCCTCAAGTGACATCTCCAGGACAGGATCAAACCAAACGAACAGGACCTGAAGTGAACCCCCAGCAAACTGCAGCGGCCCTACAGAAGAGGGACCAGACTATTGAAAGAAAAACAAACAAATAGAAAGCAACAACAACAGCATCAACAAAAAAAGTCCCCAAGAAAACTTTATTCAAGGGTCAGCAGCCTCAAAGATCGAAACCAGACAAACTCATGAGGATGAGAAAGAATCTATAAAAAAATGCTGATAACCCAAAAGGCCAGAGTGCCTCTTCTTCTCCACATGATCACAACACCTCTCTATCAAGGGCACAGAACTGGACAAAGGGTGAGATGGATGAATTGACAGAAGTAGGCTTTAGAAGGTGTGTAATATCAAACTTCACTGAGGTGTAGGAGCATGTTTAACACTATGCAAAGAAGCTAAGAACCTTGATAAAAGGTTTAGAGGAGCTGCTAACTAGAATAACCAGTTTAGAGAGGAACATAAGTGACCTGATGGAGCTGAAAAACACAACACGAGAACTTCATGAAGCATACACAAGTATAAGTAGCCAAATCAATCAAGCGCAAGAAAGAATATCAGAGATAAAAGATTATCTTGCTGAAATAAGGCAGGCAGACAAGACTAGAGAAAAAAGAATGAAAAGGAACAAGTAAAACCTCCAAAAAATATGGGACTATGTAAAAAGACTGAACCTACGACCGATTGGAGTACCTGAAAGAGATGGGGAGAATGGAACCAAGTTGGAAAACACACTTCACGATATTATCCAGGAGAACTTCCCCAACCCAGCAAGACAAGGCAACATGCAAATTCAGGAAATACAGAGAACACCAATAAGATACTCCACAAGAAGGCCAGGCACGGTGGCTCATGCCTTTAATCCCAGCACTTTGGGAGGCTGAGACAGGTGGATCACCTGAGGTCAGGAGCTCAAGACTAGCCTGGCCAACATGATGAAACTCTGTCTCTACTAAAAATACAAAAAGTAGACAGATGTGGCAGTGCATGCCTCTAATCCTAGCTACTCAGGAGGGTGAGGCAGGAGAATTGCTTTAACCCGGGAGGTGGAGATTGCAGTGAGCTGAGATCATGTCACTGCATTCCAACCTGGGCAACAGAGTAAGACTCCATCTCAAAAAAAAAGGAAAAAAAAAAATACATATATATATACTCCACAAGAAGATCAACCCCAAGACACATAATCACCATATTCTCAAAGGTCAGAATGAAGGAAAAAATGTTAAGGGCAGCCAGAGAGAAAGGCCAGGCCACCTACAAAGGGAAGCCCATCAGACTAATGGCGGATCTCTCTGCAGAAACCCTGTAAGCCAGAAGAGAGTGGGGAGCCAATATTCAACATTCTTAAAGAAAAGAATTTTCAACCCAGATTTTCATATCCAGCCAAACTAAGCTTCAGAAGGGAAGGAGAAATAAAATCCTTTTCAGACAAGCAAATGCTAAGGAAATTTGTCACCACCAGACCTGCCTTGCAAGAGCTCTGAAGGAAGCATTAAATATGGAAAGGAGAAACCAGTACCAACCACTGCAAAACACATGAAAATATAAAGACCAACGACACAATGAAGACATGAAATCAACTAGTATGCAAAATAATCAGCAAGCATCATAACGACAGGATCAAATTGACACATAACAATAATGTAAATGGGCTAAATACCCCAATTAAAAGGCACAGACTGGCAAATTAGATAAACAGTCAAGACCCATTGTTGTGCTGTATTCAAGAGACCTATCTCACATGCAAAGACACACGTAGGCTCAAAATAAAGGGATGGAGGAATATTTACCAAGCAAATGGAAAGCAAAAGAAAAGCAGGGGTTGCAATCCTAGTCTCTGATAAAACAGGCTTTAAACCAACAAAGATCAAAAAAGACAAAGAAGGACATTACATCATGGTAAAGGGAATGATTCAACAAGAAGAGCTAACTATCCTAAATATATATGCACCCAACACAGGAGCACCCAGACTCATAAAACAAGTTCTTAGAGACCTACAAAGAGACTTAGACTCCCACACAATAATAGTGGGAGACTTTAACACCCCACTGTCAATATTAAACAAATAAACATGACAGAAAATTAACAAGGATATTCAGGACTTGAACTCAGCTCTGGATCAGGTGGACCTAATATATATCTACAGAACTCTCCATCCAAAACAGCAGCATATACATTCTTCTCAGCGCCACATGGCACTTACTGTAAATTGACCACATAATTGGAAGTAAAACACTACATAGGAAATGCAAAAGAACTGAAATCATAACAACCTCTCAGAATACAGTACAATCAAATTAGAACTCAGAATTAAGAAAGTCACTCAAAACCACACAACTACATGGACACTGAACAACCTGCTCCTGAATGACTCCTGAGTAAATAATGAAATTAAGGCAGAAATCAAGAAATTCTTTGAAACCAATGAGAACAAAGAGACAATGTACCAGAATCTCTGGGACGCAGCTAAAGAAAGACTTACTCCTCTCTCCCTTACACCTTTTTACTGTAACTTTAATATCATCTTCCTGGCTCTAAATCTTTGGTTCCATGACTTGACTTCAGGCCAGATATTTGACCTCTCCTGATATGGCATTTGGACCTACTCTGTAACATAGTTAGAGAGAAATCAGGACAACTCAGCCTCATTACCTGCTTTCTGATGGCACCCAAAGGGTGAACACACTCTTGAGCCCACCTGCCATGCTAGTGTCTCAAGCAGGCTTCTTTCTTCATGTGTGCATGCTAACAGAAAGTATCATCCTGGTCCACACAACAGCCACCGTAATGGCAAAGGAAGAACCAGCCCTTTTCTGTACTTGAAAAAAAAAAAAAAAAAATCCTTGCCTAATGGAATATTTTGGGAAACAATAGAACTAGGAGTAGTAGTCACTAGTCTCCCAGTCCATATCACAGTAAATTCAAGGATAATAAGAAGTTTTGCAGACTTCACTGTGATCCATGCCCAAACAGCCCTGTGCAAGTGTACAGAGTGGATGGAGGTTCTTTCTAGGGTACTGGCTACACGAGGAACTCTATACACATTACCCAATTCTCCCCTTGGCCTTCTACCTCTCATGGCTGTAACCCCATGCATCACCATTAATCAATGGCCCCCACCCCTCACTTTATCCTGGGGCCTACTCATTAGCCCAGTTTTGAAATATAAAGAATGTGAGCACTTTTAAGAACTTTCAACCCATACTTTGAATAAATTCAACTTTCTGTCAAAAGTTACTTTATCAAGTATCGTAGTTAGTGATATCATTTCATACAACTCATGGTTATTAACAAATCCTTATATTAAAGCAAATGCCCAAAATGGAGAAAATATAAAGAAATAATAGATGGATTTTAAATATATTCAATAGAACAATGTCTTTCAGAGTCTTTTATTGAAATAATCTTTAACTGATACAGTTTAATTCACTAGCATAATGGCAATTAAAAGTTGTTACAAATAGGAAAGATGGAGCAAGTCACATTGTTACAAATGTTTGCTGTCCCTTCTAAAGATTTGTGAAATATAAGGCTGAATGCAGTAATCCAATGCCTTTTAAACTGTCACCTATATATCATGTTCCTTTTAAAATTACAACCTCTCTTAAGTTTAATGAGTCATATATCCATTACTGTTGAACTCATGACTCTGATTCCAGGTTAAAGAGTACCACATAGTCGATTTACATTTACTTATGTCCCATTAAATTGCTTTTGCTATGTTCTTTAGATTTTTTAAAGTGTGTCTTTTACTTAACATATAATTTTATATAGTTAGAAAGAAGAGTCAATTTTTAAACTAAAAGTTTAAGTTCTATTTTAGAATATGCAGAATTTGCCTTCCTTATCTTTATAAGGTTGATGGCTAGTATTGTGCCTGGGACATGGCTGGCATCTAATAAATGCTGGTTTGAATTTTTTAAAAATGGCTTTCAACACAATCAATTCCTTCCTATTGTTACAGTAAAGCTTTTTTATTTTTTATTACGATGCTCTTTTCTAATCCTGTTTATACAGGACTTGAAATTTCTAAAACCATTTGTTTCATGCTTGTTTGCTTTCTTCTGCTTGTTTGCTTCCTTGTATTTTTAAGATCCCATATTTTTTTCTATTCTAAAATTCCATAGATTATTAAGGAAACATCAATTTAATTATAGCTTTGGAAACAAGTAAATGGACTACAATGGTAGTGACTTGTTATTACAACCTGTCTTTGTTCTATTTTCCAGCCAATCAAATAAACTTAGCATAGGATGTGTACTTTGATGAAGCATGGTGGGCTTTTGTACCCATGATTTCTGTCTGCAGGAAGTCTGCACAGCATCAGATCAGGAGCCATGTCTTCCTATGGTATTTTGTTTGGGGTCCATTGTACTGCAGATTCCTAACAAATAGGAAATAGCAAATATCTCATGTCATAAGGTAAAGGGTAATACTTTTTACCAAGCATGAGTCCCAAGAGTAGCTTAAAAGAAAAAACTTTGGAATGTCTACATTGAAATTTATATAATGAACATGTTTTCATCTGAGTAATTATGAAATGTATAACTTAAGTTTTAAACTGTTCCAATTTTTTTCTTTCCTGTATCCTAGTCTGAATGAAGCTATTTTGAAAACCTAAAAGGTTCAAGCAATTATCACGTTTACAAAGGCAGGTAAAAATAGCCTGTAATGATAATAAGAAAAAATAGAGGGAAGGAAATAAAAGAAAGGAGAAACAAAGGTAAAAGAGAGGCAAAATGTTCTTGAGAACTCTAGAACACCCTAATCCAAATCACCAGTTGTTACTTGTCTAGTCCAAAAACGCCTGTCCTGCATTTATTTCTGAAATTTTAAATGCCCCGAAGTTAACATTTTAACTAGACCCACAAAACAAAACACAAAAATTATGTCACTGAGTTTTCTAAGCAAGATGCTTGATTATGCCCAGATGATTTTTAATTCAACACTTAATTTTTCCCTGTCATTCAGCAAGCTTCTGAGTTATTTCTCCCTAGTAAGAGTTTCCATATATCCAGAAAGTGCAAGTTACTTTTCTCATCTAAGGAAATCAAAGAGGAAGATAAATATGATCCTACAAATAAAATAATTTCATGTATTACAAATTCCCATCAAACAATATAAGGCTGCCACTACTATTATCTGTGAATACGAATAAGCAAAAATTGAGTATACAAGAATTGAAAACAACAGATATTGTTTAACTCCCATGATATATTCATTTAATGCCAGTCCACAGATATGTTTCAAAATAATCAATTACAGTATTTTCCCCTTATTTGTGGCTTTCCTTTTTCTTTTATCAGGTGTCAGTTACCTGCAGTAAAATAAAAGATATTTTGACAGAGAAAGAGAGAGACCACATTCACATAACCTTTATTACAGTTATTGTTATAACTGGTCTATTTGATGATTAGATTTTGTTGTTAATCTCTTACTATGCATAATTTATAAGTTAAATTTTACTATAAGTATACATATATAGGAAAAAAACATAGTATATTTAGGATTTGGTACTATCTGTGGTTTCAGGCATCCACTGGGGCCTTAGAACGTATACCTTGGGGACAAGGCAGGAGTATTGTAGAATGGCTTTGTTGGTAGTAAAAATCATTCTCAAAAGCTTATCTTCTGTAACTAGAGCAATAATATTTGAATAATAATCATAATCCTATTAAGGTAATTCCTAATTTTTTATTCCAATTAATGATTTTTGTAATACAAAAATGATGGTTTTTGTGAGCAGTGCCCTGATCCATTAATGACAATACTTAGTGTATCAATGAAGAAATCACATATTCATGGAAGTATAAACCAGCTGATTACCATTTAATTCATTCCATGGGCTTCTACATAACTGATGCAAAACAAATTATAGTTGGTGTTGTTTTTAAAAGTCACCAGTGGAGATTCCACTTTCTTGAATAATATTTAGTTCTAGTGACTAATTTCTGAAAATTCTTAAAGTAAAATAATTCTTACCTCTATCATATCTAAATTCACTGTGAAATGGTAATCCTTTTTTCTCTTTAGTTTCTAAAAGAGCTCAACCGGTAGAACTCTGAAATTTTACTTATATTCTTCAATGTGAAATACTCCAAAAAATATTGTAATATGAGCAAGTAAAGTAGCATTTTGTGTGTGTTAGCTTTCAAGGAAGGATATGATGTGTAATTACATCCTTTCTATATCCCTGCATGATCGTATGAGTACGTGATGTTCATATTTATACACAATGCTTATGTTCTGGGTTGTTTTTCATGGATTCTTCAGTTTTAAGATCATTTTCTGAGTGCTTTCAGTGTACTTGTTGGGTAAACTGGTAAAGAGCTGCAAAACCTTTAACTCAGTTGTCATCCTCCAAATACATCAAACAAGAGTTGAAAGGATTTGGAGTGAATCATTCTCAGAACTTCTGCTCCACCAGAATTATTCTCAGAGGTTCTTTTAAAAAAAAACAATTTACATCTCTAATTGGACAAAAGTTAGATCATGAGGGTTTTTGTGACAGTCAGAAATTAGAGAATATACCACAATTTCTTTGGAAGCAAGCAGTAAGACAGATTATTTCCTAAGGTTAAAGAAACCAACATGCAGAACTGAGCCTGGAAGGCAAAGCTGCCTGGGATTTGAAACCAAATTGAGATTAGTAGAGTGTAAAGGAGAAAATAAAGTTTTTAATGTCTGTAGTCGAAAGGACAAGGGGAGAGAATGCCAAATATTGCATGAGAAAGAATACCTGTACATACCAGAAACTTTGCTTTAAGTTAGCAGGTTGCTTTAAAATACTTAAAGCTTTTGAAATTGATTTAATGTTTACTTAAGTTTTTGCAACTTTTTAGAAGTCAGCATAATGTTTTGTTGAAACAGACTTGTGGTTAATTTTTACCTCAGATTTGCTCCAGTAGGAACATGACACTGAATATGGACAATAATAATCACTCTAACAAAGGGAAATTTAACCAATAAGATACAAAAACTGCTAGATAACATGTAACTAGGAGATGGCACTTAAGAACTGTAATGAATCCCGTTCACAACAAACCTAATCATTATAAGAGAATAGGTAAATATGTGTATACATCTACATATATAGAAAAATATATATGTACCTGTATATAAACTTATATATGCATATACATATATTCAGATATAAATACATACCACAGTTAAATGGAGTAAATATCATAAATTGCTCCCATCCCCCATGTTCTATGCTACTATTAGGGTCATTTTTTAAACATTCACAAAAACATGACCAAAAATAATGTGAAAAAGTTTTTATGACACAATTGAAATGACATTGCTAGTCATAAATTTTGACATTGAATTCTACAGTGTTTACGCATCTAAGTTCCCAACCATTATACTTGGATAATCTATTTCTGTATTTGTTTCTGCTATAAAACCATGTTTTTCTTGATATGGTAATTTACTAGTTTTTTTTAATGTTTGTCCTCAGAACTCATTCCTTCAGCTTAAAAAAGTGTCTTTATCTCTTTCATTCTCTTTTGGAAATATTTTACCTTATTTCCTCAAAATTCCAAGAACATTTTGAAGGAGAAAGTAGAGACCATTTGGAAAGTTCTTACTAAATAAGAAATATTTCCTTGAGACAAAATATTTTCATGTGGCAAAATATTTTCTTGAGGCAAAGTGTTTTCTTGAGGTAGTAAAATAGAACTAAATATATACCTATAAAGGCGCTACAGGTCAATTGTTAAATCCTTTATTCACTCACACAATTTATTTGAGGAGCTTCATAGTATTATTGGATGTGGTATGGATGTAAATTCCTAGAATAAAACTCCATGAAATTTGATAAGGATGATACTAGAGCTTTCCTCTGATAAGATTAGCCACCCTAAGCTTTGGTAGATTTATGCAGGTAAAAAATACTTTGGGATTTCTCACGTATTCTAAAAGTAAGACACCGAACTACCAGTGAATTACTCAACAATGAATTTCTCATATACCTGAATACCATAGTAAAGACAAACCTAGAATCTCTGCTACCAAACTATATGCAACCTGACACCTTTGAAATATTGTTATTTGCTCTGTATTTTACCCGTTTCCTAAAAATAAGCTATTAAAAGAAGCCACGTGGTTTATTAACTGGTTCAGTATTCCTTAGCGACTGTGCCCTCTCTAGGATCCTGGGCTACAGTAGAAGACAATGATTGGTCTGTTGATACTATGAAGTCAAAGAGATGCTGGCTTGTGTACAAATTAAGCACCTTCCATGCTTCACAATCCCCAGCTCACTAAACCTCCCCTATCACCAAAACTGCCTGCCTACCTCCATGATCTGAAAGCTTGTTCTCAGCAGAGACAGAAATGAGGGAAGGGGCTGAGGTTAAGAATCACAATCTTCTCCCTATTTCATAAACATATCCCCTATGGGGCCTCATCTAATGATGTGAATGACTTCTTGTAAGCCTTGGAAATCCTGTGATAAGCTGCAGGCTCCAATTAACACTGAAAAAGTTCCCTAATGGGTTATGGAACCTCCAAAATCTCAGCATAAAGATTATTGCTTAGATTCAAATGTTTCTCCACAGCGTTCAACCAAATTCTAATGCAAATTCTAATGCAAATTCTAAAACACTCAGCTTGATCTATCACAAAAAGAGACTAGAAAATGCTCTCAAATAAAAGAGAATGGAATGTTACACAAAGTGCCACAAAGGCACGCACAGTCTCCCAAAAGAGAAGGAAAAGGAAAGGTCTGCCTCCAAATCTCTACCCAGTACAATCACAGTATTTCATTTATTTAGCTTATTGGCACACCCGAAAGGTACATTCATTAGCCAACTACTCACCAGTCCATTTCTAGTCCACCCACACAAGGCCATTCTGTGTACACATACACATACCCCATCTGTGTACTCTTACATTTTCTCCAGTGACTTATTCTCTTGTCTCCACTCCAGTTATATCACTTCAACTTTCAAACCCATATACAAGAAACCCACCAAGAAATCTTCAGAATGTTCCCACCAAAAAATGTCAGAATGTATGGTGACAAACTGACAGAGCAGTTATTCTGTTAGGAGTCAGAGTGGTAAGGATTCTGATCTTGGTTCTCCCTCTAATTTAGACAAAACAATGCCATTCCATTTTTTTATGTGATTTCAAATAGAGATGTGTGGCAAAGACTACTAGTTCTCCACCTTCCTCATTACTGCTGTCCGTCAGCCATGGCAATAATGTACCAACTAAACAACGGTGTTCCTAGATTCCTCACACTCAGTGTCATGAAGAGACTAATTGTAGAACTTTGAGACATAAGAGGATGTGCCACAGGGAGCTACATGAAGATTCCAAAGGGGCACTGACTGAGCTAAGAAGTGCTCCCCTCTTGTCCTCCTCCCGTTTTTTCTATTGCTTAGAACACAAACAAGATGGCACCTGCAGGCATCTTAAACTGTGAAGTGAGGATGGAAACCAGGTTCCCAGATGGTGGTGCAGAATCATCTAAGTTTCTAACTCCCTGATGATGACAGAGTGGCCACTCTAGCCCTGTATATCATACCTCCAGAAATCTTGCAGTGGAGAAAGAAACTCCTACTTTGTCTAAGCTTCTATCGCTTCAGGTGTTCTGTCATATATACCTCAATTTAATCCTCTCTGAAACAGTGTTATGCTTCTTTTCTGGCTTGAAATGATATTAAGCCCCTAAGTGATGACTTGTTGATCTAACTATTGTCTGGAAAGATTATATTCACTATAAAAATATAAAATTTTTCAATAAAAGATTGAGTAGTGCTTTCTGCAAAAATCACAGAAGATTGGAGCAGTAACTTTAGACATATGATTGGTAGTTCTTCATAAACATTGCTAAGAGACATTACAAAAGAAACAGACATTCAGAACTCTAGCTCTTCACATGAAATTATTTAAATGAGGCCCAGAGCAGACAGACATACTATGAGAAAATATGAGCTTAGTTCATTTGTTAATACATTGTCAGCATCTTTCTCATTATTTAACACCTATATTTTCTATTCATTTTAATAGCTAACTTTTCCATTTTGAGCTCTCCATCCACTATCTACATTTTCTTGTTAGAGGCCTTTTCTGCGAAAATTCTGAAGTGATGTATGAGTCACACAGACCTAACTCTGTTAATTCAGCTATGCCAGGAGAAGGAACACACTGCTCACATACCAATTAGTTTGCCTGGGCTTAAGTCCTGAGCACCACTCAATAACATTCTTCTCCTAGGCAAAGAGGCACATTGAAATGTCTCTCCATGAAAAGAATGTGATAAAAGCTGAGATTTGAACAGAAAGCAGGAGGCTGAAGAAAAGAAGTAGCTTGTTGGAAAGTGTTTTGACAAATAGGATTGAATCTTATTAATATCTTCAGAAGTACTTCCTCCCTTCTAAATGAGGTGTCCAGCATAACAACAATGAATGTCACCCACCTCTATCTCAGACCTCTCAAATGTGTGATTGCTTCACACTTTATCC
The DNA here is from genome assembly GCF_007565055.1 of Rhinopithecus roxellana. NCBI lineage: Eukaryota > Metazoa > Chordata > Mammalia > Primates > Cercopithecidae > Rhinopithecus > Rhinopithecus roxellana. Next base: position 83,932,934 of record NC_044565.1, read on the forward strand.
TTAACATCCAAAACTGGTAATTGTGCTTGGTTTAACTCGAGAGACCTCAGTTGTTGAATTCTGAAGACTGTGAAACCTGTATCATCTTAGATAGTTGGAGTAAGGGACATGCTTATCACCCTATCAAAAATTTTATTTGCTATTACTTGAGTAATCAGTATGAGCCATTTTCTCTGAGGTAGAAAATTTTCACTGATTTTATACAGGCATCTGGACTAAGATCTGGCATCCAGGGTGTCCATATCTTCTACCCTGGTACTCAGCCCTGGCATCGTCAAGATGCCATTGCTGTACACAACATAGTACCCTCCAGATGTCTCTCTACTTTCCCCCATGTCAGTCGAGATCCGACCAGCAAAACAGACCACTAGGAGATATATGTTAAGGTATTTATTGCAAGGAATGGGCTTACATGATCATGGGTGCTGTCTAAAATGGGTGGAAGTCCAAAATCCACAGGGCAGGCTGTCAGGAAAGGCAGGCTGGAACTCTCAGGCAGGGACTGAGGCTACTGTCCACAGGCAGAATGTCTTCTCATTCAGGGAAGCCTGAGGTCTGTTCTTAAGGCCTTTTAATTCATTGAATCAGGACCACACAAATTATCTACGATAATCTACTTAAAGTTAACTGATTATAAATTTTAATGACATAAAAATACCTTCACAGCAACACCTAGATTAGCACTTGAATAACTGGGAGCTGTTCTAGTAGCCTACCCAACGTGACATTAAAAAGAGCATCACCTCCCTCCTGTACAAGCTCTTTGTCACAAACTCTTAGGCGGTAGTATACATGGCCACACTCAGCCCTGGATTTCTATCCCTATTAAGAATATTGACTGTATAGAGGCCACAACTATTTGAAGTTTTGATCCTCATCTTCCATGTTTTATGTTGGAGAGTTTCAAGAACCTCTCATTGCACTAGTCATCTCTCACTTTTTTATCTTTCATGGCTCAGTCTCCGTTATTAAAATGTAAGTTTAAAAAGTGCCTAGTACAGCATCACCCTCACTGAGACCTACTGCAAGGGAAAGAAAACTCTCCAAGTCTAATGCAATAATTTCCTCAACTGTTACCTTAAGAGGAAATAGGACAGGGAAGTCAAGGTGTGGCCTGGTTTTAGTCCAGGTACCTGGTTTGAATTTCACCTAGGCAAAGGCCACCCAGAGTCGGGTGCAAGAGTGCACCTCCTCCTTCCTCTTTTTTTCCTCCTCTTTTGCCACTTATCATAGCAAAAGCATACCCACTCTTGTAACAGCTGTCTCTGGGGCTCTTACTCTGCCCTCTTTATAGTATCCCTGCCCTTTAGCCAAGATTTTTGCATACTGGGGCAAGAGACAAAGCCCAAAACAAAGATGATTTTACCAGAAGTCAAAATTTGCCACAACAATGGTTTGGCGGTTGGGTTGACCTTCCAGAGTTAGGAGACAGGAGAGGAGGATTCGCTAAAAAAAAATTAATAAAGGGAGTTAAAGTAGTAAAGTTTATCTTCAAAGGCACAGGCTTTGGCATAATTTGTCTTATTAAATAATCGTATGACCTTTGACAAGTCTCCTACCCTTCTTGTGTTTCAGTTTTCTTGCCTATAAGTAAGGGGAAAGACTGAAAAATCGCTGAATTCGCTTAATAGTTCTACACTTCTTGGAACCTTTGGACAGGGAAGCAACACAATGTGGAGAAGAGCCAGCCAGGTAAAGGACAGAAGAGAAATTTAAAGAATAAAGTAGAATTAAATGGAAAAGGAGGAAGAGAGGGAGTCAGGGAGGAAAGAAGCAAGAGAAAAGGAATAAGGAATGAGAGAAGAGGTGGGTTGCATGAGTAATGTTCAGGAACACGTGGGTAGGGATCAAGATGGAATGGTGGGAACTGTGGCAAACTGGAGAGTTTGTGGCCAACTAAAGAAGGTAGCTACTCTATCCAAGTACTGTCATGACAAATACAGATCTGGTCTTGCCAGGTGTTAGAATTTTTCAAGAGAACTCTGAAATCTGGATTCTTATGTGACATCAGCCCGTTTTTAAGTATGGGCAAACTAATTCACATTTGAAAGAACAATATGCAGAACAAGCATAACATGTCTACAGGGAGAGCATCACTTCCAGGTGAGGCATTCACCTGATACACAACATTTAAGGAGGCACCAAAACCTCAGTAATCAACATAAATGATATTTTATGCAATATTTTTAAATGAAAATTAATGCAAAATGCATTAAGAACAAGATATCAAAATTTTAAGTAAAAACAGGATACAACTCTACACTTCCAAAACACCCATCCCTCATTTTACCCTGATTCTGTCTCTGCACCCTTTATAGCCTCTGGATTAAAGGCTCACTGATTCAGAGCATGGTGATGCCATATATGCAAGTAGGAAACCAGAAGAAAAGCAGGCTTGGAAGTGAAGATAATTAATTCAACAGCAGGCATTTGATCTGAGATACTATGTGGGCCTCTAGGCAAGTAAGCCTCTAAGCATTTCAAAATGGGAAAGTAATATCCATAAGAAAAATTAATACTTATTCAGTGTCTGTCCTATGCCAGACAGTCATCATATATCACCTCTTTTACTGACAATTCTCAACATGATGTGATAATTATGAGATAGACTGGATTAGGAAAATGTGGCACATATACACCATGGAATACTATGCAGCCATAAAAAAGGATGAGTTTGCGTCCTTTGTAGGGACATGGATGCAGCTGGAGGCCATCATTCTTAGCAAACTGTCACAAGAAGAGAGGACCAAACACCACATGTTCTCACTCATAGGTGGGAACTGAACAATGAGACCACTTGGACTCGGGAAGGGGAACATCACACACTGGGGCCTATCATGGGGAGGGGGGAGGAGGGAGGGATTGCATTGGGGAGTTATACATGATATAAATGATGAATTGATGGGTGCTGACGGGTTGATGGGTGCAGCACACCAACATGGCATAAGTGTACATATGTGACAAGCCTGCACGTTGTGCGCATGTACCCTAGAACTTAAAGTATAATAAAAAAATTGAAGAAAAAAAAATCTCCATTTACGAGATTTTTAAAGGATATTAAAGTCACTGCACCAAGGTCACACAAATGGACAGTGGTGCAACTGACTTCTAGGTCTGACTCCAAAATCCATTATTTCCTATAAACTATGCTACTTGGAACAAGTCACATGCGTTTGCATATTCATCCATAAGAGGGAATGTTGGATACTTTGAGGTCGGCTGAGATTCTCAGGAAGTTAAAACGACCCTTGCTGTTAATCAAGCCTATGTTATTGTCCTGATGACTTGCTCAGGGACAGGGACCCTGCCAATCCTACTCTGGGGCCTGGGATCTTCAGTTTGGAGCCTAGAATCTTTGGTTTGGAGCCTTTCCACACAACAACAAACTTTCCCTGCAGTCACCTGGTCTTCTACTATCATAAGCACTGAATTCTGTGCTCCACTTAACATATCAAGACGCCTGGCTTCCTTCCATATTTACTCACCATTGCAACCTTGTTAAAACTATTCCAGTGTCCATACTCTTTGGAGCCTGTCTGTGCCCTGATCACCAATTTCTCTTAGGACTTGCATGTACGTCCACAGCAGCGACCCTATCACTTTGACAGTATAGCATCGGGAAGGTCATTACTCTTCCTAATGTACCCTATTCAGAAATCTGTTAATCAAGGCAAACCTAGCTATGTCTCAAGGTATGACATTCCCAAACCTCTTGTTTAATCTTATTTTCCTAGCACCTCTTACATAGATGATCTACCAAAAAAGGGGCGGGGGGTCAGGGTAATTTGTTTCTGAAATAAACTTCATATCTTCCCCCCTCCATACATTTCCTACAGTTTTGTCCTTCCCTTAGATCACCGTCCTCTTTTTATTCCACCAGTGTGAATCCTATTATAGTTCTAAGAATAGCTTATATTTCACCATCGCCAAGAAATTTTTTTCACAAGCCCAGACTGAATCAATCACTCTGTCCATGAACCAAGATAGTGTGATTCCTTAAACATTTGTTTGTCATCTTTAATTAATAGCAGGTCAGCCTTATCTCCCTAACTAGAAGGAAGTTTCTTAAGGACAGGGCCTACCAATGTCTTATGCTTTGAAGATATCCCCTAAGCTTCAAGCCTAATGCAAAAGCATCAATAAATATTCACTAATCGATGTGTTTCCATAGCAGGGAAACCTCAAGTTATAGGCCAGTTTCCTCCTAAATGTCCTTAATTTCGCTCGCTGTCTTTTTATTTCTAAAATACAAATAGCATTCCATGACATTTCAGGGGTATTACCAAGAAGAAGGTAGCAGAGGTATTTCTGAGATACCTACTGACATATTTTCCTTTTTGTTTCTTTCTTTGCAATCCATAAGCATTTTCTGCCCCTAGTAAGGTAAGGGCAGACCCAGGTAAAAAAGTGGGATTTCAATAAAGGAAGTCACAGCCAGACAAGAAAAGAAAAAATAAAACCCTTCTGACCAAGGGAAAAGAAACTAAGTAGAGAAAGAAAGGAGTAGGAAGTTATTCATGAGTATCCTCTGTCTCTTGCTGTTCTCCCAGCATATTCTCAACACCAGGACTAAACCTTGGAGAAAGTGAGTGGTAGAAAGAACCCAGAGAGTCCAGAGAGACTCAAAGCTGAGGTGTTTGTTATCCTTCCCATTTGGGACTCTAGTTGGAGACCACCTTGGAAAAGGCCCTGCATTCACATAGGGTGAATATGGTAGTCAGGATGGTATGTTTTGGTCTATGTTGGTTATGTAGAGAATACGGAACTTCCAGCAGGTCCCAAGGAGGATGTACAAAGCGGTAGAGAGTTCTAGCTGGTGAGCTCACTAACAAGGTTACTGCAGAGAGAGGAAAAGTGATCCTGTGGTACAATGTTTAAAGGAGAGACCATCTAAGAAAACAAGCAAATTTGTCTCAGCCAGAATCCAGGAAACCACTGACAACAAGAGCTGAAGACAGGCAGTGGTCATCAGGCATCAGGAGGGATGACAGAATCAACCAAGAGAAGGGTCATCATCACATCTTGACCATGCCAAAGAACAAACAAAAATCACATCAGTCATCTTCCATCAGCAGCAGAGGATACACAGCAACAAGGACAGACTTTGCTGCCCAAAAACCATCAAAATAAACCCCTCCATGGGAATCCAAGAAATGTACATGGGGCACTCCTTTAACACCATGTGGAAACAAGGTCTTCATCCAAGGCTGAGAACCATCTTGGGGAGGGTGGGACAGGAAGGAGAAGATACTTGAACTAATTACAAATTCCCCCTTTTAAAATTTTGGTTTAAACTGGAGGAAAAATTAAATTAGTTTTGATTGACAAATTTTGTCTTTCTTTCCACAAGAATAAGGGCTTGAGGACAAATGAGATAGGTTACAAAATAAAAAAAGATAGTTTTCTTCACACATCTGAGTTAAAGTGTGCCAATTTTGACACATATCTTCCTCAAGATAAATTTGCAGTGAATATTTTGTACATAACTTTAGAAAGCAACTTACGCTACAAAACTAAGGACCCTGTACAACTAGATATGCTTTAATCCCTTGTTTCCTTGACTTAAAGTAGGTTAAGAAAAAAATTTTCCTCAACTGAGGAAAGAAAAAAGATTATCATTATGACATGAAATGCAGTGAAATTCTACTCTATTAGATTTTGCTAAAAAGAAGAAAGTGTCAGATGAGGAGATTTCAGGGATGAGTTATTATATTTGCAAATTAGTATAATGAAAATTACCAAGGCAGATGCCGTGAATTTAAATGAGCTGTATAATTTTTTCTTAAGTTTTAATATAAAATAATTGTTCATTTCTTCCAAGAAATAGATAAGATTGCTGATTCTTTTGTATAAATCAATATGCTCTGAACAATAAAACTAATTGCCCAATAAAGTTGATAAAGTATAGCTGTATAAGCTGTAGAGTTGTATGTGTCCAGGGCTTTATTCTAGGAGCTAAATAGCAGTTTTTATTTCTAGTCAACTACTGTATTTATCAAATTACGTACTTGACTCAGCGACAACTTTTAAAGATTTCCCTTCTACAGGAAACTTTTAATGTCTCAACTGTGTCCTTTTTTTTGAGACAGAGTCTCACTCTGTCACCAAGGCTGGAGTTCAGTGGCACTGTGTCAGCTCACTGCTACCTCCGTCTCCTGGGTTCAAGCAATTCTCCTGCCTCAGCCTCCCGAGTAGCTGGGATTACAGGCACCCACCACCGTACCCAGCTAGTTTTTATATTTTTAGTAGAGATGGGGTTTCACCATGTTGGCCAGGCTGGTCTCGAACTCCTGGCCTCAGGTGATCCACCCACCTCGGCCTCCCAAAGTGCTGGGATTACAGGCATAAGCCACCGTGCTCAGCCTCAACTTTGTTCTTTGAATTTAAGAAATTAATTTTTAAAGCAGTAAGATTGACCATTATTATTTTTTTGAGAGTGTTGTGTAATATTGCAAGAAATTACATGTGTGGAAAACTAGTTATACAAAAACAGCACTCTTATGACTATTCATTGCAGAAACATATATGGGCTGCTCTATCTTCACTAAGATTATGCTATCATACTTCAATAGTTACAATGTTAAGTTCTAATATATGTAAAAAAGGATATTTTTATGCAATAATGAAGAATTTTTTTAACCATTTTGCTCTTAATCATACAGCCTTTCCAAAAAGAAGTCCAAAGAAATAAAGCTAAGCATAATTAAAGAAAAAACTAATATTAGGGATGAGAGATAACAGTTCTGTAATTTTAGATTATTATGTTAAATATATTTTATTAAATATTAGATGGTAATGCTAATGAATGTTCACCCCTAAGCTTCTGCTGTGTAGCAAAATTACAAAATGTGTTTTTAATGACTCTAGCACACTGGTTATGTTTATCTGACATCTATTTGAAATTAAAATGACTGAAAATATTATATAGAAAGTTTTAACTCTAATAATCCAAAAAGCACTTTAATCAGAAAACTCTCTTGTATCTAATTATGGTACAATGTTGCTTATTTTTATCCTAACTCTTTAAAATTTTGGCAGAACAAATTGCTCATTATGTATTCTGATGCCATAATAATTTAAAGTAAAAACTTAAACCAGATTTATTTTGCTTCTCTGTAAATAGGAAAATTAAACTAGATAATTTCCATGATTTCCCAGATTCTCAGATTATCTACTCTGTTTACCTAATTTTTCATGCTAGAATTCAGCCATAAGGATGTCTATCATGAAAATCTCTTAAAATGCAAAACAATCATGGCAGACACACAGATTATACGAGCTCAGAGGGATCTGAGGTTTGGACTATTCCTCTGGCATTACATTTCTTTAATACATGCATGTATCTTTTATTTATGTAGGCCAATGAATATTTTTCTCCTTGTAGATTTCAGGATGTGAGTCACTTTCAGAAAATAGTAACAGTAATGATGATGATGGTGGTGATGATGATAGCAAGCTATACAGTACGTGTTCAGTACTTTACAAATTTTTTAAACATTTTTTATTTCAATAGGTTTTTGGGGAACAGGTGGTGTTTGGTTACATGGGTAAGTTATTTAGTGGTGATTCCTGAGATTTTGATGCACCCATCACCCAAGCACTGTACACTGTACCCAATGTGTAGTCTTTTATCCCTTACCCCCCTCCCACCATTTTCCCCCAAGACTGCAAAGTCCATTGTATGTGGCATTACATTTGTTTCTGTCCTAACTACAGGGTGCTTTGATAATCTCTTCAGTTTCTAAACTGTAGGATGTTTGTCTGAAAAGGCCTGATTTAATTGTCACCCTAGAAAAAGCCTAAGAGCCATCCCTTAGAGAGAGTGAGTCAAAATGAGCGTCAGTGCTCATTCAGACCCCAGCGTAGTTGGATCCATCTCCGGTTCTACCTGGGCATCCCAAGATATTGACTGGGAACTCACCAAAGCTTGACTTCAAGGGAGTATGACATGTGATGAATAATTTTTAGCAACTTAAGACGCTGTGTGTTTGTGCGTGCACACATACGTGTATACACATACATATACATACAGAGAACTTAGGGAAAGTTTTCAACTCTGTTCAGGCATTCAGTTTTTCACCTGTAAAATCAAAGAAATGCAGTAGAGATCTCTAAGCTCCTGTCAGTTCAAAAATTCTATGATTCCTCAAGTCAAATTTCTTTCTCCCCACCACCGTTCAAAATGGTGATGGATGCAACATAAAATTTTTCAATAAAAAGGGAGTACAATTTCACTTTAAATGAGAGGTTACACATCTAAATGGCATATTGTAAAAATGATCAAATTTATACTCACCCTGAAGTTTAAAAAATTTAATGTTAGTTGTTAAAACAGAAAAAAATCAATATGAACCCAAAGCCTTAAGTAAAAATATTTTCTTTTATTTCTGTCATTAGAAGTAACCCAACTAAAATGTTTGCTCAATGTCAAGTCATGCACACAGCCTTGCATCAAAAGGAACAATGAAAGAAATTATTATGATAGGAATGTAGCATCACAGTGTAATTAAAAAGTAAGGACATTTTCAAAATGTATATGACATTGAGGGGACTAAAACAGTTTACAAACTTTCATTGGCCACCTTGCAACAATTTAAGTATTCAAAAAAGAAGAAAAACGACAGTCAATTAAGTTTAAAATCAATTCAGTTGGTACAAATTGAGCAATTAAATGTCCATTATCATATTTTAAAAAGAGAGACAAAGAACATAAAACCACAAAACAGAAGTGGTCTAATAGAGTTTAGATGTCGCCTCCAAATCTCATGTTGAGATGTAACCCCAGTGTTGGAGGTGTCTCGGTCATGGGGGCGGATCCCTCATGGCTTCCTGCTGTCCTTGAGATAAAGAGGAGATCTGGTTGTTTAAAAATGCGTAGCACCTCCTCTACTCTCTCTCTCTGCTTTCGCCATGTGACATGCCTACCACTACTTCACCTTCCTTCATGAGTAAATCTCCCTGAGACCTCCCTAGAAGCCAAGCAGATGCTGGCACCATACTTGTACAGCCTGTAGAACCATGAGCCAATTAAACAAACCTCTTTTCTTTATAAATTACCTGGTCTCACATATTCCTTTATAGCAACACAAGAAGAGCCTAACGCGTGGTCCCAGCAAAATAGAATCAGTTTGCATTAATATGGAGAAGAATGTTAATATATGTGAGGATTCTGCTCTATTAAATATATAAATTATGCAAATGCATTGTCCTCATCCTACATAAACAGAGTAGATACAAGGAACTGGAATAAGTCCAACAGTCTCAGTAATGCCAGAAACTGTTCCAAGAATAGGAAAGATTAGTCATCACTAGTGGTCACATACAACAACCCAGTGGAAGATGACCCAAAGCCAATCAGCACCGCTGGCCACACAAAACACAACTGGGTTCCAGTTGGATGGATTAGCCAAATATTCTAAAAAGAAAATTTTCCCATGCAGGCTTCATCCCTTGTCTCCTAGGAGATAAAACCTCAATGGGTTTACTAATTAAAATAAAGTATTAAGATATAATAGGTATAATTTTCCAGTAATGCTTGCCAAGCAGGTCAAAATATAATAATTTCAGGACAATGTATATAACATTCCATCTAAGGAGAAATTAACATATCATCTGGAGGAAAACCCCAAGTTCCAAACAACTGCATCCCAATCTGACTAACAGGGAAGCTGGGAAGGAGGTCAGTTTGTGGCTGTGTGCCCAGCTATAACTTGAGCCAAAAGGGCTGTGCTTTCTAAAAAGAAGAGTGGGAGAATGGTTATTGGAGAACCACTGGAACACTCTGCCATGGGGGAATATTATTTAATGGATTTATGCAGAAAAAGTAGAGATTAAACCACATTTAAACAATATGGAACATTCTTCTCCCCACTTAATAGTCCTTAAGAAAGAAAATTTCAATCAACATCCCTTCTACTGCTTATATACATTCTAATGTTTGTCGTTGCTGAACGAGTAAAAATTAGTTAATTGTCAACTTAAAGATTCATTTCTAAAACTTATTAAAAATAAAATTTTGCTTTCTCAACTATTTAAAAATAAATATTAGTTTATTTGTAACTCACTTAACTTCTTAATAGGGAAAAAATATTTAAAGGGTAGTGCTACCCATAAAATATGTAAAATAATGTACTCAAGATAACACTACATAATTATTAGGTCATAGAACACCCTAGTGAAAACAATAGTTAAAATAGAAAAAAATAAGCTTTAAAAAACTACTGGCATGTTTTAAAAATTAAGCTGAAGTTACAAAGTAAATGTTTTATTTAATATTTGATTTTATACATGAGGACTAAAAAGGATATTACTAAAGTATGCTAAAAGTGTTTCTTCTTCTTTAATATAAGATGTATTTCTATTGAGCTTCAAGCTAAAACACGTTTAACCTGTCAATGAAAATGGTATTATATAATAAAGTTTATACACTGCTATGGCTTGGATATTTGTCCCTCCAAATCCCATGTTGAAATGTGATCCTCAGTGTTGGAAGTGGGGCCTAATGGAAAGCATTGGGTCATGGGGGTGGATGCTTCAGGAATGGCTTGGCACTGCTCTCTCTGGTAGTGAGTTCTGTCTCACACAAAACTGGATTGGTTCTGGGAAATGGATTAGCTCCTGCAAGAGTGGTTGTTATAAAGACAGCACTCTTGGGTTTGGTCCCTCTTCACCCATGCCCACCTCCCCTTCGACCTTCTCTGCCATGCTTCCAGGCAGCACAAAAGCCCTTACCAAAAGCTGAGCAGATACCAGTGCCACACTTCTTGTACACACTGCTGAACGATGAGCTAAATAAACCTCTTTTCTTTATAAATTACCCAGCCTCAGGTATTCCTTTACAACAACACAAAACAGACTAAGATGTATATTTACCTTCCACGTGTGCAAAATCATTTCTTAAGAATCACACATATAGTAAATTAAATATTTAATTATGTATTTTAAACAATGGAAATTAGTAAAAGGACAATCAAAATAATGCCTTAGTAATATTATATTTTAGTAATAAAACTGGAAATATGAAAATATGCTGTATAATTATTAGCAATAATCACATACTGATATGCTTTTGCTCAGATGAAAATGTATGAAGAATTTTATTTACTTATAAATGTTCTTTTTAAAACATGAATAAATTTCAACTTTTGGCATGAAACATTTCAAAAATCAAAATTAATGATTTTACATTAATAATAGACATTTTGGGGCCAATAATTTCTATGTGCTGTTAAATTATTTTTATTAGAAACCTATTGCAAGTCCACATTCATATGTCAGTCAAAATTGTCTATAAAACAAACATGTACATTTTATTATTTGTTAAACTGACCTTAAATAATAGTTAAATGCACTATTTCTTTTTGTTTTTGTTTTTGTTTTTGTCTGGTTTTTGTTTTTGTTTTGTTTTGTTTTCTGTTTTGTTTGAGTCAGAGTCTTGCTCTGTCACCCAGGCTGGAGTCCAGTAGCACGATCTTAGCTCACTTCAGCCTCCGCCTCCTGGGTTCAAGCAATTCTCCTGCCTCAGCCTCCTGAGTAGCTGGGACTAGAGGCACAGGCCATGACGCTCAACTAATTTTTTTGTATTTTAGTAGAGGTGGGGTTTCACCATGTTGCCCAGACTGATCAAAAAACTCCTGAGCTCAGGCAATATGCCCGCCTCGGCCTCCCAAAGTGCTAGGATTACAGGTGTGAGCTACCGCATCCAGCCTGAATGCACTATTTCTAAGGAAAATGAACTCTGATTTCCTCAATCATCAGTCAGGTAGTTTGTGAAATGACTGCCATTTGCAATCAAAATATTTTCCTTTCTTAGCCCCTCTTATCAACAACTGGGAGGAAATGTACAATATAAAGGTAGCATCCTCTCAACTGGTTTCCATCATTGTCCATTATTAGTTTTCAAATATTTTCTCCTCTGGCCCATATGGCCCCCTCACTCGGGCATTTCTAATCTGCTAGGATTAACCCCAACAATTTCCATGCCATTCAAGAAATACATAAAGCACGGGAGAGTGAAACTTTATAGTGACTACAGTGAATCTACTCTACAACTTACTTAAGAAAAATAAAAGACTTCACTTGTTTTTCTACAATATGGTGCAGTGGGCATCATGAAAAATACTCATCATACAGCACACTTTAAAAACCTGGATTCCGTAGTAGGGGAAGAGAGAAGAAAAAGAGATGGAAAGGAAAGGAAAAGAGAAGGGAAGGGAAGGGAAGGGAAGGAAAAAGGAAAAGGAAGGAAAGGAAAGGGAAAGGAAAAGAAAAGGAAAGAGAAGTGAAAGAGAAAGGAAATTGGAAAGGGGAAAGAAAATGAAAATGAAAAGAAAAAATAAAAGGAAATAAACTTCTATAACTGCGTAGAAGAACTGAGAAAAAATTGGGAACAATCCTCAGAGGCCAAAAAATGGCAAGTGTAATCCAGAGGGGTAATAAATGCTGATGTTGGTATCCATCATGGGAATATCCACTAACCCCTAGAGGTCCATAGCTTCATAGCTGGATATACACAGGCCCACAGCTAGCTGTACATTGCCAATTTTCTGTCCCTTGTACCAACCTCTTGACCTGAGTCTCCTTCTGCATTCTCCAGTCCTACTGTCACTTGAGAACTGAGCATTGACCCACACCCTGAAAATGACCCAACACTTCAAAGCCCAAATCTCAGCTAACTCAATTATTTCACGGCACCAGAAAGCCAGAAACAGCAGGACTGCTGCTAGGAACAGAGAGAAGGAAGCCAGAGTTTACTTTATCCTAAAATAAGGATAAGCGCCAACCTCACCGACAGTGACTCAAGTAGCCCAGAAGTCTCCTCATGACTTTGAGAAGAGGGCATTTATTCTAATCACCTCTTTTTCTTTTTGTAAATATTAGGAGTTATTACTCTGTGCAATGGACTAGTGAAGTTAGCAGCCTCTCCTTTCCTTGAGACTGGATTAATTCTTGAGTCATCTGTACCAAGCCTGTGAAAGTTCTACTCAATTTTATTAACAAACCTTTTCATTTAAAATAATAAATGTTTAACAAGATCAATTTACAGGGGACCATGTGGATCCTGTTAAATAACAGATTTGTGTTTACTGCATTATAAATTACTAGGTAAAATCATAAGCATTTATAACTGCTTGCTCACTTAGAAAATAGTACCTTCAGCCGAATTGTCTGGAAATAGAAGCAAAATTGAATTCTCTTTATGTCAAGTAAATACAGAGAAGGCCCAAATTACTTTGGTATTTGTGTAGCAAGAGGGTAGCACACTGGATAGTTCATTAGTATCTCCTATGAAGATGAAATTTGACTGTGACATTTAGGAAAGAGATTACCTACTTAAGAACACTTTGACATGTTTAATTTGGAGGATTTAAAGAGAAATGAAACTATCTTATCAGTGGGCTGCTTTCATTTAAACAACACCGTACTAGGGAGTTTAACCCAGTCTAATTTTCAAATTCTCTCTTCAATATTCAGGCCCACAAAGATCAGACATGCCCTACATTGAAAGCGATGCTCATTGCAAATGGAATGAAATGGCCCAGTTTACAAAGTCACAATGTTTTGTGATTGTCTTACACAGGAGATACCCACATCAGAAGGGAATACAGTTCTGAGGGCTTCTCACAGAAAGGAAAGGTCTGTAACAGTGATTGCTAACATAAAATTATTTGAACATTATACTCTCTATTCAATCACTCTGTGCTCCAGTGCTGTTTTAGTATTTCTGATACATCAGGAATAGAATCTTAGCATCATCTAACCTTACTTTTATCAAGGAAGGTACAATGCCAGCTGAATGGATTTGAGGAACTTGGGGTGATAAGTAGGACTAGATGTAGAACCTATGTGAGGACACACAGAAAATCCTGTGCCCTCAAACCTATTTTTTACATTGAGATAGGTGGATAGACAGACATACAGACAGATACATAGAGAATTAAGCACATAAGATCAGTCCATTTATTTATCCAGTAAAGATGTATGGAGAGTCTCAATACTATTAAGACGGTATTATTCTAAGCACTTGGGATATATAAATGAACCAACCAAAAATCCCTTTTCTCATGTAGCTTACATCTAGCTGAAGGAAGGAGATAATAAATAATAAGCATAACATATAAGTAAACCCCATAGTGTAATACAGTGCTTGGTGCTTACTGAGGAATAAGAGCAGAGTAGGGTTAAGAGGATACTCACGGAGGGGGCGGAGCAAGATGGCCGAATAGGAACAGCTCCAGTCTCCAACTCCCAGCGCGAGCGACACAGAAGACCGGTGATTTCTGCATTTTCAACTGAGGTACTGGGGTCATCTCACTAGGGAGTGCCGGACAATCGGTGCTGGTCAGCTGCTGCAGCCTGACCAGCGAGAGCTGAAGCAGAGCGAGGCATCGCCTCACCTGGAAGCGCAAGGGGGAAGGGGATCCGTTTTCCTAGCCAGGGGAACTGAGACACACAACACCTGGAAAATCGGGTAACTCCCACCCCAATACTGCGCTGTAAGCATACAGGCACACCAGGAGAATATATCCCACACCTGGCCGGGAGGGTCCCACGCCCACGAAGCCTCCCTCACTGCTAACACAGCAGTCTGCCGCGATCTATCCGCAAGGCAGCAGCGAGGCTGGGGGAGGGGCGCCCGCCATTGCTGAGGCTTAAGTAGGTAAACAAAGCCGCTGGGAAGCTCGAACTGGGTGGAGCTCACAGCAGCTCAAGGAAGCCTGCCTGTCTCTGTAGTCTCCACCTCTGGGGACAGCGCACAGCTGAAGACCAACAGGGGAAGTAGCGGGAGCCGGTGCAGACGCGAACGACTCTGTCTGACAGCTTTGGGGAGAGCCGTGGATCTCCCAACGCGGAGGTTGAGATCTGAGAACGGACAGACTGCCTGCTCAGGTGTGTCCCTGACCCCTGAGTAGCCTAGCTGGGAGAAATCCCCCACTAGGGGCAGTCTGACACCCCACACCTCACAGGGTGGAGTACACCCCTGAGAGGAAACTTCCAAAGGAAGAATCAGACAGGTACACTCGCTGTTCAGCAATATTCTATCTTCGGCAACCTCTGCTGCTGATACCCAGGCAAACAGGGTCTGGAGTGGACCTCAAGCAATCTCCAACAGACCAACAGACAGTCCTTCTGACTGTCAGAAGGAAAACTATCAAACAGGAAGGACACCTATACCAAAACCCCATCAGTACGTCACCATCATCAAAGACCAGAGACAGATAAAACCACAAAGATGGGGAAGAAGCAGGGCAGAAAAGCTGGAAATTCAAAAAATAAGAGCGCATCTCCCCCTGCAAAGGAGCGCAGCCCATCGCCAGCAACGGATCAAAGCTGGTCAGAGAATGACTTGGACGAGAGGAGAGAAGAAGGCTTCAGTCCATCAAACTTATCAGAGCTAAAGGAGGAATTACGTACCCAGCGCAAAGAAACTAAAAATCTTGAAAAAAGAGTGGAAGAATTGACAGCTAGACTAATTAATGCAGAGAAGATCATAAACGAAATGACAGAGATGAAAACCATGACACGAGAAATACGTGACAAATGCACAAGCTTCAGTAACCGACTCGATCAACTGGAAGAAAGAGTATCAGCGATTGAAGATCAAATGAATGAAATGAAGCGAGAAGAGAAACCAAAAGAAAAAAGAAGAAAAAGAAATGAGCAAAGCCTGCAAGAAGTATGGGATTACGTAAAAAGACCAAATCTACGTCTGATTGGGGTGCCTGAATGTGAAGGGGAAAATGGAACCAAGTTGGAAAACACTCTTCAGGATATCATCCAGGAGAACTTCCCCAACCTAGTAGGGCAGGACAACATTCAAATTCAGGAAATACAGAGAACGCCACAAAGATACTCCTCCAGAAGAGCAACTCCAAGACACATAATTGCCAGATTCACCAAAGTTGAAATGAAGGAAAAAATCTTAAGGGCAGCCAGAGAGAAAGGTCGGGTTACCCACAAAGGGAAGCCCATCAGACTAACAGCAGATCTCTCGGCAGAAACTCTACAAGCCAGAAGAGAGTGGGGGCCAATATTCAACGTTCTTAAAGAAAAGAATTTTAAACCCAGAATTTCATATCCAGCCAAACTAAGTTTCATAAGTGAAGGAGAAATAAAATCCTTTACAGATAAGCAAATGCTTAGAGATTTTGTCACCACCAGGCCTGCCTTATAAGAGACCCTGAAGGAAGCCCTAAACATGGAAAGGAACAACTGGTACCAGCCATCGCAAAAACATGCCAAAATGTAAAGACCATCGAGGCTAGGAAGAAACTGCATCAACTAACGAGCAAAATAACCAGTTAATATCATAATGGCAGGATCAAGTTCACACATAACAATATTAACCTTAAATGTTAATGGACTAAATGCTCCAATTAAAAGACACAGACTGGCAAATTGGATAAAGAGTCAAGACCCATCAGTCTGTTGTATTCAGGAGACCCATCTCACATGCAGAGACATACATAGGCTCAAAATAAAGGGATGGAGGAAGATCTACCAAGCAAATGGAGAACAAAAAAAAGCAGGGGTTGCAATCCTTGTCTCTGATAAAACAGACTTTAAACCATCAAAGATCAAAAGAGACAAAGAAGGCCATTACATAATGGTAAAGGGATCAATTCAACAGGAAGAGCTAACTCTCCTAAATATATATGCACCCAATACAGGAGCACCCAGATTCATAAAGCAAGTCCTTAGAGACTTACAAAGAGACTTAGACTCCCATACAATAATAATGGGAGACTTCAACACTCCGCTGTCAACATTAGACAGATCAACGAGACAGAAAGTTAACAAGGATATCCAGGAATTGAACTCATCTCTGCACCAAGCGGACCTAATAGACATCTATAGAACTCTCCACCCCAAATCAACAGAATATACATTCTTCTCAGCACCACATCGCACTTATTCCAAAATTGACCACATAATTGGAAGGAAAGCACTCCTCAGCAAATGTACAAGAACAGAAATTATAACAAACTGTCTCTCAGACCACAGTGCAATCAAACTAGAACTCAGGACCAAGAAACTCAATCAAAACCGCTCAACTACATGGAAACTGAACAACCTGCTCCTGAATGACTACTGGGTACATAACGAAATGAAAGCGGAAATAAAGATGTTCTTTGAAACCAATGAGAACAAAGATACAACATACCAGAATCTCTGGGACACATTTAAAGCAGTGTGTAGAGGGAAATTTATAGCACTAAATGCCCACAAGAGAAAGCAGGAAAGATCTAAAATTGACACTCTAACATCACAATTAAAAGAACTAGAGAGGCAAGAGCAAACACATTCAAAAGCTAGCAGAAGGCAAGAAATAACTAAGATCAGAGCCGAACTGAAGGAGATAGAGACACAAAAAACCCTCCAAAAAATCAATGAATCCAGGAGTTGGTTTTTTGAAAAGATCAACAAAATTGACAGACCGCTAGCAAGGCTAATAAAGAAGAAAAGAGAGAGGAATCAAATAGATGCAATAAAAAATGATAAAGGGGATATCACCACGGACCCCACAGAAATACAAACTACCATCAGAGAATACTATAAACGCCTCTACGCAAATCAACTAGAAAATCTAGAAGAAATGGATAATTTCCTGGACACTTACACTCTCCCAAGGCTAAACCAGGAAGAAGTTGAATCCCTGAATAGACCAATAGCAGGCTCTGAAATTGAGGCAACAATTAATAGCCTACCCACCAAAAAAAGTCCAGGACCAGATGGATTCACAGCTGAATTCTACCAGAGGTACAAGGAGGAGCTGGTACCATTCCTTCTGAAACTATTCCAATCAATAGAAAAAGAGGGAATCCTCCCTAACTCATTTTATGAGGCCAACATCATCCTGATACCAAAGCCTGGCAGAGACACAACAAAAAAAGAGAATTTTAGACCAATATCCCTGATGAACATTGATGCAAAAATTCTCAATAAAATACTGGCAAACCGGATTCAGCAGCACATCAAAAAGCTTATCCACCATGATCAAGTGGGCTTCATCCCTGGGATGCAAGGCTGGTTCAACATTCGCAAATCAATAAACGTAATCCAGCATATAAACAGAACCAAAGACAAGAACCACATGATTGTCTCAATAGATGCAGAAAAGGCTTTTGACAAAATTCAACAGCCCTTCATGCTAAAAACACTCAATAAATTCGGTATTGATGGAACGTACCTCAAAATAATAAGAGCTATTTATGACAAACCCACAGCTAATATCATACTGAATGGGCAAAAACTGGAAAAATTCCCTTTGAAAACTGGCACAAGACAGGGATGCCCTCTCTCACCACTCCTATTCAACATAGTGTTGGAAGTTCTGGCTAGGGCAATCAGGCAAGAGAAAGAAATCAAGGGCATCCAGTTAGGAAAAGAAGAAGTCAAATTGTCCCTGTTTGCAGATGACATGATTGTATATTTAGAAAACCCCATCGTCTCAGCCCAAAATCTCCTTAAGCTGATAAGCAACTTCAGCAAAGTCTCAGGATACAAAATTAATGTGCAAAAATCACAAGCATTCTTATACACCAGTAACAGACAAGCAGAGAGCCAAATCAGGAATGAACTTCCATTCACAATTGCTTCAAAGAGAATAAAATACCTAGGAATCCAGCTTACAAGGGATGTAAAGGACCTCTTCAAGGAGAACTACAAACCACTGCTCAGTGAAATCAAAGAGGACACAAACAAATGGAAGAACATACCATGCTCATGGATAGGAAGAATCAATATCGTGAAAATGGCCATACTCCCCAAGGTTATTTATAGATTCAATGCCATCCCCATCAAGCTACCAATGAGTTTCTTCACAGAATTGGAAAAAACTGCTTTAAAGTTCATATGGAACCAAAAAAGAGCCCGCATTGCCAAGACAATCCTAAGTCAAAAGGACAAAGCTGGAGGCGTCACGCTACCTGACTTCAAACTATACTACAAGGCTACAGTAACCAAAACAGCATGGTACTGGTACCAAAACAGAGATATAGACCAATGGAACAGAACAGAGTCCTCAGAAATAATACCACACATCTACAGCCATCTGATCTTTGACAAACCTGAGAGAAACAAGAAATGGGGAAAGGATTCCCTATTTAATAAATGGTGCTGGGAAAATTGGCTAGCCATAAGTAGAAAGCTGAAACTGGATCCTTTCCTTACCCCTTATATGAAGATTAATTCAAGATGGATTAGAGACTTAAATGTTAGACCTAATACCATAAAAACCCTAGAAGAAAATCTAGGTAGTACCATCCAGGACATAGGCATGGGCAAGGACTTCATGTCTAAAACACCAAAAGCAACGGCAGCAAAAGCAAAAATTGACAAATGGGATCTAATTAAACTAAAGAGCTTTTGCACAGCAAAAGAAACTACCATCAGAGTGAACAGGCAACCTACAGAATGGGAGAAAATTTTTGCAACCTACTCATCTGACGAAGGGCTAATATCCAGAATCTACAAAGAACTCAAACAAATATACGAGAAAAAAACAAACAACCCCATCAAAAAGTGGGGAAAGGATATGAACAGACATTTCTCAAAAGAAGATATTCATACAGCCAACAGACACATGAAAAAATGCTCATCATCACTCGCCATCAGAGAAATGCAAATCAAAACCACAATGAGATACCATCTCACACCAGTTAGAATGGCAATCATTAAGAAGTCAGGAAACAACAGGTGTTGGAGAGGATGTGGAGAAATAGGAACACTTTTACACTGTTGGTGGGATTGTAAACTAGTTCAACCATTATGGAAAACAGTATGGCAATTCCTCAAGGATCTAGAACTAGATGTACCATATGACCCAGCCATCCCACTACTGGGTATATACCCAAAGGATTATAAATTATTCTACTACAAAGACACATGTACACGTATGTTTATTGCGGCACTATTCACAATAGCAAAGACTTGGAATCAACCCAAATGTCCATCTGTGACAGACTGGATTAAGAAAATGTGGCACATATACACCATGGAATACTATGCAGCCATCAAAAAGGATGAGTTTGCGTCCTTTGTAGGGACATGGATGCAGCTGGAAACCATCATTCTTAGCAAACTATCACAAGAACAGAAAACCAAACACCACATGTTCTCACTCATAGGTGGGAACTGAACAATGAGATCACATGGACTCGGGAAGGGGAACATCACGCACTGGGGCCTATCATGGGGAGGGGGGAGGGGGGAGGAGGGAGGGATTGCATTGGGGAGTTATACATGATATAAATGATGAATTGATGGGTGCTGACAAGTTGATGGGTGCAGCACACCAACATGGCATAAGTATACATATGTAACAAACCTGCACGTTATGCACATGTACCCTAGAACTTAAAGTATAATAAAAAAAAAAAAAAAAGAGGATACTCACATTCAGAGGACGGGTGGGGATAAGAATGGTGATCAGAGTAGAGCCCATTGTGAAAGTTATTGTTTGGTGAAGACTTGATCAAAGTTTTAGTCCTTAGTAGAAGATCATTCATTAGATAGCTAAAAAGAAATGAAAGTTTTAAGGTAAGTGATGATCATAAAAATCATGCTGATAAATATATATGTATATATTTATTTTCTCTCAACAGAAACATAGCTTTTGAGACAAGCATTTTCATATTATTGCTCTTTTGGGGGTATAATTTCAATTTGAAACCTGACTTTTTGTTAACAGATACTGGTCACATCATGAATTAGCAGAAAATATGAAATTTTAATATGAGTTATTAACATTTGACTCTTAGAAAATATGCTACACAGAAGGCAATGTCCACATTCAACCTATTCACTGAATTGTTACTGTGAAGTGGGTATCTTGTTAGATATTGCAGACACAGCAATAAGCAATTTTAAACAAATAGTCAATGACCTCAAAAGTTTGCACTCTAGTACTATTAATTGCTGATATTAATGTTCCACATTTATTATTGTGTCAGGCACTGATCCAAGTTCTTTACACATATTAACTCACCAAGACTTCATGACAAGATTATGAGGTTGGTACTATAATTGCCTCCTTCAGATAGATGAGAAAGCAGAGGCCCAGAGTAGTTCAGGGACTTGCTTCAGGCAACAGAACTAGTTAGCTGAAGAGTCAAGATTTGAACCCAGGCAATGGGACCCTAGAGCTTGTTCTAGGGTGACACTCCTCTAAGAGGGTATAGATAAGTAAACAGTCACATTCAGTAAGACAGTAGAAAACCCTTTGAAAAGGCAGCTTAGATCTACCTACAGTGGGGCTGTTGTTGTCAGCATCCTCTTTTGAGCTCATGTGCCAGTTTTCAATGGAAGCCTATATACCAGCATTCTATTTAGCACTGGTTCTGCAGCAGACGTGGTAGAAGATGGAAAAAACTTCAAGCAATATAAGGAAGGAGAAATAATCCTGGCTCAGATGGGATCAAAAGCTTAAGAGTCTTCTCTGCCACCCCTCCCTCCAGACACGGTTCACACAGGCTGGGACTAGGTCAACTACAGTGCCCCCGCGCCTCCCCCTCCCTGCCCCGCCATTCAGTGACAGGCAAATTCCCCTCAGAACTTGCTGTCTTCCCTGGAACATATTTAAATTACAGAATTCTGTTTTGCTGAATAGTAATAATTTTGCTTTCTTTGCACATTTACATTGTTTTTATTTTTTTCTTTTAATGTTTTCATTTAAAATTATCCTGGGCATTGTAAGTACTTTAGGTATTTAATGAACTGTCTCATATAGTGTTAAGAAATTTCCCCCAGTAATATTGTTTTAACATTTTTAATGAGAATTGGTAAAGTGGCTACAAAGTTTCAAAAGCTTTAGAGAAAATATATATATATATTCAAATTGGTGTTCTAAGACTAATATATAAACATATTGGTCTAGTTGCCAAGTAGCAAATTAGTACATCTTTATAATGGCAGAGAAAAACCTGATTGAAGAATATTAAGCCTTAGAGAGGGAATTTACAGAAATAATAAGTTAAGACAATCTACTAAGTTGACATTATTCTGTTCTTTTATGTAACATGCTATTTAAACTCTTTGACTTGGTTGCTGCTACATGGAAGAAAATCTCATAGGAGAACAGATTCCAAGGTGTCACACTCATCATATATGTTTGTATGCTATTCAACATTTGTCATCAGATTGATATAATACTTTAGGTGATACTTTCCAAAATAAGCTCCACAGACTATTTTGAGGTGCATTATTTATATTTTTATAGTGATATACAATATGTTTAGAAGTCGTATTTTGATAACCTGAACCATTGAAGATACGTGAAATTCAACAAGGGAAGCTGTGACAAAGCCCATGCACTTTGCTCCATAGGTGAGATATGTTCCCCTGGCAACTTTCGTGGTGGAGGAAGCAAGGGAATGGTAGAAGCCAGTGTCCCAAGGAGAAAAAATCAACAGGAGAGAACAGACAATAAACTTTAAAAGGCTTGCTATACAGAATCACACTGGATAGGTGCCAACAACCTCATATTTCTTAAGGCTCTCACAATATAATAATTAAGATTCATAATAAAATATACTCTAACCATCAAGAAGTGGTTCAATTGTACTCGTTATTGACTGGGTACCAAGTGGGGTGGGGCATACGATCTCTTTGAATGATTGGAAATGTTTCAGCACTAGGAAGTATTAACAATACTAAGTTCCTATGGATCATTTCCCCCCAGGAGACCACACAAACACAGTGAAGCTTTTTTATTATGTCAGGGGCAAGTGGTTAAAATGCTAATTAGAAACCCAACAACCTGGGTTCTAGTTTCTGCCACTTAACTTTGGGCAGGTCCAGTAACCTCACAGAATTTCTTGCTTGTCATCTGAAGGAGAGTTCACTAAAACCTGTCCTTCCTATCAAACAAGGCGTTTGTGAGAATTAAATGAGTTTTTTAAAGAGAACACTGTCAAAATTATAAAGAGCATCCTCTATACAAAACATTACTGAATAAATCGTAATGAATAATTTATCCTTAATGTTTTTCATTAGATCAATCAAATGATATTCTTTATAAATAAAAATGAAAATATCTCATTTGTACTTGAAGACCACATGGTAAGTACTGTACTTAAGTAAAAATGACCTAGCCAGTGGTAACACAACACAAAGAAGTTGGCTCCAGTATTGCCTGAATATTTACAGAATTCATTAAAAGTTATTTGCTCAGCCCCATATTTGAATTTAGACAAATTAAACCATTTTCATTTCTTATGACAACCTGGAGTGAATTAATCACCAACCCTCCATCATCTAATGCTAGCAGCTATGAGACAATCTACCTGCTTTATCATTTGAATGAAAGTAAACAAGTAAAAGGAACCAGTTGCAATTCTCCTTCAACCTCAGTTCCCCTCCACACATTTCTTCAACTTAAATTTATATCCCTTTTTGACAACAAAAGATCTCTGGTTGAGTGTGCCCAAACTGTTAGACTTTCCTACTGGGAATAACTAGAAAAAGAGTCCTGGAGATAAAGAATGGAAACTAGGTGTAAAGCAGATAGCAGGAAGGAACAGAGGATTCTGAAAGGAAGCCTGGGACAGTGAGGGCAGCACAGGGGAATTACACTCTGAAGAGGTCTGTAAGGAATATCTGAGTTTGTTTTCCACTGCCACAACAGACCACAGACTGTGTACTTTATAAACAAAAGAAGTTTATTTGGCTCATGATTCTGAGGACTGGGAAATCCAAGACCGAAGGATATCTGAGGAGGGCCTTATTGCTGCTTTATCCCATGGTAGAAGGCAGAAGACAGATGTGAGCACAAGAGACAGAGAGGAAGGGGGCCAAACTCATCTTTTTTATCAGGGACCCCACTCCCACAATAACTAACCCACTCTCAAGAAAATGGCATTAATCCATTCATGCGGGCAGAGCCCTCACGACCTAATCACCTCTTAAAGGTCCTACCTCTTGGCCGGGAGCGGTGGCTCATGCCTGTAATCCCAGCACTTCGGGAGGCCTAGGCCGGTGGATCACAAGGTCAGGAGTTCGAGACTAGACTGGTCAAAATGGTGAAATCCCGTCTCTACTAAAAATACAAAAATTAGCTGGGCGTGGTGGCGTGCACCTGTAGTACCAGCTACTTGGGAGACTGAGGCAGAAGAATCACTTGAACCCAGGAGGTGGAGGTTGCAGTAAGCTGAGATTGTGCCACTGCACTCTAGCCTGGGCGACAGATCAAGACTCTGTCAAAAAAAAAAAAAAAAAAAAAAAAAAAAAAAAAAATCCCACCTCTTAATTCCAAACCAATGGCAATTCAATTTCAACATGAGTTTTGAAGGGGACATTCAAGCCATAGCAAAGAAGAAGGATATGAAGACAGGTTTAAAAGGCAACATGTTTGTATCGGTTTTCTATTGCTGCCATAACAAATTACCAAAAATGCTGGGGCTTAAAAAACACACACGTCACACTGTACCCCATAAATATATGCAATTATTATCAATTATTATTTATCAATTAAAAATAAAACAAAACTTCTTTAAAGTTAAAACATCACAAAATACATGCACTTTATAACCTTACAATTCTGTAGATCAGAAATCTGACACAGATCTCACCAGGCTAACTCAAGGTATCGGGGGTCTTTATTCTTTTCTGTAAGATATAGGATTCATTTCCCTACCTTCCCCAGCTTCCAGGGTCTACCTACATCCACTGTCTCAGACCTATTTTCTCCATCTTCAAAGCCAGCAATGGCAGGTTCTCACTCTGACTACCACTTCTGCCTGCCTGTTCCACAGTTAAGGACTCTTGCAATTAGACCAGGTTCATTCAGCTAATCGAGGATAACCTCTCATGTCGATTTTGATCATCTGCAAAGACCCTTTTGCCGTGTGGCATAACACATTTACAGGTTTCACAGATTAGGACATGGATGTCTTTGTGGGAGGGGGCATTATTCTGCCTATTGCAAGGCTATAAGTAAGAGGTGATTTGGCAAGAGGTTTTCATTGCTTTCTTTCACCTTCACTCCCCTCAGTCAGCTTTCCACGTAGCTATCAAAGAGCTTAAAAACAATGATCATATTATGGGACTCCTCTGCTCAAACTCCTTTGCTGGCTTCTTGACCTGCAGAATAAAGCATACACTCCTTGTAACAGTCCACAAGGGTCTATGTAGCCTATCCCAGTGTATTGGAACCTTCTTTTTTTTTTTTTTTTTTTTTTTTTTTTTTTTTTTTTGAGATGAAGTTTTGCTCTTGTTGCCCAAGCTGGAATGCAGTGGTGTGATATCAGCTCACTGCAACCACAGCCTCCCACATTCAAGCGATTCTCCTGCCTCAGCCTCCCGAGTAGCTGGGATTACAGGCATGCACCACCAATGCATGGCTAATTTTGTATTTTTAGTAGAGATGGGGTTTCACCATGCTGGTCAGGCTGTTTTCAAACTCCTGACCTCAAGTGATCCACCAGTCTTGGCCTCCCAAAGTGTTGGGATTACAGGCATGAGCCACTGCGCCCAGCCTGGAACCTTTTTTATACTGGTATCCCGAGTAAAAAATTATTTTTAAACCATAACCTAGGACACACACATGTGTGTGTCTATGTATCTCCTTCTATGATACAAACCAGTACTCATCCTTGGTATCAACTATATGCTCTGATATTTTTAATTCTGATCAGCTCTATTTTTATAATTTTGACTGCAACTCACTAATGAACTGTAACTCTTAGTTTAGAAAACACTGATCTGGACATGCCTTCCTCTCAAACTCCAGCTCCTAGCATCATGCTGAGTTCCCTCAGAACTAGATACACTGACCTCATTGCTTCAGGAGAAACTCTGATGGAAATATTCTCCCCAGAACTTCTCAGGGCTTACTTCCTCACTCATCTGGGTGTCTACTCAACTGTCCGTTTCCCTGAGACATACCTCTGACAACCTCATATCTAATCATCCTACTCTTCCACCCCAGCATAATTTTCTGTTTATGTTGCTTTACCTTTCTCCACACCATTTATTGCTGCTTTGCATATTGTTTCTTTGTTTCTTCTCTCCCAGGAAAATAAAAGCTCACTAAGATTACCTTATTTCCTTAGGTAATCCCGGTGTTTAAACCAGGCTTCCTAACACACAGAAAAAACTCAAGAATTAGTTAGTCAATGAATGAGTAAAATCTGAGTGAGAGTTACTGAATAAATGAATCAGCAGAGCTAAGACTATATAGGTACTTGGAAATAATAGTAAATATTAGTATATTATAATTTATATAGTAACTGTAATCATTGATAATTATCATTTATTATCTATAACTTACCAGACACTGTGCAGGGTGTCCTACATAAGTTACTTCTAGTTGTTGCAACAGCCCTGTGATGTAGTTATTTTTACAGATAGGGAAATTGAAATCCAGAAAGCTTAGGTTTCTGGTACAGGGTTGATAAAGTCTGTAAAAATAGCCAGTTTTTATAATGTTTAACATCTGTTGTCAGGCATCATTCTAAGCATTTTACAGGGCAATACTGTTATAATTTCCCAATTTTATAGATTGGAAAATGCAGGCATAGGACTTGCTTAAAGTCACACAGCTTGTAAGTGGTGGCACCAGAAATACAATTAGGCAGCCTGGCACTAGAGTGCTGCTCACAGCCCACTGCTCAAAGTGGGCAGCAGCAGCAGCCAGGAGCTCATTAGAAATGTCCCACGCCCCACCCCAGGCCTGCATTCCGGTGAGATCCCCAAGCCATTCATATCCATAAACACAGTTGAAAAGCTCTGCTTTAAACCGCACTGCCTCTTAGGCAGGCAAGCGGAGATGGACAGAAATAATTTTATAACATTAGGTGTATACTTTAAATAGCATTTTAACTAGAAATATTCAATAT
The DNA here is from genome assembly GCF_007565055.1 of Rhinopithecus roxellana. Lineage (NCBI taxonomy): Eukaryota > Metazoa > Chordata > Mammalia > Primates > Cercopithecidae > Rhinopithecus > Rhinopithecus roxellana. Next base: position 83,959,771 of record NC_044565.1, read on the forward strand.
GACTTTACACGAATTTAACAGAAGTAATCTAAAGTAAAACTAAAAGAATTTCTGAACTTCAGTTAAAAATGGCTATTCACCCCAAAATGTCACATTCATTTTAAGCAAGAAAAAAAGATTATGAAGTACATTTAGAGGATAAACCGTTATATTTTCTTTATCTTAACCTCAGGTTTCAGCTTTAGATTATATCCACTGACTCCCTGCTATGAAAGATGAGGATGCTAAAATTGCTGCTTTCCTCCTTCCTTCCTCCTCCTTTCCCTACCTCCATGTTTATCATGGTATTTACTGGTTTTCTTCACTAAGATGTGTACTACTTCCTCTTTATTTTGTCACATTCTCTGGGTTAGTCTTTTTTCAATGTTTCTTTGGATTTAGTGTTCCTCTGTGTGCCTTTACTACCTTTTCTCCATTTCTGAGCTCAATGTTTTAATTCATCCTTTGATTGGCTTTTTGTGGTTGGTGCTGTTGTTATTGTGAGGTAGCCCTTTTTTTTCTTTCTTTTTTTTTTTTTTTTTTTTTTTTTTTTTTGAGACAGAGTCTTGCACTGTCACCCGGGCTGGAGTGCAATGGCATGATCTCGGCTCACCGAAACCTCCGCCTCCCAGGTTTAAGGGATTCTCCTTCCTCAGCCTCCCAAGTAGCTGGGATTATAGACACGTGACAGCACGCCTGGCTAATTTTTTGTATTTTTAGTAGAGATGGGATTTCACTAGGATGGCCAGGCTGGTCTCGAACACCTGACCTCATGATCCACCTGCCTCAGCCTCCCAAGATGCTGGGATTACAAGTGTGAGCCACTGCACCCAGTTGGTCAGGTAGCACTTTTTAAAAGAGATGATGGATCCCGTATTCCATAAATACTTTCGTCACTAAGAATTTTTACCTATTGCCCTGATAAATAAATGAGAAATGTGGCTGACTACGTTTTTGGGGGCCTGCGCATTCCTTCAGAGCTCTATAGACATTGCTCTCTTATCTCTAGGATCAATGCCAGGAACAAGTATGAAGCCATTTCCTAACATTGACCTCTTGTAGGTGCATTACTTTTGCCCAGAAGTACCTCTTGTTTTATTTCCTTTTTGTTATCTTTACTATTTCAACGTAATTTGTAACCTAAAATTTATCTTTATATCAAGATATAAAGATAAATTTATATTTATATCAAGATATATAGATAGCTATATATTTTTACCCCTGGTATACTGTCTTTTCAACATTTTCATTTAGGTTCTTTTTTCATTTCAGGAGAATCTTCTTGAATTACAGCTTAGAACACTTCTTTTCCATTTATTGGTTTTTCTATCTTAAGGACACATTTTCCTTTTAGGAATTCTTTATCTACCATATAAAGCACCACCTCTCTAGTTGTTTTTCTCTTTTTCCTTTACTTCATATTCACTGAAACTAACTCGGCCCTCTCCTTCAGGCTAGTGATTCCATTTTAAGCTTTGTCTGTTCTGTCACTTGCTGTTTGGGGTTTATGTTTTATCTGCAACAGAATTATATTGGCTGTATAATTATTCTTGCTTCTAATTATATTGTTTTATCATAATACCTTGGGGCTCTTGTTTTATCAAATTCATAATCTTATTAGATTTTTCCAGAGCATAAAATTCTTTTCTTTGTATTATGTTTAATTTCAGACTCCTTTCACCATGTAATGTTCTTGTCTGTCTGTTTCCTTTTGGCTATTTTATAATGGCATAGTTGTCCTGATGTTTCTTCTCCTCTGCTTAAACCCTGATAATTCAGTGTAGAAATCTCTTAACACTCACCCTTTCATATCTAAACCAGAGCATTTTCCCATCTCCAAGCTATAATTTGAGGGTGGGGTGTTTGTCTGTTGGGTGCAGAGGAGTTGTGGGGTGGGAGTGCTAACTCAAGCTGACTGCATTCCTTGATGGCAGACAAGCACTCAGCTCTTGAGAATGTCTGTACAAGAGTGAGACAATGAGCCATGAAAGATGAGCCATGGGATTTTAATTCCTCTCCGTAGATAGACACACTTCTAATGTAAGTGGCCTCAGTTCCCCCACTGGATCCCCATTTCTGATTGTTTCTATACCTTACTTTGTTATGAAATAGCCTGCCTACATAGCTGCATTGGATTGGATTGGAGGCCAGGGGATTAGCAACTCATTCTGCTTTGAGGTATTTTCAGAGAAAACTGCCTGGTAGGCATGTACAAAGCTAACAATATGACCAACCCATCTCATCATCTCTCTGAAATAATGGTTACTTGAACACAGATTACTGTTCTCAGTAATGTCTATTAATTTGTCTCTTTCTCTGTGAAGCCCATGGTACAATCTACTGTTAATTTTGGATACTATGGCATGTTTTCTTGCATTCTTACATTCAACCTCCATTGTTAAGAACAAGGACTTTAGGGTCATAACTTCCTGTGTTTCAATCTCAGTGCAACTGCTTACTCTCTCTGTTATTCCAAGCCAGATAAAACCTTTCTAAATCTCAGTTCTCTTGCCTACAATCTGAAGTTGATGATACTTACTTTGTAGAGTTATTATGGAGATTAAATGAAATAGCATATATAAGGCACTTGGAATATACCCAACATATAGTAAGCACACAATATATTTTCACAATTATTGTTCTTGTCTCTGTCAGTTCAGATTGTTATGATAAAATAGCATATAAAGAGTATCTTAGGCCGGGCGCGGTGGCTCAAGCCTGTAATCCCAGCACTTTGGGAGGCCGAGACAGGCGGATCACGAGGTCAGGAGATCGAGACCATCCTGGCTAACACGGTGAAACCTCATCTCTACTAAAAAACACAAAAAGCTAGCCGGGCGAGGTGACAGGCGCCTGTAGTCCCAGCTACTTGGGAGGCTGAGGCAGGAGAATGGCGTGAACCCGGGAGGCGGAGCTTGCAGTGAGCTGAGATCCGGCCACTGCACTCCAGCCCGGGCCACAGAGCGAGACTCCGTCTCAAAAAAAAAAAAAAAAAAAAAAAAAAAAAAAAAAAAAAAAAGAGTATCTTAAATAACAAACTTTTATTTCTCATGGTTCTAGATGTGAGGAGGTCCAAGATGAAGTTGTCAACAGATTCACTGTCTGGTGAGGACCCTCTATCTGGTTTGCAGATGGCCACCTTCTTGCTGTATCCTCTCATGACAGAGAAAGGAGGGCCCTGGTCTCTCCCTCTTCATATAAGGGCATCTCATCCTGAGGGCGCCAACCTTATGACTTTATCTAAATCTAATTACTTCCTGAAGGCCCCACCTACACATACCATCACATTGGGGACTCAGGCTTCAACATATGAATTTTGGGTGCACATAAACATTCAGCTGTAGCAACTCCTCTTACACATGTTCAAGGCATCACAGAGGTGCTGAGGTGGAGCACCTCAGATGGATTCTATTAGGGGGACACTGTAATTAGAGAGGCTTTCCAAAAGAGGTGACACGTAAGCTAAAGATTGCTGATTACAGAGGATTGAGCCAGGAAAGAGAATGTAATTTTAGAGGGAACAGATTTCATTCATTCACTTATTCATTTATTCAATAAATATGTATTAACTACCTATTCTATGCCAGGTCCCATTCTAGGCACTGGGGAAGACAGCAGTGAGCAAGGAAGACAAAACTTTCATTCCAATGGTGGAGACAAACAATAAATAAACGCACAGTGTAATGGCAGATGCTGGAAAGGGTTAAGAAAAAAAAAAAAACTATAAGGCAAAGTAAAGAAACAGAATAAAAGGAAGGAAGCACTTTTATGAATAGGGTGGTTAGAGATGACCTCTCTGAAGAAACAGCATTTGAGAAGAGGCCAAAAGGAAGAATGAGTAACACCTTGAAGGTAAGATCAACACAGGGGAGAAAAAAACCCTCGGAATTTTGGGAAACAACAATCAGTTTAGTGTGGTTGGATTTTGAGACAGAAAACTGGAGGACAGGTAGGTATACACTATGCTAAGCTATGTGAACTTTACTCTGGGCTGACCAGAAGCCACTGAAAGGTTTTAAGCAAAAGGACGACAGGGTACTAATTGTGCTTTAAATAGATTACACTAGAAGCAATGTGCAGGTTAGATCTGAAACCGGCAAAGCTGGTGGTTAGGAGAAAGCATTGGGATTTTTTTTAAAGCCTCCCATCTGGAGAAGAAATGAATAATTCAAAAGTTATTTAGAGGTAAAACAAGGACTGGGTAGATGAATTAGCTCAGAGTATCGGGATCCTAACTCTGAGAACAAATGTTTAGGGTTGGGATATGGCCATTCCCAAAGAAAAAACCTGGGGGAAACATTCAAGTCTGAGAAATTCATTCCAGGTATGACTGACAGGAGGAAAACAATATAGGGGCCAAATAGAAAGTAATATGTGAACCATAAAATCTCAAGTCAAGGAAAATGTAATTCCCAATTCTGCCAGAAAACAAATGACAATTATTAATAGTCTGCCTTTCAGTTCCCAGGACTCGTTTGTCTCTAAAGTCTATTATTTGATTTTGTTTCCATGGATGAAAACAGAAAAGATAGAAAATGACAAAAATCTTCTTTCAGGACCCTCTATTATGTGTCCCTTAGTTAACATCTCATTTTTATATGTATCATGATGTCATTTTGCCATTTACCCTGGGACTCCATAGTAGAATCTATTCTTCCCCAAGAGGTTCTCATTTTTGTTTTCTAGCAACATGCTAGTGGAAAGAACGTGGGCTCTGGGGTTCAGAAGACCTGGTATCTAGTCCTGGCTCTACCACAGATGAGCCACGTGACCTTGAGGCCACACTCCTTCTCTCCTCTCTATCTCTGTTTTCTCCCTAGGAAAATATAAACTTGGGATGGCTTCTGAGAACTAATTGAGGTTGTGTATATCACAGTACCTAGTTCAGAGCCTGGCAATTGGTAGGTGTTCTATGAATGTTTGTTCAATTTAGCTAGAGCCTGGGGTACATGAGGAATAGAGGAGGAAAGGGAAATGAGAAGGGATCACAAAAACTATGCATGTCAAACTACCTATGCATTAATGGGAAGCCATTTAATGATGTGCTAATCCAAGCAAGAAGTAATGAGCTTAGGCAGTTCAGTAAAGATGATTTCCTTAGATGTTTAGGAAGGTGCTTCATTAACAGCAGACATGAAACACCCAAGATTGCACCACTGCACTCTAGCCTGGGAGACAGAGCAAGACCCCATCTCAAAAAAAAAAAAAAGAAAAAGAAAAAGAAAAGAAAGAGAGAGAGAGAGAGGACATTCAGATTCTAGCCTGAAAGACTGGATCCATGAGACTATTCAAAACAAAGCAAGAAACACAGGAGGGGCAGCAAGTGTGAAAAATAAGAACAGGAACTCATTCAGTGGGCATTCACTCTTGAATGATTCCTATCACTCAAGAAATATCTGCAAGTGCTTACTGCCTCAAATATGGAAAATACAGAGATGACCTCTCCCCTCACAGAGCTTACATTCCAATAAGAGTTATCTAGATAAAAGGATTCAAAGAAAGTGATCTAAGGAGAGAGAACAGGGTATCTGAAGGTCTTGAGGCTGAAACTAGTATCTCCTTCAAGGAAGTAAAAGACACGCAGGCCAAACTGAGTGGACAAGATGAGGTGAGAAGTCAAGATCATGCAGGATCTCATAGGTCATTTTAAGGATATGGGCTTTATCATAATAACTGAAGCCATTGATGAATTTCAAACAGTAAATTAATCAATGAGTAAAGGGATCAAATTCATATTTGGAAATCCACTCTAACTGCAGTGTAGAGAATGATTTGAGGATATCCTCTTGTTAAACTAGAAATTCTGACAAGCTCACCTGCCACAGAGCATCTGGATGTCAGATAAAATAACACAAGTATATGTTTATATGCATTGCATTAGCTAACAAAAAAAAAAGAGAGACATGCCCAAAGACCGTGAAGAATAAAAATAAGGTGAAACGAGAATGGTACTCGAACTATGAACCCAGATGCTTCCCTAGGAGTAAATGTTAATACTATCTAAACCTAGAGATTTGGAGATTAATGGCTGCAGGAGAGAATAGGAGCTTAAACTTCAGGCCCATTCTGAGGGGATTAAGATATCTCTCTGAAATTCAAATTTCAAATTTTTGTGGCTATATACCCAGAAATTAAATTGCTCAATAATATGGTAGTTCTATTTTCGATTTTTCTGAGGCACCTCCATACTGTTTTCTATAACTGCTATACCACTTTACATGTCTGTCAATGGTACACAAGGGTTCCAATTTCTCCACATTCTCGTCAACACTTAACTTCTGTTTTTTTGATAATAGCATTCCTAACAGGTAGTAGGTGATATTTAATTGTAGTTTTGATTTGTATTTCTCTGATAAATAATAATTTGCATTTTCTGATAAATAATAATGTTGAGCATTTTATAGATATATATAGATATATATAGATTATCTATTGACCTTTTGTGTATCTTGTTCTTTGGACAAATGTCTGTTCAAGTCATTTGCACATTTTTTAACTGAGTTATTTGGTTTCTTGCTTTTGAGTTTCTCATCTATTTTAGACATTAACCCCTTATCAGACATATGGTTTACAGAACTTTCTCCCTTTCCAGAGGTTGCCTTTTCATTCTGTTGTTTCCTTTATCATGCAAAAGCTTCTTAGTTTGATATAGTCTCATTTGTCTATTTTTGCTTTTGTTGCCTGTGCTTTTGGTGTCATGTCCAAGAAACCATTGCCAAGATCAATATGAAGTGTTTTCTATGTATTTTCTCCTAGGGATTTTATAGTTTCAGGTCTTACCTTTAAGTCTTTAATCCATTTTTAAGTAAGAGTTCAATTTCATATTTTGCACGTGGATACCTGGTTTTCCCAATACCAATTTGCCGAAGAGACTATTTTTCCCATTGCATACTTTTTGTATCCTTGTCAGGTATCCTTGCGTATTTTGGTCAGTTGACCACACATGCATGGGTTTGTTTCTGGCTTCTTTGTTCCATTGATCTCTATGTCTACCTTTATGCCAGTATCATACTGTTCTAATTACTGTAGTTTTATATTTTATTTACAATAGCCAAGATACAGAAACAACCCAAGTGTCCATCAACAGACTAATGGATAAAGAAAATGTGGTATACGGTAGAATATATTCCGCCTTAAAAAAAGGAAATTCTGCCATTTGTGACAAACCATAGGACATTATGCTAAGTGAAGTAAGTTGATCACAGAAAGATAATACTGCATGATTCAGCTTACGTGAGGTGTAATAGTAATATAAATGAGGTGTAATAGTAATATAAATAGTCAAACTCATAGAAGCAGAGTATTTGGTAGTGGTTGCCAGGAACTGGGAGTGGGAGAAATGGAAAGTTGTTCAATGGGTAGTTTCAATTATGCTGGATGAATACATTCTAGAGTTCTGCTGTACAACATAGTGTGTATAGTTAACAATATAATATTGTGTACTTTAAAATTGTTAAAAGGGTAGATCTTATGTTCAATGATCTTACCACAAAAAAAAAATAGTGACACAAGGAACCTTGGGAAGTGCTGTATATATCTATTACCTTGATCGTGGCAATGGTATCACAGTGTTTGCATATGTCCAAACTCATCAAACTGTACACATTAAATATGTGTCACTGTCTGTGTATCAATTATATCTTAATAAAGTTGTCTGAAAAAATAAAGAGGGGGGGCTTTGAGTTAGGATGTTTAGAATAGCTGTACTTCCCGAAAATGTGAGCTAGAAGAAAATCTATTTGCCGGCCGGGCACGGCGGTTCACGCCTATAATCCCAGCACATTGGGAGGCTGAGGCGGGCAGATCATGAGGTCAGGAGATCAAGACCATCTTGGCCAACATGGTAAATCCCCATCTCTACTAAAACACAAAAAATTAGCTGGGACTGGTGGCACATGCCTGTAACCCCAGGTACTAGGGAGGCTGAGGCAGTGGCATCACTTCAACCCAGGAGGTGAAGGTTGCAGTGAGCCAAGATTGCACCACTGCACTCCAGCCTGGCGACAGAGCAAGACTCTGTGGAAAAAAAAAAAAAAAAACAATTTGCCTTCAAAGGAAGAGCTAAGGAAACCTATTTTTCTTTGCTCCAGTACTAGGTGGGGTTTAAATAGTTTTCAAAAAAGGGAAAAATTATGATTCTCTATAAATATAAATTGAATATGTATCAAGGATTATACAATTTATTAACGACAGAACCAGCAGGATGGAGCCAGCAGGTATAAAATAGCTATGTTAGATACCGGTTAGTGTCCTACAGGGCAATAAAACTATAATTTGTAGGGTTATCTTTTCTACCAGACATAAATCATTTACCTTTCTAACAATAAGTCTTTTTCATCTAATCAATTTTCTACAAATAAACATGTAGTTTTGCAGAATCTGGCCTCTAATCGATAGTAAATAGTAAATCAAGGAAAGGTACATTCCCCTAAAATTCAGTTCCTCTGTTTAATTAGCCACATTTCAAGTGTCCAATAGTCATGTGGCTATTGGCTATTATATTAGATAGATGGTGCAGATTTATAGAACATTTTTATCACCACAGAAAGTTCTTTTGGTATTTGCTGCCTTCAAGAATTAAAATGTCCTTGGGTGGGCTTTTTTTTTTTTTTTTTTTTTTTTGAGACAGAGTCTCACTCTGTCGCCCAGGCTGGAGTGCAGTGGTGCAATCTCAGCTCACTGCAGCCTCCACCTCCCAGTTCAAGCAATTCTGCCTCAGCCTCCTGAGCAGCTGGGACTATAGGCACGCACCACCATGCCCAGCTAATTTTTGTATTTTTAGTAGAGACGGGATATCACCATATTGGCCAGACTGGTCTCAAACTCCTGACATCGTGATCTGCTCACCTCAGCCTCCCAAAGAGCTGGGATTACAGGCATGAGTCACCGCACCCGCCTGGGTGGATCTCTTAGACAATGTTCCACTATAACACTAAAAGGACATCATTTCGTCATCCAGTCATCCTTTTGTGTTATTTTCAGGTGTTGGATAATTTTTAACAGTAGAAATATTAATAATAATAACTACAGACTCCCTAAGAGTTTTTAGTAGTATACTTGTTTCTGCTTTTTTTCAGGTCTTAAGCTCAATTTCACATCACCCTCACTGTAGGTAATACCCTAATCTGAGAAATTAAAAAGATTCCAGGTTGGTAGCATACAGTGGGGTCTGGAAGAAGCCATGTAAATTATTGATTTAAAGTTTGATGTGTATCACCTTATTTTATTCTCTAGTACAGAAACATAGTGAAAATCTCCTAAAGTTCTTATGCTACTCTTTTGGCATAAATTATGTTACCTGAACATTTATTACTAAAATAATCTAAATTTTTTCATAAAGATTCTAGGAGGCACAAGGACTTTCAGGCAACATGTAACAATCATGATAATACCTAACATTTGTTATGTGGTTTTTGATTTACAAAATGCTTCTGGAAAAAAGGGATAGAGCTATTCTGTCCTCTGGGGAAGCCTGATTATCCAACATCAACTCCTCAACCTCCTCTACACGTTGCTTCCCAGAACAGTTGACCTTCCACTGACAAAGTCAACTACATATCCTTCCTTTGGATTTGTCTCTTGGATTTGCCTCCCTTCCCTTTACAGGCAATTCCCTTTTCTATGTGTATCTCCCTAGCCTAGTGTGAAAGAAAATGGATGTGAATTCTGTTTCCACACTTGTAAATTGTGTGACTCGGCATGTTATTTACTTATCTCACCTTCAGTTTCTTCATCTGCAATAGAAACATCTACCTCAAGATTGCTCTGAGGGCCAAATAACATAAAGATTTGGTTGTCAGAGGTTTGGAAAGTTGGGAGTGGATAGGGAGAGGTTGGTTAATGGATACCAAGTCCCAGCTGGATAGGAGGGGTAAGTGCTAGTGTTCTATTGCACTGTAGGGTGAATACAGCTGACAATAATTCATTATATGTATTCAAAAAGCTAGAAGAGAAGATTTTGAATAGGCCCAGCACAAAGTAACGATAAATGTTTGGGGTGATGGATATGCTAATTGCCCTGATTTGATCATCACGCATTGCAGACACGTATTGCAGTATCATTCCGTACCTTATAAATATGTACAATTATTACATGTCAACTAAAAATGAAAAGAAAACATGATTTGTTTGTTCTCACGTGGATTTTATTATGCTTTTTGCATTCTTTAGTGTCTTTGACCTTATCTATCACTCAAAGACAAAAATAGCCTTCCCATGGGATTACCATTTTAGGTTTAGGCACATTATTCTGAGATCTTTTTGTTATTAATACATAATATGGATTATATTATGGTTAAAGGCATTATCTGTATGACAGCCATTCTTTGGAATACATTAAGACTTCACTTTTGATTTAGTATGTGGTTGGTATTTATAAATAGTTCTTCTGCGCTTGGAAAAAGTGTGTATTCTCTATATTTTTAAGGGACAGGGACTTAACTATGTTTCTACATCTTTATATCTATCCATATTAGATCAAGCATATTAAATGTGCTGTCTAACTCCGATATACTACATTTTTTTCTACATATTTGTTTCAGAGAGAAGTCTATTAAGTCTCCCCCTATGGCTACAGACTTTATCAATTAATTCTTGTAATTCAGTTTTACTTTATATATTTTGAAGCTATGTTATTAAGTGCACCTAATAATATAGTGCATTTGCTATACCTGTATTGCTACAGCCTCCGGTAAACAGCTTTATCTGCAATTACCCTTTTATTCCTAATATTGTTCTATGACTTAAAACTATTCAGTTTGATATTAATACTGTTTTACAAGTTTTCCTTCGGTTAGTGTTGTCTAATATGTGTTTTTTCGAATTCTTTATGTTTAACCTTTCAGGTTTTAGCCAGGTCTTTTCTAAATAGAAAAAAAAAAAATGTTTCCTTTCAGTCTGTGATTTTATGTCTTTTAACAGCCAAGTTAAATCAATTTACATGAGTCATGATTGTTGATATATTTGTATTTATTTCTTTCATCTTATTTTGTGTTTTCCACCATTTAACTTGGATTTCAAGTGCAAAGAGTTGAGTTAATCACATTTTTCAATTTACAGCAAACTATTTCTAGTTTTCCACACTTTAGTTTCATGATTTTCCCATTTCCCTCCTTCATATATTACCCATGCTCATGTCATCAGAATCATCTTTTTTTATTATTATTTTTGAGACAAGGTATCAGTCTGTCTCCTAGGCTGGAGTGCAGAGGCATGATCATAGCTCAGCTCACTACACGCTTGACCTCCTGGACTCTGGTGATCTTCCCACTTCTGCCTCCCTAGTAGCTGGGACTATAGGCACACACCACCACACCCAGCTGTTGTTGTTGTTGTTGTTGTTGTTGTTGTTGTTGTTGTTGTTGTTGTTTGTAGAGATGGGGTTTCACCATGTTGCCCAGGCTGGTCTCAAACTCCTGAACTCAAGCAATCTGCGGGCCTTGGCCTCCCAAAGTGGTGGGATTACAGGCATGAGCCACACACCTGGATTCTGGAATACATCTTTAAGATGCCTAGTAAGGTGATGAAATATGGAGTTGTGTTTTGAATATGTACTTTTCTATTTACGTAGATAGGATTTTACTCTAAATCTCATTGCTTTGCCTTTTTCATCCAATATTGTTTGTAAGATCTACTCATGTTGTTGTATGTATATATATCTAGTTTTGTTTTATCCTAACTATGTTACGTCATCTCTTAGTTTACAACCACTGCACTTTACTTAGCCATTCTCCAAGGTTAGTGACACCAAGGTTGGCTCCACTTCCACAAACAGTACCGTGAAGAATGTTCTCGTAAGTTCTCTTGTGAATTAGAATAATTTTTCTTAGTGGCATTGCTAAATAATAAAATTCTTGTGTGTTTAATTTCACTAAGAACTAGTTGTAAATTAGTTCCAGAACCACTGGAAACATTGAACGTGTACCACTAGTTACACAAGAGTTTCTGTCTCCCCACATCCTTGTTAACACTTTATGTTACCCACCTGTAGTTTTTGCAATCTGATTTAAAACAATATCTCATTATTGTCTTACTTAGAATTCTCTGATTATTAATGATTTTGAGCCTTCTTTCTTCATGTATTTATTAGTCATTCAGGATTCTCCTTCTGTGAGTTGCTCACCCATGCATTTTGCCTACTTTTCTATTGAATTTCCTATTTTCCCAGTGATTTTTTATGCATTCTGGATACTAACCTCTTGACAATTTTAGACATTGCAAATTTTTCCAGTCACAGTTTTCTGTTAACTTTGTCTAGAAAGTCTGTGGTGGCACAATCTATCAATCTTTATCTTACAGCTTTTGTTTTCAGAAAATTTTCTAAGTGGTCTTTTTTAGTCTAGACCAGAGTTATTCTCCTACATTTTCATCTATCAGTTTAATGGTTACACCTTTCCCTTGAGTTTTAAGCCATCTAGAGTACGGAGATTCAGCTTTATTTTTCATGTGGTTTACTAGTTTTCCTGACATATCTATAAAACAAATAAAAACCTCACTGGAATTCTGATTAGGATTGCATTGAATATATAGAGCAATTTTAGGAAAGTTGGCATCTTTACTAAATTAGGCTGAACTCTTGTTGAGCATACTACCTCTTTGTTTATTTAGATCTCACTCTATGCCTTTCAAAACCCCTTTTCTCTATGAGAATCTTGTGTATACTTTTGCAAGTTAATTTTTAAATAATTCATAAATTTAGCTGCTTATAAATAGCAAATATTTTCTCTTATATTTTATAATTATTGCTGCTGCATCACAGTAATAATATTGATGTTTGTAAGTTAATGTTATATATGGCAACTTTGTTGAATTCTACTTTTTAAAGATACATTTAGATCAGATTTAGGCTCATGGCAAAATTAAGAGGAAAGAACAAAGATTTCCCATACATACCTTGCTCCCTCATAAGCATAGCGTCCCCCATTATCAACATTCTCCACCAGAATGTTACATTTGTTATAAATGATGAAAATACATTGACACATAAATGGCACCCCAAAGTCCACAGTTTACATTTAGGGTTCACTCTTGGTGTTGAACATTCTGTGAGTTTGGACAAATGTATAATGACACATATCCACTATAGAGTAACATATCCACTATGGAGTATCACACAGAGTATTTCCACTGACCTAAAAATCCTCTGTGCTTCACCTCTTCATCTTCCCTCCCTGCTAACCCCTGTCAACCACTGATCTTTTTCCTGTCTCCATAGTTTTGCCTTTTACAGAAAAATCATATAGTTGCAATCACACGCCATGTAGCCTTTTCAGATTGTTTTCTTTCACTTAGTAATATGTATTTAAGTTTCCTCCATGTTTTTTCAGACAATAGTTTATTTCTTTTTAGCACTGAAAAATATTCTATTGTCTGAATGTACTACGGTTTATTTATCCATCCACCTACTAAGGGACATCTTGGTTACTTCCAAGTTTGGGGAATTGTGAATAAACCTGCGATAAACATCCGTGTGCAGGAACTTTTGGGGACATATATTTTCAACTCCTTTAGGTAGATACCAAGGAAAACAATTGCTGGATCATATAAGAGTATGTTTAGTTTTGTAAGAAACTGTTAAACTTTTCCAAAGTGACTGTACCATTTTGCATTCTCACCAGCAATGAATGAGAGTTCCTTTGCTCCACGTCCTCACCAGAATCTGGTGGTGTCAATGATCTGTATTTTGGTCACTCAAATATATATATAGTGGTATCTCATTGTTGTAATTTGCATTTCCCTAATGATATAGGATGTGGAGCACCTTTTTGCATGTTTGTTTGCCATCTGTATATTTTCTGTGGTAGTCTGTTGAGGTTTTTGGCCCCTTTTCTAATCACGTTGTTTATTTCCTTATTGTTGAGTTTTAAGAGTTCCTTTTATATTTTGGATAACAGGCCTTATCAGATATGTTTTTGCAATTATTTCCTCCTAGTCAATGACTTGTCTTTTTATTCCTTCATGGCATATTTCACACCACAGAAATATTTAATTTTAATGAAGTCCACCTTTATCAACTGTTTCTTTCATAGATCATGCCATTGGTGTCATACCTAAAAAGTCATTGCCAAACTCAAGATTACCTCAATTGTCTCTTGTTATCTTCTTCTAGGAGCTTGTGTTTTACACGCAGGTCTGTGATCGATTTTGGGTTAATCTTTGTAATGTTCTGTGTTTGGATTAGGTTTTTTACATGTGGATGTTCAGTTGTTCCAGCACCAGTGTCAAAAAGACTGTCTTTTCTCCACTGTGTTGTCTTTGCTCCTTTGTCTACTAGTTAACTGTACTTATGTGGGTTCATTTGGGGGCTCTTTACTCTGTTCCACTGATTTGTCCATTCTTTCACTAATACCACACTGTCTTTATTATCGTCATTTTATAATAAGTCTTGAAGTCTGACAGTATCAGTCCTCCAATTTTGTTCTCCTTCAATGTTATGCTGGCTATTCTGGATCATTTTGCCTCTCTATATAAACACTATAATTTTTTGTCAGTATTCACAAGATAACTTGCTGAGATTGTGACTGAGATTGCATTGGGCCTATAGATCAAGTTGGAAAGAACTTGTATGTTTACAATATTTGGTCTTCCTATTCGTAAACGTGGGATGGCTCTCCATTTATCTAGTTCTTCATTGATTTCTTTCACCAGAGTTCTGTTATTTTCCACATATAGATCTTGCATATATTTTGGACATATAGGCTTTATTCAGTTAAGGATATTCCCTTCTATCCAGTTTATCTGAGAGTTTTAACCACAAATAGTTGAACGCTATCAAAAATATTTTATTCATCTAGTAAGATAATTAGATGATTACTCTGTTAGTCTATGAAAACAGTAAGTTGCATTGATTGATATGCTAAGGTTGAACCATCCTTACACTCCTCATATAAATTCTACTGTAAGTACACATTATTCATATTTTAGAAATATATTCTGTTTTGAATTTGTGCAGTAGTGATCATAAGTAAAGGGAATATTTTCTTTCACTGCACTATTATTTCCTAATCTTAAAATCAAAGTTTTACTAAGTTCAAAAAAGGTGGTAAACAGTTTTTACTCTTTTTCTGGTTTCATTGTAATTTGAGTAACCTAGGATTATCTATTTGCAAGTTTAGTAAAACTAGCCCATGTAAACATCTAATCCCTTTATTTTAATTTTTTTCCTTTCTTTCATATAATTGTCTACTAAAATTCCTTAATTCCCTTTTCTCGTGGTTTGGTGATGTAAGTACATTTTAACTTTTTTAGTTATTTCCTTTACATTTTCTTTCTTTCCCTCTCTCCCTCTTTTTAATTGAGACAGAGTCTCACTCTGTCACCCAGGCAGGTGTACAGTGATGCAGTCTCAGCTCACTGCATCCTCCATCTCCCAGGTTCAAGCGATTCTCGTGCCTCAGCCTCCTGAGAGCTGGGATTACAGGTGTGTGCCACCATGCCTGGCTATTGTTTTGTATATTCAGTAGACAGGGTTTTGCCATATTGACGAGACTGCTCTCGAAGTCCTGACCTCTACATGACTTAACAAAGTCTGAAATTAATGTTTATGTTATCTTCCTGAACCATATAGTCTTTAATCTTCCTCTACACGAAGGGTGCCCAACCCCTGGGCGGTGGACCACTAACTAGTCCGTGACCTCTTAGGAACCGGGACATACAGTAGGAGGTGACCTGCAGGCTGGTGAGTGAGTGAGCATTACCACCTGAGTTCCACCTCCCGTCAGATCAGTGGCAGCATTAGATTCTCATAGGAGCATGAACCCTATTGTGAACTGCACGTGTGAGGGATCCGGGTTCTGTGCTTCTTATGAGAATCTAACACCTGATGCTCTGAAGTGGAATCATTTCATCCTGAAACCATACCCACCACCCTGCACACTGGCGCATCTGTGGAAAAACTGTCTTCCACAAAACCAGTCTCTGGTGTCAAAAAGGATGGAAACCACTGCTTAACACCAAACCCTCAACTTCCATCATAATCACTACAAAATATTTTGCTTCCACCTCAATTTTAAGTGTCACTCAAATGAGCTTCATTTTTACAGTCAACGCTTTATTTTACAGTCAAATTTACCAGTGTATTTAGCAACATCTTAGTTCTTCCATTGCCTCTTGATTCTAACTCCTTCTTTTGGAGTTCAATTTCCTCTCTCCTGAAGTATATTCTTTAGTAGTTCTTACAACAAGGGTCTTTTATAGGCAAACATTCTCTGTTCTTGTTAATCTGAAAAATGTCTGTATTTTACCTTTTCTCTTGTGTTATGTTAATCTTGGAATATAATTCTAAGTTGACCGGTATTTTCTCTGAAAACTTTCAAAATATTATTCCATTTTCCTCTGCATTCTCCCGCTGATGTGATATCAATCGGCAGGCAATTGGCCTTTTCTCTCTGCTTGCTGTTAAAGATTTGTCTATGCTCTAGACGGTTCTGCAGTTTTCACTACAGAGTGTCCATATTTAAATATTTTTTATTCCTTAAAACATGTGCTCCTTCAATATGAAGACTGATATATTTCTCCAATTCTGTAAAAATACCAGACATTGGCCCAGGCGCTGTGGCTCATACCGGTAATCCCAGCACTTTAGGAGGTCAAGGCGGGCTGATAACCTGAGGACAGGAGTTCGATACTGGACTGGCCAACATGGTGAACCCCATCTCTACTAAAAATACAAAAATTAGCTGGGCATGGTGATGGGTGCCTGTAATCTCAGCTACGCAGGAGGCTAAATAAAGGAGGAGAATTGCTTGAACCCGGGAGGCAGATGTTGCAGTAAGCCAAGATCATGCAAATGCACTCCAGACTGGACCACAGAACAAGACTCTGTCTCAAAAATAAATAAATATCAGATATTATTACTATTCGGTTTGTGTTGGGCCATCTCCTCCATGTTCTTAGCCTCTCTTTCATACTCTTTCTCTATTTTTTTATCTTTTGGGTCAGTACCCTGGGTAACTTCCTCAAATCCATTTTTTAGTTTGTTATTCACCTCTTAATTGTAACTAATATGCTATTTAAGCAATTCATTAAGTTTACAATTTTTATGACAGTTTTATTTCTGGATGTTTTACTTGCTTTTTTCACATCTACATGTTTTCTATACTATCAGTTTATTATGATTTCTATTCCTTAAGCTCTATAAGCCTTTTAAAATATATTTATTGTATAAAATCTTTCAGATTATTCTATTTTGTCTACTTAATGGGATACTAACTCTCCTATATCTTGCATCAGATAATTGTTTCTCCTAATGCATTTCATTTTCTCACATAATTTTCATTGTGAGCTCATTTTCAGAGAGGGTAGTATTTTCTAGCATGTCTGAAGGCTTCTGATATACGTAAGTACCTACATAGAATGGTTTAACATTTGCTTCTCTGAGGACCTGAATAGTATCTGAACCAGTTTTATCAATAATTTCTTGATTTATGGCTCTAATACTATAATAGTAAAATAAGTTAAATTTGGAGATTTGATTTGTTGCAACTGACTTTTTACCTCACAAAAACTCTAGGTACCCAGAAAGCTTCTTTGCTGCATCCTTGGTTTTCCTAAATCTCCTTTCTGTAAATGAGACAGCTGTCCAAGCCACTGCTTTATGCAAGAGCTCCCTGCAAGCTCCCTGCAGCCTAAGCCCATATTTCCTGTTCTCCTGTAACTCTGGCTTTATTTTTCCTTAGATATCTTGTTTTTTAAGTTCAGTTTTTATTACGTTGCTATTTTTGTTTTTATTCAGCGTGTGTCTGTGTGTGTGTATGTGTGTTTATGGCATCAATTTCATTCACTTCGTTGCTTTAAGTTTCCATTTGTATGCCTTGTTAAATACAGCAATTAAGATGCTTTAAGTCCTAGTTCTCTAGTTATGAACTTTAGGTATCTGGGAAACCCAGTTTTGATAGGAAATATCCCACTTGGTCATTTCTCACATTTCCTCATCTAATTTGAAGACGCACTTAGAGAAAAGCAAAGCCAAGTAGTCCAGGTAACTGCTGTAATGTTCCTTAACTTCTTTGAATCTCATTTTCTTTGCACTCTTCAGTGCCTATGTTTTTCAATTCCTTTAAGAAATTAACGTTTTACAAACAGAGTTACTGTTCTTTTTTCATTCAGAAATATATCTTTGTTGCCTCATTCAGTCTGATGCACAATCACTGGACATTTCCATTTCCCTTTTGTATGGCTACCTGCCTAATTAAGAGCACTTCAAGACCCAGGAGACAGGAGATGTGATTCACAGAGGGACCAATTAAATGATCGTTTTTAGTGTTTCACTGAAAATACCATTAAAAATTAAAACGAGGATCTAACCTCATATCCGAAAGGAGGTTCTATTTTCAGTATTCCACTAAAGGATGATGCCCTTTGGTCAATATAAGGTAACATTTCATGCAAAGTAATATATTTACCATATTTTCTACTCAACATAGCACATTTAGGGGGAAAAGGCCTTTGTTAATATCAAATAAGCAAGAAAAAACTATGTATTCTATACACTACATATTACGGATGCATACATACATAATACCTTGTTTTGAAAGTCAAGTTGCTGTGTAGTCTACCCAAAGACAGAAGTAAGCTGGGTTGTGAAGTAAGGTATGTAAGAAAAAGATCAGTGTGAAATAGGCAGATCACTCTATAAATCTGTCTACCACTCTTCAGTATGGCAGCGGAAGACTCTGTATTTCAGAAAAAAAAAATCAGTGGCTTCATCACTTATTTTATTATTTGCTTATCTTTAACCTTTTAATATTTGAATGAGGTCATTTTTTGGTAAAATATAAATTATTTGGTTCATCTTCTGCAAATAAATAATCACTATGTATTACGGTAAGATCAGATAAGATCTTTTCTTAAAAAAAAAAAAAAAAAAAAGGATGTCTTTTTAGTGCCCTTTAAGCATTCATTTCCCCCTGCCATCACCACATCAGTATAGAAAGTGCAAATTGCACAGGTACGTAGGTTGTCCTGACTCACATATCCTTCTATCTGCCCACCTACATTTCCTTTTACTAAGAATATCAAGTTCTTGCTCAGAAAACCTTAGTATTACTACTGCCATCAAAGACTTCTAACATCAGCCCTTGGCCCATGCTTTGTTCTAGACAAAGTAGAAAAGGAATTAAATTTAAAGGCATAGTCAAATGGATGTTGCAAGACAGGGTGGGCAAAGGAGAAAATCAGTCACCTCTCTCATCCTCGACTCATTCATTTGCCTCTCCACTCCATTTCTATTCATCTCTGTCTCTCTCCTATTTTTTATGGGACTACAAGTTTATTAACAGTGACTGAAAAGATTAAAAATAGACTGACTTTGGCTCTCTAGATGTACCTCACTTACAAGCTTTTACTGTTTGCAAAGAAAACACAGATTCTTTACCTAAACATAGCAAAAACTATATTGCTATAATATAATCCTATTGTTCAATTATTCAACCATTATACTCTTTCCAGAAGAGTAGCTCCTTGCATATATTTTCTAGTAGCAAAGAAATTCTCGTTGTTGATTTAGCAGGTGAAAAGCATGACAGTTATTATAAATAATACAGAAATCTTATATCTCGGATAGATAAACATACAAGGTAATACAATTCCTAGTTTGAGTAACATGCCAGAACTCAACATCCAAAAGATGTTTTTATCTCCTTCGAAGTAGATAGCTTGGAATGTACATTCACCTATTCTCACAGGTAATGCTTTGTTCAGAACATTTTTGGCGCTTCTGTTTCAGAACTCTTCTCAGGCCTGGTACACCCTATTTTGAGTAGCATCTGTGGTTGCAAATCACCTCCACAACACAGTGGTTCTTGTTCCTTTTTGTTTTTAAGATATAAAAGTTCACTTTGGGAGGCCGAGGCAGGCAGATCACAAGGTCAGGAGATCGAGACCATCCTGACTAACATGGTGAAACCCCTGTCTCTACAAAAAATACAAAAAAAATTAGCCGGGGTATGTTGGCGGGCACCTGCAGTCCCAGCTACTTGGGAGGCTGAGACAGGAGAATGGCATGAACCTGGCAGGCAGAGCTTGCAGTGAGCCGAGATCTCGCCACTGCACTCCAGCCTGGGCAACAGAAGGAGACTCCGTCACAAAAAAAAACTAAAAAATAAAGATATAAAAGTTATTTTGAGCCAACTGAAATAGGTGTTCAAGTTAAATAATGTATTTGGTTTTGTTCAAATACCAGATAGTGAGACTGTGAGGTACCGGGAACATTTTCCTAATATAACTTGTAAATTGATCCTGATGTTACAATGGATTTCAGATTTAGTTGAACAACAGCAGCCTCATAGCAACAAAAACAGATCCTTCTCTAGCAACTCCTCTGAAGGGCAACACTCCTCTTATTTAGCAGCTTAAGTAAGGTTGTATTTCTTGTGTGAAATTACTTTTTGTACATGGCTCATATGTTCTTTCTCTTTAAAAAAAAAAAGTTTCAAGAAATTTGCTGAAGATATTTTTAGGTTTGAGTTGTATGGGATTTTTTTTTAAGATTGCTTTCAAAACAGGCTTGGGCACTATTCAGGGAAGTTAAATGTTTTCTGAGGGAAATACAGAATGTAATTATTAGAGTTTTATTTATTTGAGAGTAGGTTTCCTTGGTCTCATAAAGCATGCAACTATTTTTTTTAAGTCTTTCATTACATTCTTCCAAAGTTTATTAGCATATCAGAAGTCCTCTGGAAGCTTCAAAATTATTACCCTGACGAATACTGAACATGTTTTCTAAGTTCTCCTATTGAAGATCTGTAATTCCACATAAGCCTATTTTGATCAAATTTAGCATTTCTAATTCATATTTGGGGAGCCATGTCCACCTTTTTTCAGCTTTCTTGAGGTATCATTGACAAATAAAAATTGTATAGATTCAAAATGTATAATGTGATGTATACATACACATAGGGAAATGATTTTCATAGTCAAGCTAATTAATATATCCATTGCCTCACATAGTTACCTTTTTGAGTGGTGAGAATATGTAAGACGGATTCACTTAGTAAATTTCCAGTATATAATACATTATTATTAACTATGGTCACCGTCCTGTACATTAGGTCTCCAGAACGTTTAGCTGCAAATTTCTACCCCTGGATTAGGCAAATATTTGTAGAATACTCACTTTCTGAAGGCAGAGAGGTGGAGTGAAGTAACAGGAGGGAGAGTGGTCTTGGAGTTAAGGGTATCAATTCTAATCTTGACTGATCTTTTGGGTAAGTGGCTTAACCAACCTCAGTACATTTTCTTTTTAGTGATGCTTAACAGCCTGTACAGATTGTGGAAACTAAGTGACTTTTGAAAGCATTGTAGAATGAGGTTGTAGCAGAAGACAGACCCCTAGAGCTCTGAATGGAGAAATCTAAAAAATGATGAACCAATAATTAGAGTCTACCTGCCTTTTAGCCTTTGACTAATATATGCATATATATTTTATACATTATATATGTCTACCTATATACACACATATGCACACATATATGATAGTATGTAACGTACTTACATATTCATTTTTAAAATCTGGAAGAGTATGTGTGTGTGTATGTGTGTGTGTGTAATGAGGAAAAAGAAAAGAAAGCTATCAGTGAGTTGGAATTTTTTTCATCTTTTTTGCTTATCTGTCTTTTCTAAACTTTTCTAAAATGAACCCATAGGACCATGAATAACTAATTCTCCTAATAATAAAACACTCAGTGTAAATAGGATGACAGTGCAGAAGTGACACCAGAACATAAGTCTATTTCCAATACCTACTTGCCCCTTAATGGGCTGCAAAAACTGTCTGGCACACACGGTCCTGGGCAGCACATGATGCCTAGCAAAGTTTTCAAATCAGTCCATTGTCCATATAAAAATTGATTAAAAGCTTCATCTATTATGCTGAATTCAAGTTCATTTATCCCTGTGTAACTGGAAAACAGTGAAAATAAAATACACAGACTGAATTGCTCCCATCATTCATATCTGTCTGTCTGAGGTTTCTTTTTTTTTTTTGAGACAAAGTCTTGCTCTGTCGTCCAGGCTGGAGGGCAGTAGCACGCAAGCTCCGCCTCCCGGGTTCACGCCATTCTCCTGCCTCAGCCTCCCGAGTAGCTGGGACTACAGGCGCACACCAGCACGCCTGGCTAATTTTTTGTATTTTTAGTAGAGACGGGGTTTCACCATGTTAGTCAGGATGGTCTCGATTTCCTGACCTCGTGATCTGCCCGTCTCGGCCTCCCAAAGTGCTGGGATTACAGGCGTGAGCCACCGCAAGCCACAGACAAGCCTCCGGCCTGTCTGAGCTAATTAAAAATAGATTTTTCCCATTGTTTTGCACTCAGAAAATTAAGACTCTTGTTTGTCCTCTATGCATATCAAGGTTGCCAACCTTTAACAAATGGTGTACTTAAATCTTAGAAACTGTGGAACTAGATTTAGTGTCTCATTTTTCCATCCTTATTGTCATTGCTCAATGCTAAAATGTTCTTCAGAGAGCACACAGAATGAAAGACTACGTCCATTTCCAATCACCTAGAGGAGAGTGGGAATTACAACGTGTTTTCGCAAAGGACACAGTGAAAGAGAAGTACTTTTGAGTGAATTACTGTGAAAAAATATTGCAGTATGTGAGAACTTCTGTTTGACAGCTTTTGACTGGAAAATTATGAGGTATCCATGTTACTTCTTAAGGTATTTATTTTCTTCAAATTAGACATTGGTTCAAATATTCTTTATAAATGACATTGCTTGGAGATATGCTTTTTCTGGGGGGAAAAAAACACTAAAATGTGGCCTGGCATTATCACTGTCCTAATGGTGTCCATTAGCTTTGCACTCCAGAGTTTAACAAAAAGATTTTTCAAAAACTTTCAAACAACATGGTGTGTGAGGAGGTGGGAGGGTGGTTGAAGGATGGGGAAGAGTAAATGGCTCATGCTGTTTCTCCATACTATTTTAGCAGATTTTCCTTAAAAAGTTATTTGAGCTCATTCTTAGCCTTCAAGTTATCATTTGGAAAATACATGCTGTGTTTTAATGGAACACAGAATTCCAGACTAATATATAACTCTTTATATTGTAGCAAATTTGTTTAAATCTTAGTTTCTGTAAATATCATACATCTATAAAACCAGTGTTTTGGGGGCCACTAAGTCCAAGAGATCTTGCCTAAGGCCACTGTGGTAGGCAGAATTTTTGCTCCCATGACCTCTTCCATTGGTGTTACTCCTGTGAATTTATCTGCATTGCTATAAAATTACAAGGGAGATATACTTAATATTATTAATATGTTGAACTTAAAGAGATTGTCTTGTATAATCTGGTGAGCCTAAATCTATTCACATGAGCCAGAGATCTTTTCCTGGCCAGTAGCAGAAGAGGAAGTCAGAGACTCAAGGAACTTACCCTTTGTGGTCTGAAGAAGAGGACACATGTCAAGTAAACAAGGGTGTCAGTCCAACAATGGTAAAGAACTGAATTCACCAAAGAACCTGAATGAGGCTGCAAGTAGATTTTTCCCCTAAGCCTCCGATAAGTGCCCAGCCTAGCCAACATCTGAGTATAGGATGCTGCTGAGCCACCCTGTCCCTTAATGTCTGACCCACAGAACTTTGAGATCACAAATGGAGGTAAATTTATATAAACTGCTACAGTATCAACAGAAGACAAGTACAGTCACACAGTGAACAAGGGGTTGATTCAGCCACATGGGTCAACCCTAGGCTGTGTGACTCTCAAGCCCACACTCTCAGCCAACGTGCAACACCATGAACAGCTCTCCTCTCTAAGTGGGTTAGCACACCACTACCCACATCACTGTCCGTGGGTGCCTCTCACAGTCAGTGCCACTGTCCCCTGTTACGTGGCCAAAGGCATCAGTGCAACTGACTCCTCAGGGAACCCCGAGTGTCCCACACCAAGGCACAGTCATGTGCTCGTGAGCCTCCAAGTCGCTGCATTTGACTACCAAGGCAGCCCTAGTGCCCTGGATGTTGAGCAGTACCCAGAGTGCCTTTGCAGGTAGCTACTATTGCAGCTGGGGAAGGATTCTGGACTCCTCACTCAACCCCAGTGTTGAACATTGTAGCTTCTCCAGGATTAGGCGATAGTTCAGTCTTTGGAGCACAGAGGAAAGAACACGGGGCTCTCATATCCTGCTGTCTTGGTTCTAATCTGGACTCTACCCTTTACCAGCTGTGTGACTTGAAAAAGTTACTTAACATCCCTGACACTATGTTCCCATCTAAATGGGAATTTTTACCTCTAAAGGGGGATAAAAATGGTTCTTCCTCAAAGATCGGTGGGGAGTACTAAATGAAATGCACAGAGGTGGTTAGTGCAGCTACTGGCACATAATAAATGCACTTAAATGGCTTTATTTTCTTCCTGCCACTCACCATTAGGAACATTATGCCCCTCGCTCTTTTGCTCTCTATTCAATTAGTTAACCCGGTAAAAACTCACACCCCCTGATTACCTTAGAATGGGTTTCACCTTTCCTTTGGTTCAGTGATTCCCAAACTAACTTGATTTTCAGAAACATGTAATGTACTTGTTAGAAGTACAAATCCACAGGCTCCCCTGGCGCTTCTGTTTCAGGAATGCTAGAATAAGCTTGAGAAATCTGCATTTTATCAAGGCCCCACATTACTCTTACAAGCTGTCATAGTTAGAGAATAGGATCTACATGATCCTGAGTGCCTGTAGTCACTGATGCTGACTGTAGGGAAAGACCCATGTGCCAGGGTGTCCAAGAAAGCCAGGAACTTTCTGGTGCCACCGTGGGATGGGCACTGTCACAGGATGACGAGACCTCATAAGAAAAAGACAAGCATCCCCCAGCCGAGGGCAGAGTTTGCAGCAGCAAATTGATATGACCCTCTTCTTAAGGAATTGTTCTCTCCACCCCACTCCCTGTCATGTGAAGTCATTAAAGTTAAGGTTCACATTATGTTGGGAAGAACATAAAGCAACGAAGCACGAGCCATGGCACAAAGTGAATGCTCAGTAAATGGCCACTGGCTTATGTAAATCTTGACCAAATGTCAACTTAGTGAGTGACAGTCGAGAGGTGCTGCTCTACTTGTCTGCCATGTGGTTTGTTGGCTGCATGAAGTTGATAAAAATCACATGGCTATGCATGTTGGAAGTGTGTAGGCCTCAGGGTCACAGATAAAGGTGAATTTATGTGAAACTAATTAAACGTAAGCCCTAGTAAGGTATTCACACAGACACTCATTTTTATAAAATTTGCAAAAAAGAAAAAAAAGAAAGATGTGTTTTAACTCTTTTCCCAAAATTCTACAAGCTTCAATTTCCATAAAAACCTGGATTTACAACTGCGGCTCTTCAAAAGGGGGACTTGGAACTGCCAAGAGCACCAGGAAGTAGAATGCTTTGCTTCCAACAGCCAATGCCCTCCTTGCAGTAGTGGAGCCTCTCAACACCAACAGGTTATGTTCCGAGGGAGACAACAAGCTGTGATCCCCGGCCTCAGGCCCAGCTGGTGCCGTCTCCCCTCTGTGCCTGGCAGCCTGTACAGAGTTCCCCTCCCTTGCCAGGGCCCTGAAGCATGGAGGAGTCAAGGAAGACCTTCTGCCAGCCCTGCAAATCAAGCAGACCCCTTTACATGGTCCCAGGGGTTGGAATTTCTCACTCCCAGCCCCTCCCACACATTCCAGTTCCATTTCAGGCCCAATCTGGGCTCCTCACTCCATCCCCAACTCAGTGACATGCTACTTAACCATAAACAGCAAAGTGGCAATAAAAAATGCTGATGCCTTTTGACCAACACATGCTTGACAAACAGTCTGATTTGATTTGAAATATTTAAGTAATTTGTGGATTTTAGCTATTGGACTAAGATCACTCACAGAAATGGACTGTAATTTACTGCTGTTTATTCATTTTTTATTACTACATAATTAAAACCTACTGTTAGCTAGCGCTGTGGAAAAATGCTGGTGTTATGCAGTATGCATTTCAATTGGCTGCACAACCACCATCTCTTCTTCCAGTGACCCTGCTTCTCTGTAGTGATGTGGGTGCATAATTCTCAGACTCCATTAGGTGACTGTAATCCATGGCCTCTCAATGAATCTACACTCTGATTCTCCAATTATCAGCCCTGCCGATGCCTCAGAGTGAAGGACCATGAACTAAGGGCATGAGGGTTTGGAGAAGTTGGGCATAAGCGTGAGCAGGAAATGTAAAGGAAGCGCAGAGGGGGGTTGGGGTCTTTCTCCTCTGTTTGTATTCTCTGCAGCTATAGTGGCTGATGACTCTATTACAAAGATGTAGACACAGGAAGGCAGCTGTCCCCTTGTGATGCTTTTCAGAGGAAAAGACAGAGCAGTCACGTGAACAATGGAATGAAAGAACAATGGAAAGAAATTCAGATTCTTAATAGGAGAACTGCCATCCCATCTGACAGGTTCTTTTAGTCAACAAACTTACACTTACAGGGCTTGGCACTGGGGCACAGGGTGGCAATGAATAATATACAGTCATTGTCTTCAATGTCAATGGAATTAACATTCAATGAGATTGTCTCACATTCTCATAGGGCAGTCAAATATCATATAAATCACTGTATTTCACCACCATGGGTTTTACTAGAGACAGAAGGAACTATTTGATATAATGGAAAAGGCTTGAATTAGGGAATGAGAGAGATGACAGTTCAAATCCCACTTTCGCAATGTGTTCAGCTCTATTGCCTTTAGAAAAGCTACTTCATCAAAGAATTTTAATTTCTTTATTGAAAAATAGCAACAAAACACTACCTTGCAGGTGCTGGGAGGCTCCATAGCTGCAAGGAGGAGTGACTGTCAGAAGCATTCTGCTCCCCTGTGCTCACTCATACCAGTTCCAATCCCCACTTTGAGGAACTGTGATGGAAAATCCAGGGAGGAAGATTAGAAATGACAGAGGTCAAATGTTTGGTACAGCAGCAGCACGTGATAGGAATTTGATAAATGACAGCTACCACGGTTGACAACTATTAGGAAAACAAAATACCATTTTTCATGTCCCTGGACTATTTCAATAACCACAGAACTCCAGTCTCTTCACCCTCTGTGCCTCCTTAGAGTATCCCAATAGAGCTCTTCTACAATGCAGAGTTGATCTCATAAAGTTCTATTTCAAACATTAGTAGCTCCACCCCTTGAGAAAGATCCCATCTCCTAGCCATAGACTGTGGGTACCAACATATGTCCCTTGCACTCCCCTCTGGCTCACTGCCCAGCACTCTCCCGTAAACCTCTGCTGCTTTCAAAGCCAGTCCCCCTACCACATCATCTTTTCTCTTGCCTCTTGGTTTTGGACATTCTGTTCCCTTGGCCTGGCCTTTCCAGTCCAACCATGTTCACTTGTGCAAATCCCTCTGAGGTGTCACACCCCAGCCACCTTCATGTCCCACGCGAATCCTAACTGAATCCCCCAACTGCCCTCTCGCATCCATTCTCTAGACTGCGGTGAGGTTGCTTTGCACACACAAAGCCCATCACTGGCACTCTCTTTCTTAAAACCTTCAGGGGCTCTCCTGCCATCACACTTGAGTCAAAACCAACCCCCAACCAAGGTCTCCAACGCCTGCCTGATCTAACCCTTCATATCCTCCCGTTTCTCCCCGTGCTCCAGCCACACTGACCAGCCTGCAGCTCCCTGAACCCTGAGCTCCTTCTCGCTTCATGGGCACCAGGCCCTGCTGCAAGGAATGCTGTCTTGCACTCTGGTCCTCTGCAGAACACTTACTGGTCAGTCTCCTGACTTAGCTCAAGGCCACCTCCTCTGGGGACCCTTATCCAATTCCGCAAACAAAATCATGCCCCTTTTATTCTTTCTTATGTAACCTGTTCTTTCCCTTCACAGTATTAATTACAATCTGTAATTATTCTTTATGTGTTTAGGTATTTGTACATTTTTTACTTAATGATTCTTCTTTCTCTCTAGACTGTAAATTCCTTGATGACAGGGCCTTTGTTCCAAGCAGGGAGCCCAGATCCCTTCACAAATATCCATGAAGCAGAAGCTTCCATGCAGACCTCCTGGAGGCCTCTTTTCCCTCCACCCACACGTCAGCTAGAGCCTGCTGGCCTCCTCCTGTACCCAGCAATATGATACGCTGCTTTGTAGCATTGTGTTTATATAGCCATCTCTCCCCAAGAATGTGAGCTTCTCCCCACCCCCCGCAAAGATGGAGTCTTGCTCTGTTACCCAGGCTTGGAGTGCAGTGGTGTGATCTCAGGTCACTGCAACCTCCGTCTCCTGGGTTCAAGCAATTATCCTGCTTTGGCCTCCCAAGTAGGTGGAATTACAGGCACCCACCACCACACTTGGCTAATTTTTGTATTTTTAGTAGAGATGGGGTTTCAGCATGTTGGCCAGGCTGGTCTTGAACTCCTGACCTTGTGATCCATCTGCCTTGGCCTCCCAAAGTGCTGGGATTACAGGCGTGAGGCATTGTGCCCAGCCGAATGTGAGCTTTTTCACACCAGAGTGATTCTTCTGTGTGTTGCCAGTATAGCAAGAACTATTCCCCCTACCCATGTCCAGCATAAAAAATAGCTAGTGAAGGTAAAGTGTTCCTAAGCTTACAGAGAAAAACATTAACAGCCCGACCTTCAGATAGCATGGTGGCTAAAACTCCACTCTAACTTCAGAGTGGAAAAGGTAATAAGGAAGGGATAGAGTGAATGCAGGTATACCAAATGGAAAGTCCCTGTAAAAATCCAGAAGAAATTCGGTTAACATAGACAAAAGAGTGCTGATACAGATAATAATAAAATATGAGACAGATTTGAGAGATGTTTTGGAGAAAAAACAGTATTTGGACAAAACACAGAGAGAAATGAGATGTCAAGCGTGGCTCCTCAGGACCTGGCTTGCAAACCTGGAGGATGGTGGAGCCACCCACAGAGATCAGGCACCATGCAGGTCTTCATGGGGCAGCATGGAACGAATCACAAGGTGGGGGTGCCATCTAAATAACCATGTGTGCAAGTGATGAAGGGAAGGGACCCTTGGGGATCTTCTCTTGGAAAAGTCATTTCACCCATCTATCTCCTATTGTTCTGAGGCAGACAAGGGGAACAGCTGATCACCCAAAAGTCATTTCTATTTAGCTATGAAAAGCAGTGATTTCAGAACAATGTATAATTAACCTGTTCTTTCTATCCCAAACACTCCTCTGTCTCAGTCCCCTCTCTGCAGCCTGAGATCAGCATGGAGATAAAGAATATGGTTCTAAACTAGATGATCCACTGAAGCAAAGAGTTGACTGTACTTTCAAAGGACATAAGGACAAAACCAGATTCTCCTTGGTGTACAAAGAATCCAGGTAAATTGTCATGGAAATAGTCAATGGACTTTAGCATTATTATTTCTAGCTACCTTTGGTTCAGTACTTGCTGTGTGCCAGGCATTTCATGTATGTGGTTTATCACCTTCACACAGAACCTAAAGAGATGGGAAGAAAGATTCTGAGAGAGTGACTTACCCAAGGCTGCCCAGCTAGGGAGTGATACGGCAAGGATTTGGACTCAAGTCTGCATGACTCTGAAGCTAATCTTTTTTTTAACCATAGTGAATTTCTAGGTATTGAGTGAGCAGTACTTCAGCATTGACCCCCATATGCAAAACAAGCATTTCCAGGTGGTTAAACATATTTAAGGTGAGGCCCTTGGGCACACTATAGAACAAAGCTAATTGGGCTCAGCAGAGATCAAAACCACGACCTTGTCCTTATTTTATCTTTCTGCCACTGGCGTGCTTAACGCAGACAAACACTTGCCATCAACTGGCTATAAAGCGTTTTATTTCCCTTCATATTGTGTAGGTTGCTCATTTATTAAAAGAGCTCAGCCTTTCAAAATAAGCCACTGGAAATAAGAGAGAAAAGGGATGTTCCTATAAATTATCCAGTGGAAGAGCTTTTACAGCATTTGACCAGGACTTGAAAGGTGGGAGGTAGGACGCTGGAAATCTACCTTGAAGATGTGCAGAACCAGCTGCAGGTCCTGATCCTCAGGAAGGGGGTGGGGGGCCCGGGGCGCGCGGGGCGGGGCGGGGGGGGGGCGGTGGCTCTGTTTGTCTTGCTGCGTTCTCACACTGCCACCTGCTGGCCATAGCCCGCATCTCCGCTTCTCCAGCTCCCGTCCACCTGGAGACCCTGACAGATTGCTCACAATTTAGCATCTCCTTTCCTTCTTGTACGGTGTCATACTCAAGAGGAATTTTTATTTCTACCCAAACACCCTTTTTAGCCTGATAGCAAACGGCTGGTGGGAATCCATGTGCAAGGGAACTCTGTGTGAGGAAAACAGAGAGGGAGGGCAGTGAAGAGGAGTCTATGAGCTGGTGGCTGGGAAAACCTGCGGCACCCGTGAATCCAGTTGTCATTGTCATAACCTTCAAGGCTTTTTGGCCATGACTCTAAGAACAAAACCTCCCCAAATCCCTTTTAAATACAGTGGGGTCGATTCCTCCCTGCATATTTTCTTTTCCTACAAGCACAGCGTAGGAAAGGGAGGGGTGGGCTTCCAGTTTGAGCGCATAGCGCCATTATTTGACGAGACCACAGGAAGCAGTCTTTCATTTTAAACGAATTTCAGTCTTTCACTTTCACTCACTCACAGCATGATAATAGATCACTGTGCTTGAGCATTTTAAAAATTAAAGGCTTAGATATTACATGCTGATCAAAAGTTGATCTTCATATACCTATTTCCATTAGCTATTACTGTTTTTAACTTTTCTTTTTCATTATCTTGTATTCGCTTCATGCGGCATTATGTAGATGCAGCAGACTGAAACGATTTTCTCTCATTCCAAACTAAAGAGGATGCTAAACTCCATTCCTTTGGGGTAAGTTTGGAATGAAAAGATGGGTTACAGAATATTGAAGGTAAAAGTCAGGGATCGATCTGGTGATTTGACTCTCGTACATGTAAGGTTCAACAACTCAATAATAAAAAAATTTAAATCATTCCCTGATTCTACTTTACAAAGGAAGACACTGAATGCTTTACTGAAAGATTCTCACTCGCCCAAATCACTAGAGTTTCTTAGTAAGGGAAGATAACATGGAATTTCTTAACCTTTGTCTAGTTTTCAGATTGTCTACATAATTCACTGAATCTACCCCCTGTCTTCTGCTTTCTCATGCAGAATTAAAACATATATAGCCCATCCCCAGGTGGTCTCATTTACTTCCATGACTTCAAGCACACCTAAGTGCCAATGATGCCCAGGTCTGCGTGCTCAGCTCTGAACACTCACCCGAGGTCTAGACCCACCTCTCTAACTGTCCACTGAGTATTTTCTCCCTGAATGTCCCATAAGCACCGGAAGCTCATTATATCTAATCTCAAGTCTTGGCCACCCTGGTCCCATCTTCCAAACATGCTCTTCTCTCATATAACGGCCCCAGTTGATGGGAAGACTATTCACACAATTGTGTAAACCCAAACCCCAAATGTCACCTGATACCCCCACACTTCCCATAGGATACTGATAATGAAGTTCTCTTATGTCTACTACCTTTGTCTCCAGTTATACTGACACTTCAGCCCTTTCCAAATGGACTGTTGAAATAGCATTGCAACTATCTACATTTCCCCATATTTAATGATCTCTTTTTCACCCTCCACATGCAAAATGTAAAACAGATCATATCCTTGACAGCAAAATTCTGTAAGCTAAATTGGACTTTATCAGAATTTAAAACTTCTGCTCTGCAAAAGACCCTGTTGAGAGAATGAAAACAAAGACTGGAAGAAACTATTCGCGAATCACACATCTGACAGAGAACTTGGATCTAGAATATATGAAGAACTCTCAAAGCTTACAATTATAAAAACAAACAGTCCAACCTAAAAGTGGCCAAAGGACATTCATAGACATTGCAGAGAAGAAGATACGCGGATGGCAAAGAAGCACATGAAAAGGTGTTTAACACCATTTGCCATCAGACAAATGCAAATTAAGACTACAATGAGATATAACTATACCTATCAGAATGGCTAAAATTAAGAAAACATTGGTAACATCAAGTTCAGAAGAGGATGTAGAGAAACTGAATCACCGGGGAGAGTGTAAAATGGTGGAACCACTCTGGAAAATAGTTTGGCATTTTCTTTTAAAACTAAAAATAGACTCACGATACAACCCAGCAATTGAACTCTTGAGCATATGTCCCACAGAAATGAAAATATATTTTCACACAGAAATTTGTACTCGGATGCCATAACTTTATTTGTAATAGCCAGAAACTACCCAAACGCCCTTCAGTACATGACTGATTAAACTGTAGAGCATCTGTGCCATGAAATAGAGCTCAGCAATAGAAAGGAATGAACTCTTGACCCACACAACAACCTGGATGAGCCTCAAGGACATTATGCTAAGTGGAAAATGCCACTGTCAAAGAATATGTACTGCATGATTCCACTTATGTAACATTTGTGAAATGACCTAATTATAGAGGTAAAGAACCATTAGTGGTTGACAGGGGTTAAGGGTGGGTCACGAAATTGGTGTAGCTATAAGAAAGTAACACAAGTGAGTCTTGTGGTAATGAAACAGTTACATAACCTGATTATGTTAGTGGTTATATGATACTATACATATAAGAAAATTGCATGGAGTCCAGGCACTGGCTTATGCCTGTAATCCCAGCACTTTGAGAGGTCGAGTTAGGAGGATGGCTTGAGGCCAGGAGTTCAAGACCAGCCTGGGCAACATAGCAAGACCCTATCTCTACAAAAAGAAATTATATAAAAAAGGAAAAGAGAATTGCATGGAGCTGCACACACACATACATGTGATACAAATGAGTGTGTATATTTACCTGCCAGATCCAAGTAAGCCCTATGAATTATACCAATGTTAATTTCCTGTTTTTTATATACTACAGTTATGCAGATGTTCACATTAAGAAAGGTTGGGTAAAGAGTGCAAGAGACCTCCTTGTACATTTCTTTACATCTTTCTGTAAATCTGTAATTATTTTTAAATGAAGTTCTGAACTGATCATGCCACTCCTTTCTGGCAGTTATTTTTAGCTCTCATTATTCTTAGAATAAAACACATTCATCCACTCATAACATAAAGGATCCTCCATTCCAAACTTCATTTCCTATTAAGAGTTCTGGTTAATTGTAATATTGCTATCTTACATCTCTTTATTCACTATGCTAAAATGTCCACCATTTATTAGACAATGTTGGCCTTTACTTCTAAGATTATAGAAAATATACCCCTGCAACCTGAAATTTCTCAAATTTGCCAGAGTTGGACATTCCAAGCATATTCAACAGTCATTTAGTAAATGATTGCATGTCCAAGCCAGATTAATCTATCAAATACTTATCCATTCTGGATACCATAGTTTTTATACAATTTCTCTAAAAGGAAAGGAAAGATGAGGCACTGTGGTAGGGGCAATAGCTGAGTAAGACCTGTGATAGTACACAAAGCAAAAGAAAGGGTAAAAGGAGTCCACAGACGTAGAAAATCCCCGTTTGCTGATGAATTTGCTCATTTCATAAGCCCAGTGTATTTGCTTCCTAAAGCTGCAGTAACAAGTACCACAAGCTAGGTGGCTAAAACCACAGAAATGTATCACAGCCCTGAAGTCCAAATCAAGGTGTCGGCATAGGCTGCTCCTTCTGGGGGCTGTGGGAAAGAATCTGTTCCACGGCCCTCTCCTAGCTTCCGGTAGTTTGCTGGCAATCTTTGGCATTTTCTGGCTTGTAGAAGCATCACCCCAACCTCCACCTTCTTCTTCACATGTTGTCCCTCCCTGTGTGTGTGTCTCTCTGTCTAAATTTCTCCTTTTTACAAGGACACCAGTCATTTTGGATTAGGGGCCCACCCTACTATGGTATGACCTCATCTTAATTACATCTGCAACAACCCTATTTCCAAATATGATTATATTCTAAGGTACTGAGAGTGAGGATGTCAACATAGCATCCTAATTATGATGGAAATTTTGGGGGGATGTAATTCAACCCATAACAGCCAGGGAGCTCTGGTAACCAAGAAAACTCCCTTCCTTCTTCTGTTTGAGTGAATACAATAGCTACACATCAACACCATTACCTGTATTAGAGGGCGCACAGGGCCTGATGTGGAAACTGGCTGTGAATTACTGCGAAGATTCTTATGCTCATCATGTGAGAAGACATTTAACAAGCATCTGAGTGTGCCTGACACTCTATTAGCAGATATTTGACAGCTTGCCAAATATGCAGGTCAGATCACTCTACAATCAAGCTGCTAATCACATGGTAAGCATATTCCATTGTATATAGTTGACTCACCTTGGCTCAGAGTCATAAATTATCTGTAAGATTTTTCACTGTGAAAAAAATACTTTTGCAAACAAACCATACTTGGCAAATAATTCATTTAACTTTTATAAGAGCCAACTTGCTTAATCCAGACATTGTAACCAATTGTGACCAGGTGTTGTGAGAAGCAAGGAATATGGCTATTCAAACACTGCCTAGGAATTGTTTAGCGACTCTTTGGGATGGCAAGGTATCATGCCAGACTCCTATTAACTTCAATAGGGGTGGCGCCAGGTTCAAGTGGCCAAAGAAGAGACCTGGAGTCAATAAATGAGACCCAGAGTTTTATTAGGGGTAATTTACATAGAGGGGTGGTCCAATGGCAGCAGGCTGAACAGGAGAACCATAGCCGTTTGCAAGAAGCATGCAGTTGATATAGCATTTTCACTTAACACCCTCCCCCTAACAACTTCCACCTGGTAACCTTCATTTAACCCAAAACAAAGGGCTCCAATCCACTGTACGGCCCTCGTTCCGTGAGACAGGGGCTCAGATGTTCTTCATAAGTAAGGAATAAATATCTGCCTTAGCCACCCCTAGACTCCTTGGCCTAGAACTCTGAACACACATTCAGTTGCATGTGCCATACAGGGTTGTTCTCAAGGTATGCTTAAGTTATTGCTGTCAGGTGTTGTCTGCCATGCAAAAGGGACAATGAAATAGACTCTCTCTCTCCAAAGCAATCCTCTGTACAATCCTTCATTCCAACAACCTAACCCTTTCAAAGTAGATGAATCAATCTAAACAGTTTCTGGGCACCCCATTTGAAATTGTTATAATTTCTGATATCTGATACCTTTTGGAACTTGGCACATCACTCTGAACCTCCAGTCTAATATCCTGTCTGTGTGTGAGCATGCATGTACAAGTATGCATAAAATATGTATGCATGTATGTATCACATTACAGTGATAACATAGAATCTCATGGTTAAGAGACACAAAGTATTCAGAATTATCACTTACATACCCACATTATATAAACAAGAACAAGGCCTAGATTCCCTTCTGTACCTGCCTTCCTCCATTTCTATGCACAGAAGTGTATGCATATATGTATATGTATGCCTATAAAATGGATACGTACAGATAAAATTATGCAAACACACATGTAAACATAGCCATTGCATTTTCATTTAATCTATGAAACAAATGTAAATCTTTATTTAATTAATTAGCACTCAAATTTTGTGTCATTATTTGATGGGAGACTGGTTCCCATCTCTATCTTTTCACTGAATTCTTCTTTATCCTTCTGTCGGGTTTATGGTTCTAAAAGAATGCACTCCATATTCACTAATCATAAAGTTTGGTAACTTAACAAGGTATAAGTTTCTCCCAAAAGCCTGGTCAATTAAAAGCTGTGATATGTTATTGCATCAGCCAGAACACTTTATATATACTGGAATTTCTGATCTTTCTAATAAATACTGCAAATCTAGAAACACTTAGCCAAAATATATTACCCTTAGCAAACTAACACAGGAACAGAAAAGCAAATACTGCATGTTCTCACTTACATGTGGAAGCTAAAAAAGAACTTATGAATACAAAGAAGGAAATAACAGACACTGGGGGCTATTTGAGGGTGAAAGTGGGAGAAAGGAGGGGAGCAGAAAAGGTAACTATTGGGTAATGGGCTTAATACCTGGGTGATGAAATAATATGTACAACAAACCCCGTGACACATGTTTACCTATGTAACAAACTTTCACATGTACCCCCAAACCTAAAATAAAAGTTTAAAAAAAGAAACCACTTAGCCAGAATAGACCTTCCTGGATTTTTCTTTAGTTACCATGCTTTAATTGAGAAAGAAATAAAAGGCTTCTGATTGCAATTTTAACACTACTTTTTATATTGCGAAGGTCTTAAGTAGAGGGAAGGAGAGACTGCAAGCCAGATCGATGGGGCTGGTGGGAGCTTCACAACGAACTCAGTCAACTGCAAGATCAGTCCAGCCTCCTGCCCACCACTCCCACTTCCCCCATCTGGGTGTGCTGATAGCAAACATAACTTGTGCTATTGATCTCCACAGTCTTTTTAAAATTCCTTTTACCTTTCAAAATTTCAATCCTGATTAATGTTTTATAAAACCATTGGTTTTAATTACTGTGATTCAAAACACTTCTGTATGTTCCTCGCCCTCGCTTAAATACTTCAATGATGGTTGAAATGAGCAAAACTAAACAGGAAGACACTAAAAGAATCTAGAACTGATCTTCTTCAAATAGAGGAAACGATAATGTCAGTCCTCATTTAGCTATTTCTCTTGGTTCTACCTAAGACCAAATTATTAAGCCTACTTAAATAATTGAGATTTGGCGTGAAATTTATAAAATACTTAAAACAGTAGAAAAAATTGTGTAAATTTAAACAGAACCAGAAAGCATCTCTTATGGTTATAATAAAATATTTGGAATTCAAATGCATTTTGATATACCCCAAAAAAGCAATCGCTTTCTAGTTATGCACATTATTGTGATTACATAGAATCTCATGGTTAAGAGACATGAAGCCTCAGAATAATCACTTACATACTTACATTATATAAACAAGAACAAGCACAAGTCCTAGACTCCCTTGTATACCTGTCCTCCTCCTTATCTCAGCCAATGATTAATACAACACTCTGAGCTTGTGCTCATAATAGATACTTGCAATGTTTATGTGCTTCTCTCTCTCTGCCCCTCATTGCTCCCTGACAGTCAGGAGGCAAATGCTAAACTCATGGCTTGACTAGAAGATTTGTACAATCAAATAAGTGTTGTTTTAATAGAAAATATTTTTGCCAGATCTAAAGCGTTGGGTGAGGAAGATAAAGATGTAATTTTATAAACATTTGTATTCATTCAACAAACCTCTGAGCTCCAACTGTGTGCCAGGCCTTTTGCTGAGTTCCGAAATTATAAAAATAAATAGGACATGACCTCATATATGGAGAAATATCATTATCATGGTCATGAAATTCAGAAGGCATCACTGAAGGTAGTTTTGTAAGCATCTGAGAGAATGGCTTTTTATGAAAAACTGATTAAGAGAGATCTGTTTTACCGTTTATTTCTTTCCATGCAGATTTCTCTGTAGCAATCATGGGCTCCAGACCAAGTCATCTATTTTCCACTGCATTTGATATAGAATTATCTGTGCTTTTTAGAAACACCCTTCACCTACTCCAGAAGTTTAAATTTGTATCAAGATGTTACATAAAACATCCATTCATTTAGGACAGAGTATGAGTGAAAAATTAGAATACAGGGAGGTTTTGTGGGAAGGTGTCATATGAGACAGAATTTGGCTGATATACAGTAAACAGACTTGCAGAGATGACAGGAAGTTACATTCCAAGGAAAGGAAAGAGAATCATGTGAATGACATCATTGTGTCATGAATGGTATAGCCCACCCATGGATCCTGGAGCCCACTGACAGCTCCTTGAGGAAAGAAGGAAGCAAACAGGCCCAAGTTAGGAAAGAGATTGAAAACCCATCCAAAAGAAGGGATTGCAAAGTGAGGGGCTCAAGTCCAAATCTTAATTCTGCAGAGAAGGCTGGCACTAAGGCCCAAGAGATCCAATCTGAGGGAAGTGACATGGATTCTTGGCACCTATGTGGATGTCCAAGTCATAGAGGAAGAATGGTCTAAATCTGTGAAAAATATAATGAGTGGGAACAATTTTGTATTTTAGCCATGGAAACCCACACACATTCCAGATTATGAGAATCAGGAAGAGTTTCCCTCCTCTGAGTGGGATTGAATAACTCAGTGGAGGGGCGGACCCAAGTTGCTCAAGCTTCTCGAGACAAAACCATAAAAACCTTAGGAAAGGGGCATGACAGCATTCGTATGTACAAGTAATTGTCCAAGTACATGTGAAAAAACACCAGCCATTGTCGAAGTGATGTTATCACTAACATCATCATCATCATCGTCATCATCACTAACGCTTACAGAGCATTTACCAGTTGTTAGGCACTGCTGAAACCACTTTACATAATACAACTCACTTAAACCTCACAACTCTATTAATATCTTTTTCACAGAGGAGGAGACTGAGGCACACAGAGGTTAAGTAACTTGCTCAGGATCACTACTAAAACACCGTAGAGCCAGGATTCAAACCTCAGCCATCTTGCTCCATAGTCTGTGTGTGAAACCCCATAACCTGCCATGTTCCCCCCATATACTAACAGCATCTTTTGTCTTGACTTCACTGTCACATCCTTGCTCTAATCTTTATGCCTGTATCCCCTCAATCTCTGCCTCCTGCTGCCACTTAGGCTAGCAAACAATACTTTGCACACATTAATGAAACTGTGTAACTTGTATTCTGCAGCCAAAAGAACCCAAAGGGGCCCAGGGCAGGGCTGCAAATGGATTCTGAGCTAGACTGAGAGTCCACCAGCTGAATGACTAGCACAAGCCCGGTTTTTCTTTCTATTTGCTATAGATGCAGTAAAATCGTAACAATGGGGGTAAACAGGGTCTGCAAGCAAACAGATGAACCCTTTATCTTTGTCAGTGAACATACCATGCTCTCTCCAACACTGTCAAACTACTGTCCTACTTGCTAAATGTAGTAGTCTACTAGGGATGCCATAACAAAATACCCAACTGGGGGACTGAAACAATAGAAATTTACTTCTTACAGTTCTGGAGGCTGGAAGTCCAAGATCAAGATGTCAGAAGGTTTGGTTTTTCTTGAGGCCTCTCTCCTCGGCTTGCAGATGGCCATTTTTTCACCGTGTCCTTACAGGGTCTTTCCTCTGCGTGTGTGCCTCTCTGGTGTCTCTTCCTCTTCTAGGGACACCAGCTCTATCAGATTACAGCCCACCCATAAGCCCTCTTTAAGTATCTCTTTAAGGTCTTATCTCCAAATGCAGTTACACTGCAGGCTAGGGCTTCAATGTATGAATTTTGAGGGAAGACAATTCAGTCCATAACACTGGAGTTAAGTTGTGTGACTTCAGAGCTTATAAACCCAAGGCTGCTTTTCATGGATAGTTGAAGACTCCTCGAGAGAGAGAGCCCTGGGTGAGTCTGTTCTGCATCAAGGATCTCAGAAGCTGAGATACTCACACAGGCTCTCCAGCCATACTCACAGATCCAGGACACAGGGTAAGTCTGGGGTCTAGGAGTACACTTCTGCCACAAATCCAAATACAGTATAAGAGCTCTCCAGCAACCTCCTGCATGCCTTTCCATATAAATAAACTATAGTACTACTCCAGTGATGCAATTACAGGGAATGGAATACTAGTTTTCGTCTCTTACAACAGCACTGATTGTTGTATTTTATACAATGGTACAGGAATGTAGCATAAAAATATGGGAAAAAATCTGGTGCCTACACTCATGAATTTTATAGTTCATCAGGGAATATGGTCATAGTGATCTTCTCTAGCACATCCTCTTTGCAACTAGCAGAGGAAAAAAAGCATACATCTGCTGCTTGATACAAAACAATATCAAAGAAATTGTATCGCTCGCAAATGCAAAGCACTTTTTTTAACGTTCATTTTAGGTTCAGGGGTAAATGTGCAGGTTTCTTATATAGGTAAACTCATGTCATGGGGGTTGCTGTACAGATTATTTCATCATCCAGATAATAAGCCTCATACCCCCAATAGTTGTTTTTTTCTGTTCCTTTCCCTCCTCCCACGCTCTACCCTCAAGTAGGCCCCAGTGTCTGTTGTTCCCCTCTCTATGTGTCCATGTGTTCTCACAATTTAGCTCCCACTTATAAGAGAGAACAAACGGTATTTGGTTTTCTGTTCCTGTGTTAGTTTGCTAAAGACAATGACCTCCAACTCCATCCATGTTGCTGCAAGGAACATGATATCATTCTTTTTTAGCTGCAAAGTATTCCACAGTGTATACGTACCACATTTTCTGTATCTAGTCTGTATTCATGGGCATTTAGGTTGATTCCATGTCTTTGCTATTGTGAATAGTGCTGCAATGAACGTTCACATGCATATATCTTTATGATAGAATGATGTATATTCCTTTTGGTAAATACTCAGTAATAGGATTGCTGGATTGAATGGTAGTTCTGTTTTTATCTCTTTGAAGAATCACCACACTGTTTTCCACAATGGATGAATTAAGTTGCACTCCCACCAACAGTGTATAACTGTTCCCTTTTCTCTGCAACCTTGCCAGCATCTGTTATTTTTTTACTTTTAAATAATAGCCACTCTGACTGGTGTGAGATGGGTACCTCATTGTGGCTTTGATTTGCATTTCTCTAATGATAAGTGATATTGAGCTTTTTGTCATATGCTTGTTGCCATATGTATGTCTTTTTTTGAAAAATGTCTGTGTCCTTTGCCCACTTTTTAACGGGGTTGGGTGTATTTTTCTTGTAAATTTATTTAAGTTCCTTATAGATGCTGGATATTAGACCTTTATCAGATACACAGTTGGCAAATATTTTCTCCCATTCTTAGGTTTACGGTTTACTCTGTTGAGTTTCTTTTGCTAACAGAGCGCATTTTTTCTTTGCACAATAGACATAAACTTTTTGATAGGCTTCCACTTTTATAAGCCTAAAAATGGAGCAGAGATTTTTAAATGCCATTTAATTGTTTAAAATGGCATGCTCCCTGTATTTTACAGGTTTTCTACTTTTGCTTTTTCTCACAAGGGGTCCTTAAAACCTAGCTGCAATGGACTGCGGCTTGACACAGGAAGGATGGCACAAAGTGCTTGCAAGGTACCCTACAAAGCCAAGCTTGCAATGCAAACAAGCCTCTTATCTGTGAGGAATATGAAGCTCGCTCTCAATTTTCATTTATCCAAGATCAATCATCGAGCCCTTGAAGGTCACTGGAGATACGTGGTGGCAATACTGTGGCATGTTTTCCTTTGAGCAGGACACCGAAACAAGCAAAATATCTTTAAGATTCAAGAGTAGACCTAAAGCACAAAAAGTCCCTTAGGGCCAACAGCAAATAGGTTAACCATGGGGAAAATGTTGGTAATAAATTATACAAATAGTTAGATGAAAGAGCTAAAGGGTAATGCAAATTTAAGGCTGAGAAAGGGAACTCAGAATTGTTAGGGAATTCCCAACTTTATGTTCTATATTAGTTTAGCAATGTGACTAACCTGTAGGAAATATTTAGCAATACAGCCTCTTTTATAAAAGTGTATCATCCTAACTAATTTAATTTTTCTGAGCTGGATTCCTTTTAACCAACCTGCTCGATGCTAGCCTGTGGGGTTTGGAGTCTCCCCTTTCCAAACCATTCGTCACACATTGCTGCCAGAGCAGTCTTTCAAAAGAGTGTGACCAATCACGTTACTTCAGAGATGCCACTGACACATACAACACTTTTGAGCAAATTAGAAAAATGGCACCTCCTTCTCAAGCTAAAGGAAACAAATATACATCCATGCATATGTGTGTGTATGAGTTAGTGTATGAATGCACAACTTGAACAGCCCTGCCATTCTCACCTAGTCACATATCCCTAGCATGCTTAGAAGCAAACATCACTGGTGGCATGCACAGAAGTTGTCTTTATGCATACACACACACATACACACACACACTCCAACCCCAAGGTGAGATGCGATGGGAGATTCAGAGTTGTGGGGGTGGGCAGGGGTGGAAATGAGACCACCAACAGCAACAGACAGAGCAACCTCAGCGAATGCAGAGCACTACCAGTACTGGGCATGGGAGTGGGTGTGTGAGGGCTTCCACTGGGAGAGCCTCTCCTGCAACTCTAGTACTCGCCTGAGACCCCTGAATCTTCACCCCTGCTCACCTGCTCTTGAATCAGGTACTACAGTGGCTCTCAAAGTGTGGTAAGGGGCCTTAGCGATTCTCCAATATGCTTTTAAGAGACCACAATGTCAAAACTATTTTCAGAATATTTAGACATGTTTTTCACTGTTAGTCTTCACTGAGTGTACAGTAAAAAATTTTGATGTTACACAATGTGTGATAAGCTCATCACTCTAAGGGCTAATGGAATGTGTGCTCCTGTGTTATAAAATTTTCAATGTTAATTCTAATACAGTAAATAGCAAAAGATATAACCTAGGTAAACAAAACCTCTTGGAAATTCTCAATCATTTCTAGGAGTGTAAAGAAGTCTTGATATCAAAAAGTGTGTGAACCACTGAGTTAGTGTCTGTCTACAGTATGACTGGCACCCCCTGAGATGCAGCAGCCGCATGTGGTGGTCACAATCACTCCCCTGCTCAAAGCTTGCTCTGGTTCAGAAGTAGGGAGGCAATGTGGAATCATCCTGGTTTTGAAGACAGACCTATGTGCAAACCCCACTTTGACCACTTACTAGTTATGTGACTAAGACAAGTTACTTAATCTTTCTTTTTTTTTAATTATACTTTAAGTTCTAGGGTACATGTGCACAATGTGCAGGTTTGTTGTGCCACGTTGGTGTGCTGCACCCATTAACTCGTCATTTACATTACGTATATCTCCTAATGCTATACCTCTCCCTTTCCCCCTCCCCACAATAGGACCAGGTGTGTGATGTTCCCCTTCCTGTGTCCAAGTGATGTCATTGTTCAATTCCCACCTATGAGTGAGAACATGCGGTATTTGGTTTTCTGTTCTTGCAATAGTTGGCTGAGAATGATGGTTTCCAGCTGCATCCATGTTCCTACAAAGGACACGAACTCATCCTTTTTATGAAAACCTGTCAGAGCTTAGAACCAGATTTTACATCCTCCCCATTCTTCATCTATAACTATTGATTCTCAACCAAAAGAAACATACCTACAAAAAATCAATAGCCAAATGAGAAATAAGTACCAATTTTATCAATAGTTGGGGCAAGTGCCCAAAACCCAACTCTTGAATTGGAAAATGAGGCCATGAGTTCAGGCTAGGCTTCCTCCTCCTGATTCTCTGAAATCTGGAATGACCAGCTTTCTGAGCACACTCCTAGTCTATTTACTACCTGCCTAGACAGTAAGCCCAGCTGGTCTTACCTATGCAAGTACAGAGAAGACACACATGGTTGCACACTACAGTCACAAAAGGTACAAAGGTCAGCAGAAAGAATTTCAGAGTCCTGCAATTCTGTCCCCTGGAGAAGTATGACCCAAGGAACAGTTCAGACACTGACCTATGTTCCAACTGGGAGTGATGAGTAACTGGTTAGTGGCAAAAACATCAGCATAGCAATGGAAGGATCTTTTATTCTCTTTGACTATAACAGCTACAGGGCCTGGCACACATCAGTCACTCAGGAAGGTCATCCTCAGTAGTTGCATATGCTGGATTTAATAAGAAAAGGGTCTGAAAAAATCAGAGACCCAAAAGTTTTACAGTCTCTGTTTTCCACTCTTATTTATGGAAGCATAGGAGACATTAAAAGCTATGAAGGCCACCTTCTTCCAAAGCAAATTTCCCTCCATAGCATTCCTCCAGGCTCTGTGCACTTGAAGACATGGGGTGCTCAGCAGTCTTTGAGGCTTCCAATTTAGTTGAATGACAGTTATTTTTTACTTGAAAGTTCTACCACAATATCCAACACCATAGTCACTTTCATGATATGCAAAGAAAATCATGGCTTCCAAATTATTTGGCCAAAAAAGGGGACTACTGTCTTCTAGCAAGGTCTTAGGATTGTCACTGAAGAGCCAGGAAAAGATGTGAAATATATAGAATTCATTCAAATACATGTAAGTCCCGGCCCTGTCAGTGAGGGAAGAGGAGGAAAAGAATTAAGGATGGACTCTAGTTTTAAATTAGTTAACTGATGACCATCTCATCATAAAGCAACTTGGGTAGGAGTTACAGAATTTTATTTACCAAGATCCAGCAATAAAGTTGAAATACGTCTCACAAGAATTAAGAAGGCCTTAATTTGAGCTCCTGGGATCTAGGCTGCAAAACAATTGGAATTTACATATCAGAACCTTGGGCAAATAATATATTGAATCACATATTTTATTTATTATAGTATATCCAAC
Source organism: Rhinopithecus roxellana (assembly GCF_007565055.1). Classification (NCBI taxonomy): domain Eukaryota; kingdom Metazoa; phylum Chordata; class Mammalia; order Primates; family Cercopithecidae; genus Rhinopithecus; species Rhinopithecus roxellana. Next base: position 84,004,037 of record NC_044565.1, read on the forward strand.
ATATTATCATTTCAACACAGCCATAAAGATGAACCTCCCTTAATGTCTGCATCTCCTGCTCTTGCCCCAACCCCAAATCTCTGATCAATTAGCCTTCTCAGCTAGTTGAAAAGTAACCCTAATTCACTCAGGGTGGTAACTCTGTCCTCAGGGGGTGAGCGCCTTTTAATGCCAGGAATTTTGGGAGATAAATAGAGGTGATAAAATAAACAAATCCATGGTATCAATATTTTTAAGTGGCTTAAGGAATCAGATACATCAAAGCATCTGGCAGATTAGTCTGATGATTCCAATATATATAAATAATTGATTTTTAGATATGATTTTAAGCTAAAAGGTATAAATGATTTGCTTATGTTTGTATATATTATTAGAATATATCAAAGAACTTGAGATTTATAATATTTATAAATGTACTAAATTAACTAGAGCATTTTAGGTGCTTAGAGATGAATAACTTGTTAAGTGTTTGGCTCTTCAGAAAAGCAAGTCCATTAAAGTTTAAAATGTTTAAGGGAGCAAAATTAATCAAGTTAATTAATAATCTCTTTTAAAATGATTGGTAACATTTACTAGATTTATAAATAGAATAGTAATTATGAGTTGAGTAGTAATCACTGTTCAATTGAAAATATTTTTAGTTGGTAATTTTAATACACCAAATTCTTTTTATTTTAATTATACTTTAAGTTCTAGGGTACATGTGCATAACTTGCAGGTTTGTTACATATGTATACTTGTGCCATGTTGGTGTGCTGCACCCATCAACTCATCAGCACCCATCAATTCATCATTTATATCAGCTAATACACCAAATTCTGATTTAGAAAACAAAAGTAACTGCAAATACTCTTCTCTGTGAACATCAGCCCCAGTGCCACTAAAATTCACATGACCTCTCTGACCTTGTGTTTCCTTTGATTCTGGGGTCTCAGCATTTGATCTCTGCAGAACAATAATCCTGATCCATGAATTAGCTTTTCAGAAGGAGGAAAAATCATTTACACATCAAATGTGAATCTACTTCCTTACTATATTTAATACCCAGGAATGGACTCATAAAATAACAAAAGCCCTAGTTCAAATTAGTATCTGGTATTTCATTCCATTATCAAAAACCATGACTACATAATCTACTGGTTGGTAGAAAGCAAAGTCCTTCTCTCTTTGGACTTGAGCTCTGTGTAGATCAAGCTATGGTTGTCTGGATCTCCATCTGTATTAATCAAAATTAATACACAGAGGTTCTCTCACTCCATGTCCATATTTTTTAGAAAGGCTAAAACACATGGTTGCAGAATTGAATATAAATATTTACAACTGGAGTCCAATATAAGCAGAGCTGATGGAAGATGGAACTTAGAGGAAGGAAATGTACAGAATGTGGTAGGAATGGTAACATCCTAAAGTGAGGGGTTAAGAGATATAATTGAGATATTATTGAAGCTAAAGAATCAGAAATAAAGCTTCAAGTACCTTATTTAAAGTTATAAAAGTAACTGGCTGCTTGCAGTAGCTCGCACCTGTAATACCACCACTTTGGGAGGCAGAGGCAGGTGGATCACCTGATGTCAGGAGTTGGAGACCAGCCTGACCAACTTGGTGAAACCCCGTCTCTACTAAAAATACAAAAAATTACCCAGGCGTGGTGGTGGGCACCTGTAATCCCAGCTACTTGGGAGGCTGAGGCAAGAGAATCTCTTGAATCTGGAGGCAGAGGTGGCAGTGAGCCAAGATCACACCATTGCACTCCAGCCCGGGCAACAAGAGTCAAACTCCGTCTCAAATAAATAAATAAATAAAGTTATAAAAGTAACCAATAAAAGAACTAAAATTACAAGTATAGATTATATATAATACAAATACACACATGCATATATCTAAAAACATTAGAAAGAAAACATGAGGAGAGAGCTGTGTGTAAGCAACCTTATCTTTCCTGTCAAAGAGGAAATACATGTTATTACATAATATATATCTAATAACTATACACTGTATGTTATAAATCAAGAATTATTACCTGGAGGGCCACTGTCCAATATAGTAGCCACCAACCACATGCAGGTATTGGGCACTTAAATTGACATCTGCTGCAAGTTTAAAATACACAAACAATTTCAAAAACAACATAAAAATGAAAACTATCTCACTAATAATCTTTATATTGATTATGTGTTGAAATAATATATTGGATATACTAGGTTAAACATATTATTAAAATTAGTTTTATATGTGTACTTTTACTTTTTTGGTGTGCCTATGAGATAATTTAAAGTTATATATGCGGCTCACATTAGATTTCCATTAGACAGGACTAATCTAGAGTTCTGGCACTAAACATCAGCACTAAAAATACAAGTAGTTGCAAGAGTTGGCCTCAAGGAACCAGAACTGAAGGAAGAAGCTACATGGGACTGGAGCCAGTTGCTTTTCTCAGAAACCCTTCTGTAATATTTGAATCATTATCTTAAGCATACCTTTCTTTGCAAATTTAAAAAGCAAGATTAAAATATCATAAATGTAGAAAGCAAATAAGGCCATAAAGGTAAAAATAATAGTAACTGTGATGAGAGTGCAGGAGAGGGGGTGGGAGGGAATATGGCTGTGATGGACATCATCCACGTGCAGGACAGAATCACAGAGGCCGTCCTGTGGGTCAGCCTGGCAGCATTCAGCATCCTTGTGGGCTGGTCCGTGTCAGTAGCTTTCACGAACAAAACACAGTCACCCAGGCCAGATGCAGTGGCTCACAACTGTAATCTCAGCACTTTGGGAGGCCGAGACAGGCAGATCACTAGAGGTCAGGAGTTTGAGAGCAGCCTGGCCAACATGTCAAAACCCAGTCTCTACTAAAAATACAAAGATTAGCCAGGTGTGGTAGCGCACGCCTATAATTCCAGCTATTCAGGAGACTGAGGGAGGAGAATCTTGAACTCAGGAGTATGAGGTTGCAGTGAGCCTAGCTTGTGCCACTGCACTGTAGTCGATGGAGGGACATTCTGTCTAAAAGCCTGGGTGACAGAGCGAGACTCTGTCTGAAAAAACAAAAACAAAAACACATAGTTACCCAGTCTCATTTCAGTTTCATCTTTGTCGGGCCCAGCCTTGGTCTCCAGTCCTGACTCTTATAATGACTGATCGTACTACCTTTCTCTCCACCCCATGGCCTAATACGTCCTAGAAATCATGTCATTTCCAATTTCTAGAAGGTCCTTGGCACCCAACGCAATTGTGAGGTCCTGAGTCAACATCTTCCTCCTATAACCTCTTTCTCTTTTTCCTGTTTTTCCAAAAGGAAACTCAATGCTCCTAAAAGTATTTTCTTAAGCAAGCTCTCAGTTGTAGAGAGCTCTGAGTCCCTAACATTTGGACCTTTTGTGGTTTTCTCACATGTTAAACACTGTATCCCCATGTCTAAAATAGTAAGAAGGTTAATCCACACAGAAAATGCATTCGTGCAATAAAAATTTATGAGTGCCGACGGGTGCTGAGCACTGATCCAGGGAGCGACACTCCAGGTAATATTTCTTGATTTATAATACACAGTGTATAATACACAGTTAGATATATTATGTAATAACATGTATTTCCTCTTTGACAAGGGATGGCAATGAGCAAGACAATATCATCTGCTCTCTTGGAACTTACCTTTTAGTGGAAGAGATAGATTAAAAAGTAAACAAATATATACAAAACTTTAAGTAATACATGCTTTTTATATTTTTATTTTCATCAGAAAAATATGTAGATTAATGGGATAGAGGGTGATGGGGTGAGGGCCAGAGGTGTCTACTTTAGAGATTTCTTACTGAGGAAGTGCGATTGGAGGGGACACTGAATGGAAAGGACCTAGCTACGCAAAAACCTGTAAGGAAGGTAAGCAACATTCCAAGTAAAGGGTGGCAGTTTCACAGGGCTTTAGATGGGAATGGACTCAGAGTATACAAAAGCAGCACAAAGGCACGTGGGGCTGAGAAGGGCAAGTGAGGAGCAGAGTGGAGCCAGAGAGGCACAGAGGCAGCCTGCTATGAAGGGCTCTGTGGGCCCTGGTGAGGACTTCAGGGTTTATTCCAAACACCACAGACTCTAGCAGGTTTGGAGCAAGGAGTGAATTGGCAGGACTTCTGACTTACTGACTGATTTTCTTGTGGAATTATAAGTAATTAGTAAAATAAATAAATTTTTTTTAAAAACCATTCCCTTTTTTCCTTATTTACTTTCAAAGTTAATTAAATAAGAAGCATTAAGCCAGGCACAGTGGCTCAAGTTTGTAATCCCAGAGTTTTGGGAGGCCAAAGTGGGATAATCACTTGAGGCCAGGAGTTCAAGACCAGCCTGGGTGACATAGCGAAACCCTGTCTCTGCAAAAATAAAAATTAGCTGGGCATGGTGATGTGCACCTGTAGTCCCAGCTACTCAGGAGGCTACAGCAGGAGGATGCTTGAGCCCAGGAGTTCAAGGCTGTAGTGGGCTAGGATTGTGCCACTGAGACCCTGTCTCTAAAATAAATAGTAGTAAAAAATAAGAATTATTAAATCAGAATTCTTTATTCAGAATAAATTCTGAATTACCCTGGATCAACAAACAGACAGCTGACACTTACAGGACTGCCATTTTTCACTGCTGTATGCCCTTTGCAGGAGAACTTAGGTTTCGTACGTAATGTTTTCCAAGTTTTTACTGAGCCCTTTCTACAGTGCAGTACTGTGCTGGGCACTTGTTTACATGACCTCAAAACATCCCTGTGATTAGTAAAATTACCCCAGTCCATATTCGAAGAAACAAATGCAGAGATTAAACTACTTGTCTCAGATTTTCTGTCAATAAATGGCAGAGCCTAGATGCACACAGCTTTTCTGATGCAAAGCTCCACGCCACACTGTTTTTTATAGCCCTCTTACCAGCCATAATAGGTTTTTCTAGCATTTTAAAGGACAAATATCAAAACGAATAATCTACTTCGAGGTAAATAGTGGTTAATTGCTGTCAGTTCCTGGCAGTAAGTTAGAGATTCAGCAACGTAGAATAATTTGCTTGCAATTATGCAATTTGGTAGTGACCAAGCTCGGATAATTATTAGATTTTCCCAAATGCTCCTGTTGTAATTCAAGCCCATCTTTGAAAATTCAAAAGCAGAAAGATATAAATTAAGCCAAAGGAAGAATCTGAGTTTCAAAGGAATAAAGGTTAATGAAGCTGTAGATATGCTCACAAAAAGAGCAGTTGCATCCACAAAAATAAGAATATTCAAAGTGTGATGCTGAAGCAGAGACGTGGGAGAGCATATTATGAAGTAGGAGCAGCAACTGGGTGGGTGGATGGACATGCATGAGCAGGAAGCCTGGTACCACCCCAGGCTAGTACATCAGTTCTACTGAGTAATCAAGGTTCCTACAGATTAGTCATTACAAACTGTTTACCAGGACAAACTGTGCTTTAAATTGATTGCATGCTTATCTTGTGTTTTACCTGTAATTTTTCAACAAGATTTGTGTCATGTATATCAATCTTGTAAAAGCTGATAAAAAAGTATATTCGTGTTAAGATTTATAAGAATAATATATTGTATCATACAACTCTGTTGAAGCATTGTCACTGAGATAAATGGAGAGAAAAATTCTATTACAATACTACATGCTTTACTGCACTAATATTTTCCCCTTGATTTTAAGCTGTATTGAAAAGAAAGCTGGACCCTTCAGGAGTCATTTGTTGCAGCATTTTAAAAAGCATTGATTTTAACATGGGGGCATATAACCAAGTTTTAGAAACATTCACATTGAGATGAGCTTTAAAAGGTTATTTGTCAGTGTTTCATTTGTCCTACCTCTGAATATTAAATTTTTAAGTCTTTCTCCTTTATCCTCTATCTCATGTCTAAAGTAATTTCCTTTAGAATTATGTCATTATTTTAAAATTCCCAACTTACCATGTTTCTTATTTCATCTTTCACGTACAGAATTAAAATAACTAATAAGGTAAAGAAATATGGAGAATTTTTTAATTGCTTAAATTATAATGGCTTTGATGACAAAAATAATTATGGAATAATTAAGAATTTTAAATGACCCAAGGATTAAGTCTCCATGCATCTTTTGACATTGTCATTGTCAACACACAGCCTTTCCCAGAAGGGGAAAGAAAGTGTGAAAGATTGCACAATGGCTTTTGTGACACGGCCTCAAACCAACTGTAAGAAATGAGAACTGCAGTCTTCTTGTATGCCCAGGAAAAGGAAATGAAATTTATTAATATCTAGCAAGTTTCTAATACAAAAATTAAATTAATAGAATTTACACAATAGTAAAGTGCTCAGATTCCCTTTTATTACTTATAAAAGTAGTTCAATGTTTCATCCCACAATCCATTTGTCTGTGTACAGTTTATTTTAACCTTATGAAGAAAACTCAGGGACAATGGCACAAAAGAAAAGCCTTTGCTAATGACATTGTGAGAGAAAAGTAAACCTCTGAATCTACAGTTCAACTCATCTCAGGAAGCAGTTTTTTAAAAGCTGATGAAGGTCAGGCACAGTGGCTCACACCTATAATCCTAGCACTTTGGGAAGCCAAGACAGGCAGATCACTTGAGCTCAGGAGTCTGAGACCAGCCTGGGCAACATGGTGAGACCCTGTCTCTACAAAAATACAAAAATTACTTGGGCATGGTGACACATACCTATAGTCCTAGCTACTTGGTGGGCTGAGGTGGGAGTATGGCTTGAACCCTGGAGGTGGAGGTTTCAGTGAGCCAAGACTGTGCCACTGTACTCCAGCCTGGACACCAGAGCGAGACCCTATCTCAAAAGGAAAAAAAAGGGCTGATGAAGATAAAGTTCTGTACACACCAAACTTACCTAGTTATCTAGTACCAAGTCAAGTCCAGTCACAGACAGACAGTCCCCACCCGTACCCACAACTCCCATTCTATAGTTAAATTTAGGGAACAGCATCCTCAATGTTCACCTATGCTGCTGCAGCCAAGTCCAAGGCCAACTGGAACATTCTAGGAAAAAAACTAAAATATACGCTGACCATTTCCTCAAATCTATGATATCCCTGGATTCACTAAGCAGAAAGCAGAGGCAGCGCAACCTGGTACCACCAACAGGACTGTGCACAATATGCACAAAACAGCTTCTAATTTCTACCCTGGGGCCTATTTTCAGGTCACATCAGTGCCTTTGTCCACACTAGTAACACTGTTCTGTGAAGAATGGAATTCAGTAGTTAATTACAACTTTTATAATAAAATGTGCAATGCCATAATGGGCGTGCTGCCTCTTCAAATAATGTGTCCCTCTCACCAGAAGCATCCACATCGAGAGAACATGACTATCCGATAGAATGCTATAAAAGGCCTCATTATGGAGTGTGAAGGTTAAATAATACCCAGAGTATCACCCAATGCTCAGATTTCAAGGTTCCATGCATGTAAATTTCTCTGCTGTAAAAAAAAAAAAAAAAAAAAAAAAAAAAAAAAAATTTAAGGGTGCTTATTTACCAAGCTATTCCTCCAGCTCTGGACCATCAGTATCCTTGGTTCAACAATTATGTAGGAAAACCACAAAACAAACAAATCAAAACTTGATGATAAACTACAAATTAAATGAGTGTTTTGTTTCTCTTTCTTCAGGTTGTTTTACCAGCTACCACTTTCTTGTAAATAAACAAATCCAGAATATTCCATTTAAGTTATTTTCAACTCAAAATAACATTTTATTTTGCTACCCAAGTACAAGGTTAGTTATAGAAACACATGGAAATGAAAACTGAAAGTACAAGTGTAGTGAGCTATAGTTCTAAAGGCATGGTTTTTTAAATTATGATTAAACATCCACAATTACTGACTTTTTTAAACCTGTGTATATAATTATACCTAGAGTATGATAGATTGAATCATCAGGTTTTTAATGATTAAATCAGGTTAAAACTAGAAATAATAGAAAAACTTGATCTGAAATAAAAGGACCAGCAGCCTCAGAAGGCTAGGGACTACGCCTTGTTAGCACTATTGGAGTTAATAATTCCGAGAGGACAAAACATAACCATGACTCTCAATTAAACTTAGTGTTTCTTGCTGACTACGCTCTGCATGTTGTAGTTTAAACTTGTTTCTTATCTAGCAAACATCTGCTTTTTGATGCTAAAAGCGGGATCCTGAGGGAAGTAGTGATCTTTCCCAAGGCAACTTGATTAATAGTGGCTTCCAAATTTTAGTTAGAGGACATTTTAATGAAAGCGGCAGTACTGAGTAATTGTTTCCACAAATTATCTTGATATACATTTCCTTTCTTTCCAGAATCTTAGGCAGTGGGATCTGGAGATGCACTGTTTTTCTTCTCCATAGCTCCTGCTCCTGTAGCTATTTACAAAGTTAGCGGTGTTTGCTGAACACCCACACATCTGAGCTCTGTGCTGCAAAAAAAAAAAAAAAAAAAAAAAAAAAAAAATCCATATCCACTGGTCCCTGGGAGTTTGTGAAGAAAAATCATCTGAATGTGTAGAAATAATAAACAAATGAACATAATGTGTAAAACAAGGACAAAAATGTTTGCCCCGAGGAGTTAATCTTATTGCAATAAAGTAGAAGAGCAAGAATAAAACTGTGTTCTCAAATACACAGAGGTGGGTGATTGGGAGCTGGACAAGAATAATAAGCATAATAAAAATTATCATTGAGAGTGAATAATCTTTATATAAGATGAGTAGAAAGTGCTTCAAAGACAAACAGGGTTACTGGTTTGTTTTATAAATATTAAACTTTAAGGATGAGCATGGTGGCTCATGCCTATAATTCCAGCACTTTGGGAGGCCAAGTCAGGCAGATCACTTGAAGCCAGGAGTTCGAGACCAACCTGGCCAACACAACGAAACCCCATCTCTACTAAAAATGCAAAACTTAGCTGGGTGTGGAGGAAGGCACCTGTAATCTCAGATACTTGGGAGGCTGAGGCACAAGAATCAGTTGAACCTGGGAGGCAGAGGTTGCAGTGAGCTGAGATCATGCCACTGCACTCCAGCCTGGGCAATAGAGGGAGACTCTGTCTCAAACATAAATAAATGAATATTAAAATTTTATTAAAGTTTTATTAAGAAAGTAAATGTAAGGCCGGGCGCGGTGGCTCAAGCCTGTAATCCCAGCACTTTGGGAGGCCGAGACGGGAGGATCACGAGGTCAGGAGATAGAGACCATCCTGGCTAACACGGTGAAAACCCCGTCTCTACTAAAAAAATACAAAAAACTAGCTGGGTGAGGTGGCGGGCACCTGTAGTCCCAGCTACTCGGGAGGCTGAGGCAGGAGAATGGCCTAAACCCGGGAGGCAGAGCTTGCAGTGAGCTGAGATCCAGCCACTGCACTCCAGCCTGGGCAACAGAGCGAGACTCCATCTCAAAAAAAAAAAAAGAAAGAAAGTAAATGTAAACCATCCTATGGCCCTTATTTGTGGAACTTTTCATGGGGTCATAGTGCTTATTATACACTTCTTACTTCTCCTCTGTATTTGGTGTTTCCTTAACTTTGATCTCAGCTGCTCAGATTCCTGTGTTCAGTGAGTTTTCTTCAATTGTCATAACTAAGGTGTCTATGGATACTCAAAACAGGATACTCTCTGTTTTGTAGGGTGGCTGTAAGATAGTAGACATTATTGATTGCCTATATGGTAGGCACTCCTTTCTTCCTGACAAACCTTGAATCAGAAAAGTTCCTATTGCCAGTGGAAGATCTTCAGTCTACTCTGGCTCAAAGTCAGGTTTTTTTGTTCAATTACAGCTGATATTGCCTTGACAATGTAAAATAAATCATTAAAACACATCAGAGGAGGTGCGTGAAGAAAACAGGGGAATGGAAAGGAAAGGGAAAAGGAAATGGAGAGAAACAAAGGAAAAAGAAAATATAGAAGTCTGCTGAATTTGGGAATTAAAAGGCCTGAATTCCTGTCCCTGACACCTCCCGGCCATGTAATCGAGCACTTCTGATCACCATCACCATCATTATCAGAGATAGGATTTATGCAGTGTTTATCATGAACTCATTTCTTTACACAATCCTCATAGCAACTTTAAAAGTAAGATCCTATTACCCCACTTTATGGATGGAGAAACAGATTCAAAAAACAAATAATGAGCCCTGGGTTTTACAACTAGAAGATCTCAGAATGAGAGGTTTCCCTGGTTTGAAAGTATGTACCTGATTTGAAAGCATCCCCACTTTCCACAATGGTGGGATACCTCCTAAATGTAACCTCTCAGAACCTCAGTCTCTTCATCTAGAGAGGAATTATTATAATTACTTCTGCAGTCACATGAGGATGTGTATTAATTGTCTTTTGCCACAATAACTTAATGGCATAAAACAACTCTTATTTGCTATTTCTCCACAGTCTGTGAGAAGGCTAGGCAGTCTGCTGATCTTGGCAGGACTTGATGGGGTGGTTCTAATGGTGTGAGCATAAGTCTAGTGGTCAGCTGGATCTTGGCTGACCTAGGATGGCCTTGCTGGAATGACTGGCTGTGTTCCATGTGGCCTCTCATCTCTAATAAGCAGGCCTAGATTTGTTCCTGTAACACGGGCAACGCTCCTAAGAGAGTAAAGAATGCAAGTTCTCTTGAGTTCTAGGGTCAAAACTGGCACATCACTTACACTATATTGTGTTTGTTAAAATAAGTCGCAAGTCCAGCCCAGATTCAAGGGCTAAGAAAATTGACTTCAAAATTACCTTGTAAATGGCATGTATAGAGGGAGGCAGTATAGAATTGGGGCCATTTTGCAATCGCTCTACCATAGGAGGTATGTCAATATGCTTTATAAGCTGTCAACTGCCACTCCACTAGCTCCCTGTCTAAAATCCACTCTTACTGAAAAGCACTGCTACTAATCCAAGGACAACTCGTTTTCATTGCTGTCGTCCCTTCTAGCTGAGTTTGTAAAAGAGAGCTAGAGAAAGCCATGTAATGAAGATCAGTGTATCGGGCTTTACTCATGCACCCTGAATTCAGATGAGATCTTCCCCTATGCCCTTACCCTAAGACTTTATCCACACTTACATTCCACTAAATTAGGAACTCTTCTAGAAATAAAAATTAAGGAGAAAAATCTCCAGCTTGGTGTTATTTATTCTCAGCCTTTCTGACATTGTACATTCCATCATTATTGTATCATGCTTCCTTCCTAAAGCAAAATCCCAAATGCTAAATCCCAAATTCGTAGTGTAAAATGCTTTAAAATCACACTCTAAGTCCCTAAGAAAGACAGTCTGAAAGGGCATCAAATGAGTATCAGCATTCAGAGTAAGCCATGAAATTTAATGTGATTTGGACAAAAGGCTGTTGTAACCTGAAACTCCGGGGATTATGTCTTTTCTGTCTCAGAAATATTTATCTGTATTTTTCAAGTCCTCCATGAACCATATTCAGATGAGCTTGCAAGAGTATGTCAACCCTTTATCAGGATATCATATAAGCTCCTTAGGCCAGTTGCTCTCAACCTTGAGCAGCTTTTAAAAATCCCTGTGCTAAGATGCATCCCAGGATAATTCATTCAGAATCACTGGGAATGAGACATAGCATCAGCATTTTTCAAGCTCCCTGAATGATTCCAATGTGGCCCCAAGACTGAGAAATACTACATAGGGCCCTTGCCTCCCTGTGTATAAATGGAAGGCTTCATACTGGATTCCAATTTGTACTAGGTTTCAACTCTATTTCTCTCTTTGAGTTGCTGACAAAATAGCTTGACTATTTTTCATTGAACTCTTTTGAGGCAGCATATAGTAGAAAGAAGCTTTGGAGTCAAAGCTGCAGCTAAATCCCTGATTAGTTATTTATTAGTTATATGGTTTGGAGCAAGTTTCTCAGTTTCTCTTATCCTTAATTTCCTCCTGAGTCAATAGTATAATTATTTCTACCACACAGGGTAAGTTAGAAAGAGTAAGTGAGATAAAGTGTCTAAAGTGCTCCATAGTAGACAATCAATAAATACCCATTTCCTTTCCCCTAAGGATTCTTAATTAAGTTGTTCAGCACCCTTAGGACCTGCTGTTGACTGTTGAAGAGGAAGTAAGGACCCTCGATATGTATTACCTGCATCTGTACATAGTGACAGAGTCCAGTTGTCTGCTTTTACAAGTATCAGAAAATCCTGCTACAAATTTTCTTGGGGCAAAATATCATTATGTATCTGCTTGCTAGGGCTCACTCCACAGGGAGTCAAAATGTTACTTGCTCTTTGTCCAGACACATCAACAATGTGTCTTTTTCTTCCTCCATCAGCCCAACAAGCCCGATGCAAATAAGATATGGGGCAAAGACCACATGAGGAATTATGGCCAAGGACTCAGCCAGCCTCCCTTTGCACCAGACCAGCTTGCCACAAAAACAAAAGAACCAAAAATGACTGCAGAATAAGGCAATGTCACTATTTCAGCTACAAGAGCAGCCAAATCATCTCTGGGTAGCGGAATTATTTTCATTGCTAATCGTAAGTCTCCTGGACAGATCTGCAAGTACACTTCTGCACAAAGGAGTATCATCAAATTGCTGTCATTTTTTAGCAAGACCAAAAAACCCACAAAGCAATTCAGCCTTTTTTTTCTAGTCCTTACATTGGTAACAAAGAGATAAATTTAGATTTTCCTAAAATATGTTAGTGGATGTTGTGTGTCACATTGATCTTATATCTCAGGGAATTTGGCACTTATCTCCACTTAAAGATTATGTATCTATTTGTTTATGTTTATTGAATGCTTCACCATCTTAGAGATCGGCAAACTATGGCCCATTGGCCAAAGCAGGCCTACCACCTGCTTTTGTAAATAAAGTGCTGCCTTAAATACTAACACTCACTCATTTACATATTATCAGTGGCTGCTTGCCCACTGCAATGACAGAGTTGAGTAGTAGTTTTGACAGACCGGCCTGGAAAGCCAAAAGCATTTACTATCTGGCTTTTTACAGAAAAATTTTGCCAACCCCTGCTCTAGACTATAAGCTTTATAAGGACAGGGACTTCGTGTAAACTCAGTGACCTGCACACAGTAAGGATGCATTCAATAAACATTCATTGCATAAATAAATAATGTTAAATAAGTTAATCACTTCAGCCACAAAGCTACTTTTCTGGTACAGGTCTTCACAAAAAGGAAAAGCAGACATGTGTGCCTAATTTAAAGATATACAAAGCTGAAAATATCCTAAAGATGGACAAAGACAAACCCCTAATATTTCAGCTAAGGAAACTGAGTCCCAGAAAGCTGAAGTGATTCTGCCAAGGTGAATCCAAGGAGAAGAGAGAATTATTCCAATAGCAGATTTGTTTTCCCTTCAGTTACTAAGGCACTCTATGAAGTCAACCTATTCCTAGGAGGCCAAGGGTTTAAACACAACATGCATGCAATAATAATTACACTTGTTTGAAACTTTCAATTCTGGCTTATTCCCTGAAGTTCTTTAAATGCTCACCATCCCAATACATTTTCATAAATTTGGTTAGGAAATGACATGCATGCATTAAAGAACACAAAGGACAGCTTTAAAACAAACTTTGTTAATTAAACAGGCACCCAGAGAAAGTTCCAGTGCACACTGAATGATTCCTCCAGCTACTACTATCTGTTTGGAGAAAAATTTATCCAGATCTGATATCCCAAACAGAGCCCTGATTTAAATGTTAAAGTATCCACCTATTCCCCAAAGAGCAAGATAGAGAATAACTGAATTCTGTCAAATCATGCTAAAAGGTAGATAAGGATTGCCCAAGACAGCTCAGTTTCTCTGTCACTTGCCAGTACTAGCTGAGAAAGAAACGCTGGCTGACTTGGTGTCTCCAATGCGCTAAGGCAATTTTTCTTATATCATAATTTATTTTTCCTCAGAAAGGTTTTCATAATTCAGTCCTGTACAGAAAGGGTCAGGGACAGAAATAGATCAGGGAGCAGATCCGTGTTAGGACTGCAAGCCCTAAAGCTCTCAGTTGCAGCTCATTTTACTCATTTAACAATCATAGAGTAGGCCCCTAGTCTGTGCCACACTCTGTGGTGGAAACTTGGAGAAAAGAAGAGGCACTAGCCACTATCCCTAGACCCTAGAAGAGCCACACTTCATATGAGAGACAAGGAAGCAGTTACAGCACCACGAATCCTGAGTCCTCTGAGACACACACATGCCCAGAGTGCCTGGGAGCACGCTTGGGGGACACCCAGGCCAGACTATCCTGATAGTAGAGTTAAGAGTTTGCTATATGAAAAAGCAGGGGGGAAACTTAACCATGAAGTTACATGTTCAAAGACAAGGAAGTGAGAGAGAGTAGGACTTAGTTAAGGGAGTGAAAACACTTCTGTATGTCTGGAGTCTTGAGTGGGAAGTGAGCTTGGAACAGAAGGCCCAGACCTTTCAGGTTCAACAATGTACTCCCTATAGCAAGTGTTCACTCTAAGCCCCATCTGTCTTGGGTGCTGGGCTAGGAAAAAGAAATGCCTTCTATCTTTTAGAAAAAAAAAGGAAACAGATTCCCTGGAGTTTAATCTTCCATAGACCAGGGACCTCAGTGGTTTTCTACTCTAATCATCCATCCAATGCAGAAATCTGATTCCAATACCCTAAATAAAAGATTATCTGGCTTAGTTTGAACACTTTCAATGACAGGGAACTTAATGGCCTCAGAAATCAGCTTATTCGAAAGTTCTTCAAGTCAAATTGGAAATTGCCTTCCTGTAACTACTTCCTGACTTCAATAAGACATTGGCTATCAACTCTCTCTGAAGAAAGGCCCAAATCACAGTAAACAGAACCCAGAGATCAGATTCCAAAATGTATATGGTTTCAACTTGATGATCACAGTGTTGAATATACCACCAACCTCATTCCAAGATGCAGTTTCCTTCTATCTCTCCATGGGACCCAGGCCATACCAGGACCAAAGATCTCCTGAATGAGGATGCATCCCTAGGGAAGTTAGGCATCTGAACCCTGAATTTCTTCATGCAGTGGGGCAAGGAAGGCCACGGGAGCAAATAAAAAACAGATCCTGAACAAAGCAAAATATGGAAACCAAAGCACATAACACCACAAGTAGGAGCTAAAGAGAGAAAGTCCTGGAAGAAGCACAGTCATGATGCAGCAGTCCAGCTTCATAACTCAGATCTGCAGAGCATCAGGAAAGCCTTGTACACCATGACAGAGACAATCATAAAGCTACTGTAAGTTATACACCAGAAGGGAATAGGTACAACCCTTGAGTCAGAAAATATAATGTTACTCAGTGACAGAGAGAAGGCAGAATTATGCAAATCCTGCTTACTTTCCTTTTCACCATTAAGAAAAATGAAGATGACTCTGCAGAGAGTAGAACACACATTGTCAACAAAGAATGGAAGCCAGGGATGGATGAGAAGACAGAAGATCCCATAACAGCTGCTTTATGTGAGTTCAAGGCCCTGACCCAGATAAAATGATTGCAAGACACTGAAAGAACCTGCAGATGTTATCAGAGCCCCAGAGCTGCAAATCTCTGTGAAAGTATAGACAATGAGGGCAGAGTCAAAGACTGGAGCTAGGTTAGTACTGTCTCAGTTACCAAAAAGAGAAGCATCTGCAGTCTGTGGAAATGGGAAATTATAGACTGAGAGGCTGTACTAAGAATAGATCAACAAAAACAGTTTGGAAGCTAGTACTGGAGTGAGAGGGGCAAGTATTCATGATTAACACATACAAGTAGTTAACAGTGGGACAAATAAGTTCCTGCCGAGAGCAGATGATGCTCTCCATGCCAGGCACTCTTTTAAGCACTTACTCCTCAACCCTAAGAGGTAGATGCTCTTATTACCCCATTTTACAGACAAGACAACTGAGACACAGACGTTAAGTCTTAATATTGCATAGCTAGTAACTGACAGAGTCAGGATTTGAACCACTATAAAGTGCTATTTCCCAGAGCAGTTCAGAGGTTGGTGTGGAGATGACCTTGAGGAGAAAGCAGAAATTGGACAAAGTTGAAGAACTAATAAAAATTGGAGGATGAGACTGAGGTAGGAATTGGCAAGTCAGGTAGGAGGCCATAAAGGAGAGGCTCCTGGCTGGAGCTCAGGGGCACACTGAGGACAGAGAGGAATATGGCAGGAAACCTGAGGCCAGACTCAGCGCACCTTGAATGAGGCAAAGAAGGGACTGGCTTTCAGTTTCATTATCAGGCACTTTACCATTTCATTTAAGCCTTTCAATACGGAATCATGGTGTGTGGAGAAAGAAAAACAAGGTAAGTCTTTCGCATTTGCTCCTTATACCCAAGACCTCTCTTCTTATCTTATTTAAATTATTTTTGGTTGCAAGGAATATAAATCTCTTCAAAGTATTTTTGGTTGCAAGGAATATAAATCTCTTCAAACATGCACATTAAAAAAAAAAAAAAAAAAAAAAAAAAGATGCTGAGAGAGGGGAAACTTACTGGGAAACATCCAAGGTCAGGAAGAGCAGCTAAGACTCATGATGGCCTTGAACTCAAGGCTCTCTGTCAACAGACGAAGCCCTGTGACATTTCATTTGGTAGTGCTCATGTAACCTGTTATCTAGAACTTGAAAGCTCAAGTTACATGTGTGTAGATCATCTCCATCTAGACAATTATTTTCCAACTTCTCTGACCATGACCCACAGAAAGAAATACATTTTGCATCACCACATATATAATCTACACACATATATAATCATAAGCACCACGTGATCTCCAGTAACATACAGTCTAGGACCTTTACTCATAACCACTGCTGGTTCACTGCCTGGCCTGTTGTTTGGTGGCTATACTGACTTCCTAACACCTTAGTATAAAAAGTAAAAGTTCAGAGAAAATAATATATAGAGATGACCTTGTCCAGTGACTTTCAATATTTTCTTTTAGCAAATAACCCTTTTTTCCAAATGAAATTTTCAGGGTCATAGATTTACTTATGACTCTTTCAAGGTCTTGCTAAGAAAATATTGAAAGTCACTGGACAAGGTAATCTCTACAGATTATTATGCTCAGTGCAAAGAAGACATAATTGTTTTATTTTCTGTAGTGGGTTTGAATGTCTGTAGCCCTCAGACCACCAAACTCACCACACACACACACACACACACACACACACACACACACACACACATTTCACACTGGGTAGATGGGCAGGAAATAGGAAAAGACAAAAATCAAGATACATTTCAATTCAGTAAACTCAGTGTGATTTTGACTGATGGAGCCTTTCTGGTTTTCTCCTTATTCCCAGGGTCTCTCCAAGATGGTCTCTGTGTGTACAGGGTATACATGTGGTCTTGGCATTGGGGTTGGGATGGTGAAGAAAGAAGCCCCTCCTTTCCACCAGCACCTTATCTAGTTCTGGGGTGTGTACTGGCTGGGGTCCACATGAGGTATGGTTGGTCAGCCCTGCAACCCCACCTGGGCATTCTGCTGCTTCCACTGCTGCTGTCTATGTGAGATAGAGCTCATAGACTGTGCTTTCTTGACCTGCTCAGGCTCAGCATCCTCCCTTCTATCTTGGCCCGACCTCAGCTCTCACCAGCCCTGCAGTGACCTAACGTTTGGCAGTAATTCCTCTGCAGTCCTGATCCCAATGTCCCACCCTGCAGCCTTGGCTACACGGCCACCCACACGGCCCCATCCCCTCCCACTGGAGTGACACCTTCTGGCACGTTTCTCAACCAGGTTCCCTAAAGGAAAGGTCCTTCAGTCTATAAGATAAGGAAACTACAGTCAGGCCCCCACTCTGCCGAAACAATCAGCCATGCAGGCAAGCTAAGGATACAAGTGAGTCTCCCAGGCCTCGCACAGGAAGCGACAACAAAGCCCAGTTTTCCTCAATCTACTACCTCCATCCCCTTACATGGCTTTAGGCAGGGCGGCAAAGGGGAGCACATGTGCCTCACTGCCTCCTTCCCATTCCCCTCCCTCACCTCTTCTTCCCACAGTTCTTGAGGCTGGAAGGGGCAGGTTTTCTTCTTTCTTCTTGCTCCTTGGTTAGAACGTTGCCCTATTCTTTCCTCCCCTCTGCCTCTTGAGTTATAATGGTGTACACGGTACAGAGACAGTAAGGAAGAAGATGAGAGAGGGAGAGAGAGGGAGAGAGGCCAGGTTTAGGTCCATAAGGAGACCTAAATTTTAAAGTGTTTCAAAAACACAGTATCCATTTTATTCAAAACAGATGAAAATGGAGGTCCTTCTGTTGAAGCCAGGATAAGGGACTCAGAACCCCATCCACTTGTTGGGGTCCTCCTTGCTCTTCTCAGGGCCCCTGAGGAACATGTAAGGAATCCTGATAATTTACTGAAACACATGAGGACAACCAATGATACCATCTCGGCAAACATTCTCCGAAGGAACTTTCTGTGGTGGTGAAAATGTTTTATATCTACACTGTCTGCTATGGCAGCCACTGTCCACATGTGTCTATCAAGCACTTGAAATGGCGCCAGTGTGACTAAGGAACTGAATTTTTAATTTTAATTAAGTACCATGTTGGACAGTGCAGCCTAACCCATTTATTTTACAAATAGGATCTTGAGGCCCAATATCATTCCACATGCTTGTGACAGAGTTAGCATGAAGATGCAGGTTCCATGTTCTCTGTTGCTTTCTTCCTCAGTTGTCAGGCCCAGGTCACTGTTAGCTCAGTGCCCGCCTGCTTGCTTCCACATTTAGGGAAGTATGCCGGGATTTAGTTATAACAGGCACTATTGTGCCATGAAACTGAGTTTGGCTCCATACTGTTTTGTTTTGTTTTGTTTTTAAAGAAAGGAACTTGACCCCACTAGAACCTCACCCAGGGATAAAGACCTAAAGAACACCACTATAAAAATTCCAAAATAGTACGGTCTCAGCTATAACAATATCTGGAGTAGTGGCCCTCATAGATCTAGTATTTTGAGTTCCCATAAGTGCAGGTAAATTTCTTCATCTCAAAATGTGCCTTCCTGATGTGGCTTGATGACCACGGCAAAACAGCACAACCTAGTGAGAAGACATTAGGTTAGGAGACATAAGAGAGCAAGGAAAGGCTTTTCACTAACCAGCTGTGCATTCTTAGATGGGGACTTCACCTGCACTGGGCCTCAATTTCATTTTCTATTAAACATACGCTGCAATACCTCCTCCTCCCTTCTCTTAAGGATGTTAGGAAGATAAATCAGCAACATGTATGAAATGTTCCATGTTCCTAAGAATAAAAGCACTCTATAAATTTTCCAAATCTCATTATTTAACACAAATCTCATTATTTAACACAAAAACCGAGCTCCCCTGAATTTAAAGCAGTTAAAGTTAAGCATCTTGTATCACCTTATACCAAAAATTATTACACCATTAACACACCATTAACCACGGGACTACACTGCTGTCCATTTTAACTAGAAATCCCATGTTGGAGTCATTCTTTTTCTGTTATTTGGTAGAAGAACAATGATTCAAAATGACAGAAGCCAAATTTCTTTGCTATTTTCCGTTTCAGGGAGTGAGTGAAAGCATTCGACTTTTAAAGGACACTTTTATAATGGGTGCAGATGCTGACTTGCCAGCTAATAAGTTGAAAAGCTTAAAGGAAGTAGGCTTGGTATAGGATATCAGGAAAACTCAAATATAAACTCAAATCATTCTTGTTATCCATAATTTTTGCTGATACAGTAACAACAATAACAATGACACTCTGTCCTGTTATATCCAAAGACGAAACTGCAGAAACTCAGCTTTGGGGCATGTTGGTCTCACCCCAAGTAAGATCCCTTTGAGCTATAGGCACACCCATGTCAGCCAGAGGTCTGAAGAGCAGGGCACCATTGCCATATGGAACAGAACAATGGAATCTATCACCCCATATTCATCAGCATTATCTTCCTCCATATCTGAGATTTAATCCACAAGTATCCTGATTATTTTTGTCTAGTTTGGAGCCTGAATTCATTTATAAGAGCTTTCTAATTGGATGCTGGTTTCTCAGAAGCAAAGAAGACACAAAGGTAAATTCCAATAATCAGATGCCTTTTAACCACAAAGTGTCAATACTGATAGAGACTTTCAGGATTATTTGATGTACCTCTTCATTTTATCAACAAAGTGATTTGGCCAATGTTACACGGCTATGTAGTGGCAGAGAAAGGACATGACCTTGGAGTTGAGGGAACCAACTGTCCTGGTTTGTCCAAAACCAAGGGAGTCTCGGGACATGGAACTTTTTGTTTTTAAAGCAGGACAAGCCGAGGCAAGCTGTCCATATTTGTCTGGGACTGAGATGTTTCCTAGGATATGGGACTTTTGTGTTAAAACAGGCAAAGTCCCAAACTGGGAGCAGTCAGTCACCCTAAATCCAGTGCTCTCTTCACTACATAAATCTTCTCCTTTTTTTACCAGTCTCATAAAATGTTACAAGTTCTACCTGAAATTAATCTCAGCAAGAGCCCAGTGATAAGAAATGGAGTTTGATAGTTACTGCATTGCTGCATCCCCTCTAATAGGATAAAATTTTATCCATTAATTATAACACATAAATGATCAAAATCGGAGCCTCAAGAATCACTATATATTTTTTAAAAAGAATTTGGGGGTCTTTAAATAATTACACTTTAAGAAAAACTCAAAAGGAAGAAAATGAATATCATGAAAATGAACATTAGGAAGCCAGTCCTTGTTTAAGTAGCAAATTATTATTATATGTCAAAACTAATCAAGTTGTCGCTGCTAAGAAAAGAAGGCCACAGTAGGCTCACAAAGTTATGCTGATTAGTTATCCTGAGAGTCAATTCAGAATGCAACCATTACTCAGGAGGCACTCCTCTGACTCTGTAATTGGCCTACAATTCCTGTGATTCCAGGGAAGACTTCAGAGTCTGTGTTTAAAACTCTTACAGCACTTCCCACAAAAGGGAGCTGGAATTGCTATTTCAGGTGCTTTGAGGGGCTTTGGGATTCTGGGTACATGAGATCTCCATTAACAACAAAGTTAGTTTTCTTCCCTTGAACATCCATCAGCAACCTCACAAAACCAGGCTATTAGGGATATTTGGCCGGAAATTGTTGCTGGATTGGACCAATCCTATATCTATGAAGTAATAGATTAATAGATTAACTAACCAGACACTTTGTTGGGCACTTCATACACAGACATTCATATCCTCACAACTATTCTTCAAGGTGATTGTCATTATCCCACATTTATAAGTGAAGAAGATGAAGTTCTATGTACCCACTCACTGGCTCCAAGACCACAGAGCAAGTGGGTGGGAGAACCAGTTTGAGTTTGGGTCTCTCTAGTCTCTTTCTGTGAGTTGATGTCTTCCCTGACATACACATCACCAGAGAAGCTGCTCAGCTCCCATGCTCTGAGAAGGTCGGGTTTGTACAGGATAACTTGTATCATACTAAGCCTGTGGACCCAAGTCTCGTTGGCAAAGGGAAATGTCAAATTGCCCTACTAAAAGGAAAGGAAATTGCACCTTACAGTTCAAGAGAGAAAAGGTTAACACATTTGCCAAAACCCTACATACTCACTAAAATAGTGAATGAATCAATTAAGGCATTTTCCAATACAGCTACAGTGAACAAAGTATAAAACACAATTTAATTTGATCTGCCATTTAAAAATCTCTTCCCCAATTACGGGTGGCTAACGTCCCCAAACAAATTCCTACAGTCCAAAAGGACAAGTACCTACAGTCCAAGGAACAATATATTTTGTCCCACTGAAAGTAGTTCTCTGGACATTTAGACTTTTAGGGGAAATATAATAAGAGACAACAAGCAAATTATAACTCACCAGGTGACAAGAATGGAAATCTGGAATATATGCTTTCCTGAAAACAACTTATTACCTTTGGCTTTCCTCTTTTTTTATTTTCTCCCTTCAAAAACAAAACAAAACAAAACCAAAAAGAAACTTCCAGTAATTTCAGCTGGAAAATGAACACTCCAGATCGCTCTCCTTCTCAAGGTTGATGATGATATGATTCACCACCTCCTTGCCTGGTTTGTATCAGTAAAATCATCAAGTACATGTTCTTGATATTTTTAAAGACAAATTTACGATTCAAAATGCGATGCTGCACACAGCCAAAGGTTTCAATGCCCTAGCTCTTAATAAATCCCCTTGAGTCTTTGAAGCTTTTACAGCATGAGCATCTAAATAGCAAGTCCTCAGCCTCATGGGATTAAGCAGTGTTCATTTCCAACCCAGGGTTCTTGTCCTGTTAACTTTTCCATTTGTGTGTCTGGCAGGTGTTTCTGCCTTTGTCCCAGCAGAGCTCTCAGGATAGCCCTCTCTGTCATCATTCAGTATCTCCCTCCCTGCAGTGGGTCCACTGGTGAAGAAAGGGCCTTTGAGAAAGCCAGGAAGCATGTCTAGAATTCCTATAAATTCTACCATTTTGTATAGAAATTACGTGACTTTTTAAAAACAAGATTTGAGAATTACAAATTCAGAATTATCAGGAGTTCTTACAGGACAAAATTGAAAGCAGGACAGTGGAGGGAAATTTCCTACACTCCAAATAATTGGAAATGTAATCTTATAAAAAGATCATTTAAAAATGATTCATCTTACTTCTAAAAGGGCTCACAGAAAAGCTCTTAAAAAGCAATTGTCCCCAGTCCATTGCAAATACAATTCACATCTCAATGCAGTTAAAACAGGACGCTTCAGGAATTTGAGTCTTACAATCAAATATTGTGTTTCTACAACTTCAAAAGGTTTGCACCAAGATGAAAAGTTCCTTGTATATGGGAATTCGTCTGACCAAAAGGACCAGAGAGAAAGGGGCCTGTGTACCTCTGAGGATGGGAGGGAAGTGTATGAGCAGTACCCATCCCTCTGTGTGTTACCAGCTGCTCCTCCACTTCAAACCCCAGAGCCCTGGCCAAGAAACTCCTCTCTCCTACTTTGCCAGCTTGTTTTTAAGCTCATCCCCTAGTTCACTTGCAGTTCCCCTCAAGATAGGTAGAGGAAACACTACAAGATAAAATCAAAGCAATCATTGCTGCTGCTTTTGAGTAACTCTGATGAAAGACTTACTACATGAGAGAGGCTGTGGTCACCACTCTCTTCAACCGGGAATTAGGATTATACGTGAATTTCAATTATTCATACTGAACCTATCTCCCTCTAGTCTGACAGCTAAGTCTCCAAAAAAGATAACCTGTTCCCTTCAGAGTCATGATCTCTGATGCTCTCATCCCCTCTCTTTCTGCTGAGAAAACTGCTGAATCACTGGCTTGTTTTCCAGGCAACAAGACAATCTGGTTGCAAAATTCCTAAATCCTGTGAGTGCATCCCTTCTATCCCAGCCCAACAAAATGGTGGTTCTTACCTCTTTCTTTGTCCAGAGAGAGAGGACACTTATTCTTTTAAGCATCTTATCAACTTTCTCATCATTCTTTGACACTAAAGAGTCACTCAACACCCTGGTACTAGCACTTCTTCAAAAAATAGTCTGAGCCAAGGAATGCTAGGGCTTCCTAGATCCATGCAGGGCCAGGATTCTTCTGTTTAGAAGCTGGCCAAATGACCATCAATTATTCCCAGGCCCTGCATTAATGATCAACCCTTTATACAGATCCAGTAGTTTCCAATTGTCTGTCCAAGGGGCTGTCTAGGTCCATATCTGAAAACATGAAAAGCAAGATATGGAGAGGAAGCACAGAGAATTGCCACAAGCACTAGGCTGGGAGTCAGAATATGACATAACATTTGTCAAATGGTAAGGCAAAAATCTGAACTCAAGTCCATTTAGCCCTAAACCCCATTATCTTAACCACAATTATCCTACTTCCTATATTAGTAAACTGCTAATGTTATCACACATTAACTGTATGCTGAGTGTGTGACTGGCCATTGCTATACCCAATTTTTATTGTTAGAGAAACTGACTTAGTTAAGTGCTAGTAAGTGGTGACACTGATACTTGAGCCCACTTTGGTCAGACTCCAAAACCAGCTGTGGTGCCATTCAAAACATCCAAATAGCAGAGGCCGACTGGAATGAGAAAAGGGGAATAAGACTCTAAACAGCATCTAGGGCTCTGGAGCATCAGTGATGACTGAGCCAGAGCACAAGTGGCTATGCTGGGAGAGGTATGGAGACAATGGTGGTAGTGGCAACTGCAGGCTGGGAACAGATCAGCAGTGCTTCTGTATTCTATGGTATGACTTGGAAGCTTCAAGAAGCAAAGAGACTTTCCACACTCTCAAGGAGCTACAGTGGGAAGAGGCTAGAGCAGACCCGACTGGCATCAACAGCAGGAGACCATGCCTAGGCAGCAGCCTGAAGCGAGGAGGAGGGTCAAAGCAAAGCCAGAGAGGCAGCTCTTTTGGAACCCATGGGGCACGTCGGGTGGACAGGAGGTTGGTGTAGCATCAGGCAGTGTCTAAGCCCAGCAGCCACAAGGCAGTGGCCCATAAATTGCATGACATTCAAAGTCTGACTCCAACAAAACACAAACCAGTGAGCCTGGTTAAAAGCAGAGGCTGGAGGAGAAGGAAAGTGTCAAGACCCAGGAAATCTGAGTAGGAGCTCAAACTAAGGGGACTCTCGACAAGAACATAACCCCCGACTCCCAACAGCAAGCATGCCCTGACAGAAAGAAGATCCCTGGCCCCAGGGTCAGCCCCAGGTGGCCTCCAAGCAGGCAAGAAGCCAGTGATGAGATGTGTCTTACTTAAAATCAGATGTGTCTCCAGAAAGCTCCAAAAAATAAAAATAAAAAAAAAAATAAAAAATAAAAAATAAAAAAAAAAAGTATGCCTTTTTTCAGCAATTCATTCTCTTAAAGGTCATTATCTTCGATATAATTGAAAATTTTAAATACCAAATTATACATAAAAGCCTGCCTGGAATGCAAATCAGAATAGTGTGGAAGGTTAATCTCAGTCCTTTTGCCAAAAATCGCATTATTAATGGTGATGTGTACAAAGCATTGTGGTGCATGACCTAGAGCCCGGGAGACCCACACAGTCTGGGAATAAGCCCTAGAATAAACCTGTGCTTTCTTTTCCCTACTTCAGCCCAGCCTGCATTTCATTTCCTACTGTCTCCAGCCCCCAACCCTCAGACTCTCCACGTAATTCTGATCAGAGAAAAGAGAAGGAAGGCCCTATCTCATGTCCCAAGGCAATGACCTGAAACACAACGAGAGGAGCAGGTAAATGTTGAGTGCATGGACATTGGCTCAGACAGAAGCTGGTAGCCACCTTCTTCAGCAGCAGACATGGGATTTCTGAATCATAAATCAGCATTTATCCTGACCCCCTTGGATGTCTGGGGAATTAATTGGACATAAAAAAAAAAAAAAGATGCTTTCACTGGCAATGAGGAAACTTCAGTTTTGTAAACCTTTATGGGCATTTATAGCTTCAAAAGCTTGTCTCAGAACTGAAGTCCAATGTCAGGGCAAGGCAGAAAAGGACTGTTCATTCCTAGGGGTTTAAGTCTCAAAAATCTCTCTCCTCCCATTGGCTCTACACTGTGACCCTTCTCAAATGGTAGAAGAAAGTTCAAGGGAGCTTCAAGGAAGGTCTTAGCCCAGAGCTTACACTTGTGACCAGGACACTACCCAGCATTTCTGGGGTTACAGATCATGAGTCATGATCCCTTAGGATCACTTGAGGACAAGCATCTGGGAAGAATAGCAATAATACCACGTTATCATAAAGCCTAAAATACCACCAACTACGAAATGCATTCTGGTTTCAGAGACAAAATATGAAAGAACGGCCTATGGTCATTATAAAATGATATTCACTGTAAAACTTATCCCAATTTCAAAGATACTAAAATGGAAGGAAGTGCATCTTAGAATCTGTGGAATTCAGCAATACTGCCTATGGTTGGTACTACTAAAGTTAAAGATGTTCTTGTGAAATACCTTCATACTTTCTAAAATTAGGTAAGACCATGTGACTGGTTTCAGCCAATGAATATGGGCAGAAGTGAATGTCACTCTTAGCCAACGTATGTAATTGTCAATGTTTGACTCTCCAGAACCCTCCTCTCCTGCTGCAGTAATCATGGAAGCACATGGTGGTGGACACGGACCACAAATCACTAGAGAAAAATGGAATCTTCATCAGCTTGAATCTCTTAGAAACTTCAATGAGAAGAGTCCCCCTGCCAATCCAACACTGCCATTTCTTTTTTAATGGAGTCTTACTCACTCTGTCACCCAGGCTGGAGTGCAGTAGTGTGATCTCAGCGTACTGCAATCTCCACCTCCCGGGTTCAAGTGATCCTCCTGCCTCGGCCTCCCGAGTAGCACCCGCCACCACACCTGGCTAGTTTTTGTATTTTTAGTAGGTAAGTCTGGTCTCCAACTCCTGACCTCAAGAGATCCATCCTTCTTAGCCTCCCAAAGTGCTGGGATTACAGGTGTGAGCCACCACACATAGCCAACACTGCCATTTTTTAATAGTAGTAGCAAAAAATACAATTTTGTTATTTTGGCCGAGCACTGTAGCTCATACCAATAATCACAGCACTTTGGGAGGCAGAGGCAGGAGGATCACTTGAGGCCAGGAGTTCAAGAACAGCCTGGTCAACACAGCGAGACCCCATCTATTAAAAATTAAAAGTTAAAAATTGTTGTTACATTAAGCACCTGAACTTCTGAAGCTGTTTGTCACTACAGCATAACCTAGCCTCTCCTGACTGAAATTCCATC
This sequence comes from Rhinopithecus roxellana, assembly GCF_007565055.1. Classification (NCBI taxonomy): domain Eukaryota; kingdom Metazoa; phylum Chordata; class Mammalia; order Primates; family Cercopithecidae; genus Rhinopithecus; species Rhinopithecus roxellana. The sequence continues at coordinate 84,030,711 of NC_044565.1, forward strand.
TTGTGTTTAAACAAGTCATTACTTCATTTGTCTTTAAAACTATACAATAGGGCAGGCAAGACATGCACTATTCTCATTTTAAAGATAAAGAAGTTGAGGCTCAAAAAGATTAACTGAATTGCCCAAAGTCACATAGCTAGCATGGACTAATGTTTTTGGCACTAGGATTCATGTCTTCTAACTAAAAGAATGAGCGTCACAGTGTTCCATCTGTCTCTATCCTCTCTCCTGCAGCTCCAACTACTTGTTCCATTGCTTGGATGAATTGATATATATACATATTTACCTTCTTTGGGCAAATGGATTTTGAATCTCAATTTCTTTCCCTTAAAGCAGCAGAAAAACATTCAAGAACCTGGCCAACAATCGGATTTAAGACTTAGAATAAGGCTGGGCTTGGTGGCTCACGCCTGTAATCCAGGCACTTTGGGAGGCTGAGGCAGGCAAATCACCTGAGGTCAGGAGTTCAAGATCAGCCTGGCCAACATGGTGAAACCGTGTCTCTACTAAAAATACAAAAATTGGCTGCACATGGTGGCAGTCACCTGTATTCCCAGCTACTCAGGAGGCTGAGGCAGGAGGATTACTTGAACCAGGGACACGGAGGTTGCAGTGAGACGAGATCATGCCACTGCACTCCACCCTGGGTGAACAAAAAAAAAAGACTAAGAATAAGAGTGACACCTCAGGCATGGCTACGAATGCCAAAGTAATGTACTTGTAGCTGACCCGAGACTTGATAAGTTCTAGAAAGGCAGAGAGATAAATGCTGAGATGAAGAGTATTTTCACAATCAGTGGGTATAGTAAGGGTTAGGGAATGAGAGAGAATATAAAGAAAATATATTCTTCATGTTCTTCATTTCACCTCAGTTTCTTGAAGATGCTTTACATTCTGAGTGGAAAATTTGATCCAGTCTCTGGTTGCTATAAAGTTGACAGCAATCACGTGATCACACCTAAGAAATTCTAATGTCTTGTGAAGACACATAAGGCAGGAGACTCCCTCAATATGAATAGGCAGCCTCCTGGGGCTCCTGACCCCATCACTCACTCAGATTACATTCTGTGCCTAGAACTCCAAATTATACAGACAGAAATGATTTCCCTGTATCTACAATGTTACTTCATTTCTCAGCTAGAGAAAGGGCCTTACCTAGAGTCAATTCCTGAAGCCAAAATACAAAACCACCAGCTGGTGTCAACAACTGGCTTCCGCAGTTTGCCTTTGGTGAGTGCCCCCAAGTAGTCTAACATTTACAATCAAGAAAAGAAAATGAACTTCATCATTTTTATAATGCTCTTTTTTATCACACTCTCTCTATCAAAAGGCTCTGAGCCCTGAGCATAACGCTCTCCCTCAGCAGTGGTTTCGCTTACAGTCCACATTTGCTTAAGCACCAATTGTGCTTATGAAACTGTCAGTGTGAAACTGTCCACAGAACAGGCATATTAGGAGCCAGAGTTGTGAGCATGACTCTGGCAGCCCCTCTGAAATTCTAAGCAAAGAAATGCTTATAAAATTATTATGTTTCCATTTTCCTTATCTGATACCCCAGCAACTGTGGCTGCCTTCAGTAACTCTGCTCTATAGACATGTGTATACCTAAAGAAAGTTTTCTGAGTTGTATACACCTTCCCGGGGATGAGTCCACAGGATTTTGTTAATGCTACTTATTTTCTTCTTAGAATAGCAGTCTTTCCCCTTATTATTTTTTGGCAAGATAGTAAGTCTGATCACCATGGAGCCTAGGGGATTCTCTAGGTTTATAAGAATGGATATTTATGTTGTTTTGTGTAGTAAATGTCTAGTAAGGCAGAAATCCTGCCTAAGAAGATTCTGTACCCTTTTCCTCTTATACAAAGTACTATTTCCACAGCAAAGCTTTGGCTATCAATTCCATAGGTAGAGAGCAAGATGATCTGCAGCTGTAGAATCCTTGAACACTGGTGTTGAACCACTTAGGAGTCTCCAGCCCCTTCAAAAACTGGACCTCTCTCTAGTAAAATGTACACAGGCACACACAAAGGCTGTTTGTAATTTCAGGATCTTCACATTCCCCTAAAGCCACCCATGTCTTCCCTGCTTTGACCCTACTCTTTTCTCCTGCCCTTCCCCAACAAAGGGGAATACTCACGTAGCAGATGCCAGCTCACTCCGTCTGATGATTTTGCCCCCTTTCTCCAGGTGATTCATTACCTACCACAACCAAGGGCACTCTCCTTAATTCCTCTGAAACTCAGCTCCCTCAAAAAATTGGAATCATAATATGTGTCCATCTACCTTATGGGATATTGTGCAAACCAAAAATGGGAAGAAGCATAAATATACCCTGAATTATAGATTAAACATTGCATATCTATGCAATATTGGTGAAGAGTACATGTGTCGGCTATAATGGGCTCTGGTCCATTCTGTTTCCAGCCTCTTCCATCTACTTTTTTCTGAACATACCAAATTGCTGATATGCTTTTCTTCCTGAGGGCTTCTGGATTCACAGTGCATGCCTTTGAAAATGAGGATATGTGTGAAGGGAACTACAAGACTGTCAATTCTTTAATGACAGTGTATCGGCACCCAGGGAACAGCAAACGTTGCTGCAATCCCAATAATTCAGAAGCCTCCATAAATCATCCTGATGAGAAAGAAAAGCTAAAGCAGCGATAGTGCTTTCTGCCTTCTAGAAGACATAATGAATGGTTTAAAGGTTTCTTTAAGGGTGGCCTAGTTTTCCAATAATCCATCCCTCAATACCACCATCCCAAGCTGTCAAGTATAAGCAGAGACCTCAAAGTTAGGACACAGGGAAAAACAAAGATGATAAAATATTATTCTGCACATAATAGAGAACACAGAAATAAAGCCAAATACTTATAACCAACTCATCTCCTACAAAGCATACAACAACATAAATTTGGGAAAGGACATCCTATTTAATAAATGGTACTAGGGAAAGTAGCTACCCACATGCAAAAGGATGAAACTGGATCCCTACCCCTCACCCTATGCAAAAATCAACTCAAGATGGATCAAAGACTTAAGTCTAAGGCCTGAAGCCATAATAATTATAGAGGATAACTGATATGCTTTCGCTCTGTGCCCCCATCCAAATCTCATCTCGAACTGTAATCCTTATATGTCAAGGGAGGGACCTGGTGGGAGGTGGCTGGATCATGGGGGCTGTTTTCTCCATGCTGTTCTGGTGACAGTGAATGAGTTCTTATGAGATCTGATGATTTTATAAGTGGTGGTTTCCCTGCTCTCTCTCTCCTGCCACTTTGTGAAGAAGTTGCCTGCTTCCCCTTTGCCTTCTGCCATGATTGTAAGTTTCCTGAGGCCTCCCCAGCCGTGTGTAACTGTGAGTCAATTAAACCTCTTTTGTTTATAAAATATCCAGTCTCAGGTATTTCTTTACAGCAGTGTGTAAACGAACTAATACAGTAACCTTGGAAAAACTCTTCCAGACATTGGCCTAGGCAAAGAATTCATGACTAAAATCCCAACAGAAAATGCAACATAAATAAAAATAAACAAATAGGACCTGACTAAACTAAAAAGCTTCTGCACAGCAAAAGAAATAATTGTCAAACAGACAATTCAGAGAATGGAAGAAAATATTTGCAAACTATGCATTCAACAAAGGACTAGTATCTGTAATCTATAAGAAACTCAAACAAATTAGCAAGAAAAAAATAATCTCATCAAAAGTGGGCAAATGATATGAATAGACATTTCTCAAAAGAAGATACACAAATGGCCAAGAAACACATGAAAAAATGCTCAACATACTAATCATCAGGTGATATGACTTGGCTGTGTCCCTACCCAAATCTCATATTGAATTTCTATGTGTCATAGGAGGGACCCAGTGGGAGGTAATTGAATCATGGGGGCAGGTCTTTCCTGTGCTGTTCTCTTGATAGCGAATAAGTCTCACGAAATCTGATGGTATTATAAGGGGGGAGTTTCCCTGCCCAATCTCTCTCTTTTTGCCTGCTGCCATCCACACAAGACATGACTTGCTCCTCCTGCCTTCTGCCATGATTGTGAGGCTTCCCCAGCCATGTGGAACTGTAAGTCCAAATAAACCTCTTTTTTTTTTTTTTTTTTTTTTTGGTAAATTGCCCAGTCTCTGGTATATCTTTATCAGCAGCATGAAAATGGACTAATAAATCGGGAAAATGCAAATTCAAACCACGATGACATACAACCTTACTCCTGCAAAAATGATCATTGAAAAGTAAAAAAAAAAAAAAAAAAAAACCAACAGATGTTGGCATGGATGTGGTGAAAGGGGGGCACTTATACACTCCTGGTGGGGATGTAAATTAGTACACCTTCTATGGAAAACAGTATGGAGGTGTCTTAAAGAACTAAATATATCATCCATCCAGCAATCCCACTACTGGGTATCTACCCAAAGGAAAATGCATTATATGAAAAAGACACAGGCACACATGTGTTTATTGCAGCACAATTTATAATTGCAAAGATGTGGAACCAACCTAAGTGCCCATAAACCATTGAGTAGATAAAGAAAGGGTGGTATATATATACCATGGAATACTACTCTGCCATAAAAAGAAATAAAATAATGTCTTTTTCAACAACTTAGATGGAGCTAGAGACCATTATTCTAAGTGAACTAACCCAGCAAAGGAAAACCAAATACCGTATGTTTTCACTTATTAGCGAAAGTTAAGCTATAAGTGCCCAAAGGCATACGGAGTGATATAATGAACTTTGGAGACTGAAATGGAAAGGAAGGGATAGGGGTGTGAGATTTAAAAAAAAAAAAAAAACTACATATTGAGTACAACATACACTGCTCAGGTGATGGGTTCACTAAAATCTCATAATTCACCACGATATAATTCATCCATGTAACCAAAAACCACTTGTACCCCAAAAGCTATCTAAATTTTTAAAAATACTTTAAATAAAAAAAAATTATCCTGTCTTATCCTTTTTTGCATATGAACTGCTTTAATAGATTAAGAGTATTTATTTGTACAGCTTTTTTATTTGTTAGGGTAGGCTAACTGCTGTAACGAATATACCCCAAGATGTGTAACAACCTCCCATGCAATTATAGTCTATTTGCCCCTCAGACAAAAAAAGTTCAGGGCATTTCCTGTTTGGTTCCACAAAACTGTATGGGGCTCTAGGCTGATGGAGGCTCTGCCATCCTCACCATATGCTATTCACAGTTTTCCTAGCATCAATATGTTGTAGGCAAGGAGGTAAAGAGCAGATAGAGTTAGGTTTAGGAGATTTAATGGGGCAGATCTGGGAGTGAGGCATAGCTCTTCCTCTCACATTCCATTAGCTACACTGAACTTTAGGAGAAACTCAGAAATTTAATCTAGCTATATATCTAGGAAAAAGAGGGAATGGATTTTCATAGCATCTAAGTCTTTCTTCCCAGAAGTCATTTAAAATTAATTATTTTGAAATCAATTTCTACCATTATTGGGAGCCATTATTCCGCCTGCCATAGAGCACTTGAAGAAACTTTAGTCAAGAGAGCTACTTTTCCTAAAATATGTACTCTAAATCTTGAAGATGTTACTAGTTGTCATATGAGCGGGAAAGTTTTCCTGAAAAAGTTAGCTTGGAAAAATTGAATTAAGCAAAATTAAGCAGTTTTTCTTTACTTTTCAGAGCCTCAAGTGAGACTCTCTAAGATAAAACATAGTTGCAGTTTATAGGAGCCCTGAATCATTTTTTTCTGCAGAATATCTTGCAAAACTGATATTCTGTGTGACAAGTTCTAAGTGGCACTGCATCTGAGGTATTTGAAAAACTGTCATATAAAAAAATAAAGTAGACTTGTGCAAGGCCTTGGATGTGAAACCAGGAACAAATGAGAAAGAAAATGTGGTATATATACACCATGGAATACTATGCAGTCATAAAAAAGAATGAAGTCATAACTTTTGCAGTAACATAGATGGTGCTAGAGGCCATTATCCTGAGCAAACTAATTCAGCAGAAAATCAGATATCACATGTTCTCACTTATAAATGGGAGCTAAATAATGGGCACACAAGGACATAAAGATTTTGTGAAAAAAAAAGAAAGTGACAAAAGGTGGGATTTTGGCTCAATAATCAGCATTATAAGAATCTGCTAAAACAAGATAAACTTCTCCAAAATGCAGTGAATTTCAAATCACAGAAAGTATTCACGATGGTCTGTATCAGCATTTCTCTGATTTTCCTATGAATATGCATCATCTTGGGGTCTTGATAAAATGCAGATTTTTATTCCACATATCTGGGTTAAGGCCTGTGATTCAGCATTTCTCACAAGAGTGATAGTGATGTTTCTAGAGGATGAAGAGAGATTCAAGCATTGGATACGTGGTTAGACCCAAGAATCTTTATTTTTTTAAAAATCCTTCCAATTCTGAGATCTTTGAACTATTAGATTAGCGGAGACTTCCTGATTATTGAGAATTTATCCTTAACAGTGAGCATAAAATAATAAAAGACTAAACTATAGGATACTTGATATTACAACATAAGAAATATAACCAAGTTAGTAAGTTTTGTGTGGTAGAAGAGATTTCTTTCCAGATTTGTTAATACAAATTTGTGATGTACATTATTCATTTGGTACCTGGGATTCAGACACAGACACATAGACACATAGGCACATATATACATAGACATAGGCATATAGATAGGGACATATAGACATAGACACATAGACATAGGCATATAGACAAAGACAGACAGATGTAGATTTAGAATATATAGTCATAGACACACAGATATAGACATATAGACATATATGTGTATGTAGACATATATGTGTAGACATATGGACATAGGCATATAGACAGGGACATACAGACTCAGATATAGAGAGACACATAGAAATAGATACTTAGGCATAGAAATAAACATACAGACATATAAAGACATAGGCATATATATATAGACACAGACATATAAACATAGACATGGACATAAAGATATAGACATACAAAGACATATAGATATATAGACAGGCATAGACAGAGATATATAACATAGACATATAGACATAGATATGTAATTTAAGTATCTGTCTTAATTTTGATCAGTTATATACTTGGAAACCAGGTAAATGAGCTTCTTAGAATTGCGTATGGAATGAGGATAAATCCATGTTGAATTACAGCATAAAACTGGCCTGGTTTTATTGGGTCAGACTAATGATAAGCTAATCTTGATTAATTCAATAAAAATTATAGTGTCTACTATATGTCAGATAAGGTACTGGGTACTGGCGAGTCAGAAGTGGGCAAAACAGCCATGATCTCAGCCTTCATGGAACTTAGCAGACCCTAAACAAATAATCACCAAGTTAAACAATAACAACTGTGAAAAGTGTTATGGATTGGATTTAGCAGGGAGACCTAAGAGTATAGGAAGTATGGGAATAAAAAAAATTAAGCTATATCATATTAGACTAGGGAATGCCTTAGAACTAGCTAGGAAAGTGTCACTTCTATTTGTCTTTCAGAAATTTCTCCAGAAGGAATGGCAAAAAATCAAACTATTTTTCTTAAGTGAGTGAATGTCAAGAGACTGGCAAAAAGCCCCAGAAAAGAAAATGCAATGCCTCTGCCCAGTATGTTGATTCTTTCCAGGGCCATAAGAGAGGGGAATTCGCCACTTCTACTTTCAAATCTTCTGAACACGGAAGAGACATTTTTAAAGTAATAACAATAATGATAATGCAGAAGCATTGCTGCCTAGAGCACCTACTCCCTGCCTAAAGGACCCACCCAGAGGGATAAAATGACGGTAAGTAGAAGACTTTGTTCTAGTTTCTTCCTGCTGTCCAAAGGACATTTTTTGTGGCCACCATTTGTGGATATGTATGTTTCCTAGTGAATTACTGACCCGTTACTATTCAATAGAAATTTAGAAACTTGTGATTAGTATTGCTGCTTTTGTGTGGGAATGATGAAATAGTGATTCCTTAACTTTTATTAGTGTATAGTATTGTATATCACAATTATTTATTCATTCTCTTGATGGACATTTGGGTTGTTTCAGGTTTGATGCTATTAAGAATAAGGTTGGCCGGGCGCGGTGGCTCACGCCTGTAATCCCAGCACTTTGGAAGGCCGAGGCGGGCGGATCACGAGGTCAGGAGATCGAGACTATCCTGGCTAACATGGTGAAACCCCGTCTCTACTAAAAATACAAAAAAAAAACTAGCCGGGCGAGGTGGCGGGCGCCTGTAGTCCCAGCTACTTGGAAGGCTGAGGCAGGAGAATGCCGTGAACCCAGGAGGCGGAGCTTGCAGTGAGCCGAGATGGCGCCACTGCACTCCAGCCTGGGCTACAGAGTGAGACTCCGTCTCAAAAAAAAAAAAAAGAATAAGGTTGCACCAAACATTCTTGAACATTTAGTGTACGATTATACACAATTGTTTGGGGCATATATGCTGAGAAGTAGAATTGCTATGTCATAGGGTATACATATATGTTCCGCGTTTATAGACATTGCTACTTTTTCAAGGTGATATTACCAATTTATGCCTCCGACCAGCAGCATGTAAAAGTTCTATGTGTTCCACAGTTTCACTAAGAATTACTACGGTCTTCTTCACTTTAGTCTGGCAAGTAAGTAGAAATATAGCATTATGATGTGAATTTGCATTTCCCTGTTAATTAGTTTGAGCAACTTTTCTTCTTTCTTGGGTGTTGAATATCCTCTTTGGGAAAGGAGTTTTTTCATGTGTTTTCTTACTCTCTTTTGGGTTCTCTGTTTTTTATTGATTTGTAGGAATATTTTGGTTTTTGGTCAAAAGGAGTTATTTGCCGTCATATATATTGCAAGTACATTTTATCACTCAATAGCTTGCTTTCTGTCTTTCTTAATGGTTTCATTTAATGAATAAAGGATCCTAATTTTATATGGTCAGTGCTCTTTTTCCCCCATGGTTATAGTGATATTCTCCTATACTTCCAGAAACTTAATTTTATCTTTCACATTTAAATCTACAATACACCTAGGGTTGGTTTTTTCACTTACATGATTATGGAAAATTTCAAACTTATAAGAAATTTAAAGAATATAATAAATTCCGTTGAATCTCAGACTCACCCAAATTGTCAATTGATAGCCAATCTTGTACCCACATCTATTTCTCTCTTACTTTGGGTTATTTTGAAGCAAATCTCAGACATATACTTCAGTATTTACCTCTAATATATAAGGACTCTTTTTAACCAAACAATAATATAATGATATCAACATTTTAAATTTTTTTAAGTTTTGTTATTATTACATATTCAGGAAATATTAAAATTTCTCCAATTGTCTCACAATTGTTTTTTGCTGTAGTTGCTTTTCTCAAATCAGAAGTCAGATAAGGTATATACATTTCATTGGGTTGATATGCCTCTAAAAATTATTTTTACTCTATGCATTTTATTTCCATTATTTTTTTCTTAAAAATGCATTTATTTAAGAAACTACATCATTTGTCCTACGGAATTCCTTTCATTCAGCTTTGCTAATTTGCTAATGTCATTTAATATGTCTCTCTCCCTGTATTTTCTGCAAACTGTAGTTAGACCCAGAGGCTTGATTAGATTTAGCTGATTTGGGGAGACAAGAATATTTCACAGGTGGTGCTTTGTGCTTCCTACTGCACAGCATTGACACGCCTAGATGTCTGCTTGCCTATTTTTGTGTGCCATTGAGATTGATCAATGGGTTTAGCTGTTTACAGCCTGATCCATCAATTATAGGTTTCCCCACTTATGATACGTTTTTCCATCAGCTTTTCATTTAACTGTTTTAGTCATGATCATTTCTTAGATAGATTCATTATTTCATTAGAGGTTGAAAGTAGTGATATTCTAAGGCTATCTTTCCTTTTTAATTTGTTAACTCAACTTATTCTAAAAGAAAAACTCTTTACCAACTATTTAGTTACCCAAATAGAGTTCTTCCCAGAAATGCGGGACAAATGCTTGATTCTTTTCCTTTACATACCAGCTTACAGAACAAGGAGTTGGAGGCCTAGCATCCTCCAAGATAATGGATGAGGTAATTGGTGTGCTGTTGTTGTGTTGGATTTTTTTTTTTAATCTTTGTAAATTCATGGTTTTTAATACTTTTTTATGTTTGAAACCAATGTCATCTTGTTCTATCTCTGGTCAGTGGAAGCCTATTCAAGTTGGTTCCTGAGTCCTTAGCATAACCCCAGCAATTTTCATTAGTTTTCTTGCTTTCTCTTACTAGTTGTTCCAAGTTCATGTTATGTGCTTTCCACCTTGAGTAGATGCTATCAGTGCCCTACCCAGATCTCATTTATAGGACTATGTAAAAGAGAATGTTGCTGGTGGGAGTGTTTGCTAATGGCTCACAGCTGCCCTCCTTCCCTGGAGAACCACCCTTGGCTGACAAGAGCCACCTACCATAGAATATTATGCCCCTCACCCCCAACACACACAGAAGCCTATGGCCAGCAGCTGACAACAGGGTGTCAAATCCAGAGGTATCAAAAGCTGCCCCTCTTGTCTCAAAGGGGTTGACACTGACTACCACGAGATTTGTGCTCTAGAATCAGCCCCCACACCCCCACGCCCACAACCCTCACCCCCACAATACACACACAGATGCACACACACCCTGTAGACACACACACACGTCAGTAGACCTTTCCTGAGATAACATCATTTTTCATTGCTTTCCTCTGCCCCATCCTGATTCACTTTCTCCCTGACAGGTTTTCCTAAGACCATAATCTCAATAAATCACAAGCACCAAAACCTCTTTCTCAGGCTCTGCTTCTAGAGAACCTGATATGCGACACTGCCCCTGACCTAAAGTTATTCATATTTATTTCCTCAGAAGTGTAGGTTTCTCTTAATAGGAACTGGCTTTTCAGGATTATAATCTGGGTTCTAGAAGGTTTCATGAGCATTTGGGCATCTGAGAAGTAAAAGAACACCAACATGAGAAAGAGATACAGAAAGAGAAGCTATCTATCTGGCTGGATTAAAGGGGAAAGTTGAACTAGTTCAGTTTTCCTTTTTTTTTTTTTTTTTTTTTTTTTTTTTTTTTTTTTTTTTTTTTTTTGAGACAGATTCTTGCTCTGTCACCCAGGTTAGAACTGGAATGCAACAGTGCAATCTTAGCTCCCTGCAACCTCCACCTCCCGAGTTCAAGTGATTCTCCTGCCTCAGCCTCCCAAGTAGCTGGGACTACAGGTGTGCACCATCATGCTCAGCTAATTTTTGTATTTTTAGTAGAGACAGGGTTTCACCATGTTGGCCAGGCTGGTCTTGAACTCCTGGCCTCATATGATTCGCCCACCTTGGCCTCCTAAAGTGCTGGGATTACAGAGTTTTTCTTTTAATATTAACCTTTTCTCACTGGATATTTTTGAATTCATATGATTTTCTACACAAACTTCTAAAATTGCCCCAAGGCACAATGCTGATTTTCTATGAACTGAAAACCTGTATCTACGTAGAACGGGTTTCAATAAAGAATGTGTGTTGGAGCTTCTGTGAAGGAGCCCCTGGTAAACGGGATTTGCATTTTCACCTTAAAGCAAACTATTAGGTACTGGCCTAGGTTAGGCACTGCTCCAACTCCCTGAGGCCATTCTAGGATTGCCCAGGTACCCTGACAGTGAAATCTACTTGAAGAGAAAATGCTCATTTTCCACTTGAGAAGATATCCAGCCCATCTCAGAGAACATGATTTCAATTTTCCTTCCTCCTTTTCCAAACAGCCCACAAAACCATGAAATGCCTAATAATTTTTTAGTTTAGGCGGACACATTTATTAAACAAACACTCCCCCGGAGGAACTAGTAAGAGTTTCCTTTCCCTGAAGGTCCTGACAAATGCCCCACTTGTACCTGGGGATTACCACAATAAGAACTTTCTAAGAACAGGATCAAAGATGTTCCCAGAGGATTGAGAATGTTTTGAATCACCTCTCTGGCACCCTCACAGGCTCAGGAAATTCCATTGTCCCTCTAAGCACCCATCCTCAGCACTCTATGTTTCCAAACCCTATTTATAATTCCTACGAGATTTTATGGGATTAATCTATAAGTCTCCGGCTCAATCAGTACTATTTGGTACCTGGTGTGATAAAACTATAAGAAAGTTCCATGAGAATAGGGTCAAGGTTTATTCCCTGATGCAATCATGTCTCACACAGAGCATGTGCTCAATAAACAACTGTTGAATGAATTGAGTGAATGCTACTTTTGAAAATATTAATAACAGCTTTCAAGTCTTATCCATAGGAAATCATGGAGCTGAGTTTTGAGCCCAGATCTGCCCTGTTCCAAAGCCACTGTGACACAGCACCCAAATGTAAGTACCTGAGGCTTTAAAAGATGCAAGTGAGTTGTGAGTATGTTCTGGGCCCAGGTGACAAGTCCTTGTTCAGTAGAACAGGTCCTTTTCAAAATTCCTTCAGTCATGGGTAGGGCAGGGGTCATGTTCTCAGAGAGCTGGGAATTTTATTTGGTGATGGGTGGGTAGAGGAGCTAGTCAAAATTCATTGATTGACTTCTGGCTTAAGCTCCAACATGTTGAGGTTGAATGTCATCATACTCATCCTTGCAACAAGAAAGAAAACTGAACAAACTAAAAATCAGTGACTTTTCTTGGACCCCTCAAATAATTGATGTCTTAGGACAAACCACTACCCTGAAGTCTAGAGAGAAAGGTAAATGCAGACATCACAATTAAGATCTGCTTACCTGAAGCAGAAGCTATAAACTAGTAGGAACACTCTAGTGGTCATTTTGATAAATTGCTGGAGGCTGAGTGTGTACTAGCTTGAGAATGACAAACTCCAAGGAGCTATAGTCTTAAAGGGCCCCACACTTTCATGGTTTTACCTCCAGGAACCCAACAAGTTTCTCACTTTAAAGAACCAAGAAAGAGCTCCTCATGGGTCTGTTAGGGGAAGAGAAAAAGCAACCGTTGTGAAATATACCATATACTTTACAGCACAAAAAGAGAACTTTAAAGTATGCAAATGGTAAATGAGTTAAAACTCATGTAGAAGGCTGACATATCCCAGGATGAAATGTAGACTATGTTAAAAGAATCTAAGTGTATTAATTTGAAACAACCTCACTGAAGCAGGTGGAGGGAAAATAAGTAACATGCTTTGGAAATGAATGAAGTCTGTAAGACAAAATGTAAAAAGAAGTTCACTAAGCACTGCATAAGTCTTACACTGTAGTTCAGTGTCCCCAAACTTTTTGACACCAAGGGCCAGTTTCCTGAATGACAATTTTTCCACAGACTGGAGGGGGGATGGTTTCAGGCTGATTTAAGTGTGTTACATTTATTGTGCACTTTATTTCTATTATTATTACATTATAATACATAATGAAATAATTATATGACTCACCATGATACAGAATCGGTGGGAGCCCTGAGCTTGTTTTTCTGCAACTAGATGGTCCCATCTTGGCGTGATGGGAGACAGTGACAGATCATCAGGCATTAGATTCTCATAAGGAGCACACAACCTAGGTCCTTTACATGCTTAGTTCACAATGGGGTTCGTTCTCCCATGAGGATCAAATGCAGTCGCTGATCTGACAGGATGGGGAGCTCAGGTGGAAATGCTTGCTTGCCTGCAGCTCACCTCCTGCTGTGTGGCCCGGTTTCTAATGGGCCATGGACCCGTACCAGGGGTTGGGGACCCTGCTCCAGTTGGTAAAATTGTTTCACATAGGGGTATGGATTAGCAATTCTGACACTGCTATATATGTACACTGGGATCGAAAAATTAAGTAAATGAGTGGTGCATGGTAAGAGACAAGTTTCTCACTGTTGGAGTGGAAGATTGCAGACAGGAAAGAGAAGGAGGCTAGAATGATCTATGTGGATTAGAGTTGGAGACACGTACATACAGATGGTTATATACAAAAATAATTGCAAAAGCACTACACTCTAGTTCAGTAGTCCCCAACCTTTTTGGTACCAGGGACTGGTTTCATGGAAGACAATATTTATAGATATGTGTGTATATGCAAGGTAGCATACATATATATGCTTCCTTGCTCTGCCATCTGAGAGGACCTAGAAGCAATACCACCCTAGTAGCAACCAGCTACCAGCACCTAGATCTTCGTCTCTAATACCATTCTCCAATAAAAGGCTCCTTGGAGAAGTGGATAATTCTAGGAGTAGGGAAGGAAACATATAAGATGAGCCTGGAATATTTTGTTGTGGCTAGAAAATAAGAAAGTTTGAAAATAACAAAACCCACACGGATGGGGGTATGTCAAAGACTCAGAAGCCAAATGAAAAAAAACTCCCAATGGTCAAAGTGGGAATAATTCAAGCAAGAAAATAAATAAAATAGCAGTATCAGGTTATAAACAAAAGTATAAAATGATTCTTCTTTAGTCTATACTAACATAAAGAAATTAATAAATAGAGGAGAAGAAGCCAATCTCCCATGCAAAAGAATTCCAAGTAATTTATGTAGATGCTGCTCTCTCAAGGAAGTGAAGCATAATTTCTCATTCTATCATTTATATCTGGGCTGCATTGAGTACCTTCCTTTGAAAGAGTACAACATGGAAGTGAGAGAAAAAAGTAATTTTCCAGAAGAGACCTAATACTACCTCAACCAGGAGATCAAGGTTACTATCAACAGTAATCATTCATATTGATAGTCTGCATCCTTGACATGATGTTATGAGGATGATACTTGACCTCTGTGGTCTTTCTCCCCCTTCCCCCCAAAAAAAATAAAATTCAAAAATATAATTTTTTTAAAAACCAGTCATGAAAAAAATATTAGACAAATTCCAGTATAAGCACATTCTACAAAATACCTGACCAAAATTTTGACAGTCCTTCAAACTGTCAGAGTCATCAAAAACATTTTTATCACAGTCAAGAAGAGCCTGAGGAGACACGAATACTAAATGTAATGCGATATAGCCCATGTCACATGGGATCCTAGGACAGAAAAAAAAAGATATTTGCTAAAACCTAAGTAAATTTGAATAAAGTATGGACTTTGGTTAATAATGTATCAGCATTGGTTCACCAATTGTAACAAATTATACGATACTGTATTAGTCAGTTTTCATGCTGCTAATAAAGACATACCTGAGACTGGGTAATTTATACAGGAAAGAGGTTTACCGGACTCACAGTTCCACATGACTGGAGAGGTCTCACAATCGTGGCAGAAGGCAAGAAGGAGCAAGTCACATCTCACTGGATCCCTCCCACGACACATGGGAATTCAAGATGGGATTTAGGGTGGGGACACAGTCAAACCATATCGCATACTAATGCGAGGTATTAATAAAAGGGAGAACTGACTGTGGGGTACATAAGGACTCTTTACAATTTTCCTGTAAATCTAAAACCATTTTAAAGGGTAAAATATTATTTAAAATAATAATTCTAATTCATTCTGGGTTACCTATGTCTACTCTGCCTGTTTGACAAGGTTTTCATTTTGCGCATTGTTAAATGGCATAAGGTGGGGAAGAAGAGGTGGAAGAATCTGAAATCTGTGAACACAGATAGAGCTTATTCATTATGTTCAATTTTTAACATATCACAGAATTAACTCTTGCTCTTTTGACTACACAGCAAGTATCTAGTGTAGCGAGCAGTAGCTCACAGTTGGACAAGTACTATATCTGAAGGCCAGGCTCTTGCCTCTAGTTTCCTTATTTTGATGAAGCCCTGGTTTTCTGTATACCACTGGGGAGGCAGCTTCCCACTGACATCTACTCTGGTAAAATATATTGATGCCTCACTCTTTTTAAGTAGCAAAAATAAAATTCCATAAGGTGAAGTAGCTGGCAGACACCATATCTTTTATTTTTTTGTATTTTTGTTATAGTGTTTTATCAGTTATCAGCAACTGTAACTCACATAATCCCAAGTTCAACTTCAACACCTAGAGAGCTTGATTCTCATTCTCATCTCACAGTTACATACAAAATATAGAAAATATATTTTCCTGGCTCCAAATGGAACATGAGTCCATCTCAAAAGCAATTACTGAGCCCAAGAATATGGTGACTGGTTGAATTCGTATCTCCCAAAAGCTGGAACTGAGGGGCAAAAGTGACCCCGCCCAAAGCACATGAACTGAGATTCAGGGAGAAAGTAGTTCTCCCTGAAGAAAGACAGAATAAAACTAACTGGAGTACGGAGAATGGATGCAGATTAGCAAACAGCAGAGCAAAGCATGTTCATTCTAGGAAAATTAACAATTACATAAGATGAACATGAAGAAACCTCCTAATACCACTCACTTTCAGAGCCAGTCATTTTCTTAGAGCACATCCTCCCAGAGACTATCCTGTCTGCAGGCTTCAGGGGTGTATCTGATAGATCTGCCACATTCAAAGCCCTTCTCCCTTGTTTCTGCCTCACCCACACATGTGCTGCTCCATCCTCCTCATCTGTTTCATCCCACACTTCTGTCTCATTCGCACTATGTGCACTGATGGGGAGTGAGAAGAAAGATTATCCCTCACCATTAAGAATTTATGCTAGGATATTTTTGTGAAGACTTATTCTAGGTTTTTAGCATTAAAGAGACAAAAGGGAATTTAAAAAGACATATGCTAGAAAACATGCGTTCCAAACACAGTTTACAATTATTTACTTGTGTGACCTTTTGAAGTCACTTGACCTCCTCTCAGGGTTTGTTGCTTGTCTGTAAAATGAGGGAGTTAGACTAGACTTATAAAGACCTGCAGACTCTATCCAGAAATAATGATGTGATCAACTGAGTTAAAAAGCAAGCCCACTCTCTAAAACTCTCTACTAACTTTCCCAGGGCAGTTCTCTTTTTTACTAACAAAGAGAAAATGGTATATCCAACATAAATGTCTAGCATAAGGGCAATGTCTAATTCATATTATAATAGTGCCCTCACTCCAGCACGAAGCTCACTGCCATGCACATAACGGGCATTCAATAACTGTTTGTTCAAGGATTAAATAATGATAGGAAGGGGAGCCAAAGGAAAAGGATTAAAAAGAATCATAATTTTAATATTACTTTTTTGAGTTCTATATGCCAACCTCTGGCTGACAGACGTGTATGCTCCCTGAGTTTGGTAGCTGGACCAATGGCTGGAACTCTGGGGCCAGCCGCATAGCAGATACTCAGAAAGGCATCCTCTTCTTGGTTATGGGAGCTGACTTCCTCACAGAATGCTGAAGGTAGGCCGCTAGGAAGGAAAGGGAAGACTAAACAGAGTCAGACCTTGGTTCCTGCCATGAACAATAGACAGGAGGGTTGGACACTGAGGCTGCATCTGCCATAGTACCTAGACAGTGTGGGTGCTAGGACTTCTGCCCTCCATCCAGACTTAGAGATCCAGGGGCCTTAGGTTCATCCTGTGGTGGTTTCCTGTTTCACCCAGTTGTCCCCACTCCTTCCAAAAACGGATCCAGAAGTGATACTAATTAGTCATTTAACAACCATAAGTTTGTCACCTGTCATCTTCCTGGTCACCCAGGCTCCCAGTTTCAAGGCTAACCTAGTCTTGGCTTTAGCCTCAGCTGCAACGATTACATACATTAAGCTGCCAAATTCTCTTCTAGAGTATTTTAGTCTTCCTTCCCATAAGACCTCAGATATACAAAGGCCAGAATTCTCTTTCTAAAGCACAGACCTAATCATTGTCACTCACCCGCTGATACAGTGTAAATATTTGTCCCCTCCAAATCTCATGTTGAAATTTGATCCCCAGTGTTGGAGATGGAGCCCAGTGGGAAGAGTTTGGGTCATGGGGGCAGATGCCTCTTGAATGGCTGTGGGATTCAGTGGGTTCTCACTCTTAGTTCCCACGAGATCTGGCTGTTAAAAAGAGTCTGGCACCTCCCTCCCCTCTTTCTTTCCTCCTCTCTCACCATGTGATGCCAGCTCCTCTTCCCCTTTTGCCATGAGTGGAAGCTTCCTGAAGCCCTCCCCAGAAGCAGATGTTGGCGTTTTGCTTCTTGTACAGCCTGCAGAACGGTGAGCCAAATAAACCTCTTTTCTTTATAAATCACCCAGCCTCCGGTATTCCTTTACAGCAATATAAATGAACTAAGACACCTGCTTTAAAACAAAATGGCTACCAATATTTTACAGAATAAAACCTCAACAACTCATCCAGCATTCAGTCTCAACCTACTTGGACTTTGGGCTTCTTTTCTAATGCCCCCCATACAGCCTGCTCCCTGGAAAGCCATCCTGGTAATGTGACCCCACTGTTCCCTGTGTTCTCCAGTCCCTGGGGCTAGACATTTGCTCTCTCCTCCCCGTGGAAAATCTCCCCACCTCCCCACCACTAACTCTATCCACCCATCCCAACTTCAACAAAGTATCCAGATTTCTCCCTAGTCAAAATTCATCACATTCTCTTGTTTTTCTAATCACTTTGCTTTATAGCACATTAAACCATTTGCATTATATTTATAGAAATTATTTGTCTGCCTACTTCACTGCCACACGTAAGGGGAAAGAGACTTTGTTATCATTAACTTGTATGGCCATCTCACCCTTTGATGGTCCTGAAGGTGCACAGGAACAACGAATCTGACTCCATTATGATTGGTTTCACATTTATTATCTCATTTAACTCCCACAATGACCCTACAAAGTATTATTATCATTACTATCATATTACTCATTTTATAAAGGAGGAAACTAAAGCACAGAGAAATTCAACATCTAGCCCAAGGGTCATGCAGCTGGTGTGATGAAGCTAGCCTGTAGAGCCCATGCTGATGCCACATCATACCACTGAGTGCAAGGCATAGCAGATGGCCTAGACTCCAAAAATAGGTGCTAAATTTCTGTTCAAATACCATATGTATGGTTATAACTGTTCAATTACTTAATGTCATGCAGACCAACTCTACTATAAGGTATCTGACAGTGGCTCTAACCTCTATTGCATCAGATTTTATTTGTGTTGTTCACATTTCCTGGTTTTCTACTCATATTTACAATAGGAAACTAATGAGACGTTAGTCTGACTTGTCCCTGTAGAGAACTGGCTTTGCCTTGCTTCTTTCCAGAACCTCTTCCCCCTTCCTCCCCAAGCCTAAGTTGTCCAGTTCCACCAATACAGACAATCCTATACAGACAAAGATGCAGAGGTAAGATTAAAAGGAGCAAAGTTCATCAAGAGCCTTGCTGTACTGAAAAGATGGATTCAAGGCCCATTCACCAAGTTCTAGGCGAGAGTCCTTCATCTCTCCAGGTCCATCCATCTGCTTAACTCAAACATTACATCAGATTTTTTTCAAAATGATTGAATAATGACATGTTTTTTTCTTTTGTCACACCTTGCATTGAAACGATTGTGCTTTGGACCTACAGGTGAGTGTATACTCTCTGGAAATCCAACCAGCTGACCTTGTTTGTTTTGTGTGGGAAGCATTTCAATGAAATGAGAGAAACAAGCCCCATCAACTTCAAACATGAAGAAGAATACACAATGAATGGTGTTTCTTTTCTGCTGGAACATTCATTAATCAGAGTTGACAAGGATACGTGGGCTCACAAGGCAGGGGAAGCAAGGGTCCCTGCTGTTTTCTAATCTGTCAAATCAAGTGCCTCGCCCTGCAGCCTGTTCAGGGGCAGTACTTAGTTGCTTTGAGTACTAACTCCTTTCTGATGTTGTCATAGCAACATACATGTTTGCTATTTTCAGGTCTCCAGGTGAAACATTTGAGGGAAAAATCACCTTGTTGTCATTTCTGCAGAGACAAGAAAAAAGGAGCTTTTAGTCCTTAGAAGTACGAAGACAGTATCTTCTGGCTCGATAGTCCCTTCTGCAATAAAGGACTTGGATGTGCAGTTTCTCACGCGGCCTCACAACAAACCTGTGAGCAAGGGTGTGGCTTACATTCATGTTACCATGTTTACAAGCAGTAAAACTGAGAAACAGAGAGGGACAACCCTTAGAAAGGCAGTATAAGGAAAGATTGGAAAAAATATAAACAGTCTCGGATTCTAAGCTAAGAGCATTAAACTTAATATTATCATTCCTAATGATATTGATAAAATAATGGCTCATTTTACTATTACATGCATTATCTTACAGGATTGTTACCAGGATACCAATTGTTATATCCTTTTAACAATCCTGTGAGATAAGAATTATACCATGCTCCATTTTAAAAGAGGAAACTACAGCATAGAGGAGTTAAGTCGCACAGCTAAGATCACAGAAGTGACAGGAGTCTGATCATGCAGGCCATGTGAAGGACTATAACGTGAAATGTGGAGTTTCTGGAATTTTTTGAGAAAGATGCAACATGATCTTTAAAAACTGTCAATCTGGCTACTGTGTTGGAAATAAATTCTGGAGATGCAAGGGTAGAAGCCAGGAGACCCTGGAGGCTAGAGCGGGAGTCCATGCAAGACATGATAGTGGTGGCTTAGATCTAGGTGGCAGCAAAGAGGTGATGAAAGTAGTCAGATTCTGGATAGATCTTCAAGCCAGCAATAGTTCCTGCCTGTTTAGACATGGGATGTAAAAGAAAGAAAGAATCAAGGATAACTTCAAGTTTTTTGGCTTAAAAAAATAGAATAATGGATTGCTATCAACTAAGATCAGGGAAGGCTGCAGCTGCTATAGGTTTGGCAGGAATCGGGGGACAGGAATTCAGTTTTGGACAGTTTCAGTTTGAGAAGACAGTCATCCAAGTGGAGATGCCAAGTACACAGTTGGATATAGAAATCTGGAGTGTAAAAGAGAAGTCTGGACTGGACATAAAAATTTTGAAATTGTTGGCATATAGGAGGCAGTTACAGCCATAGGACTGGATGAGATAACCAAGAAGGTGAGTAAAAACAGAAAAGAGGAAAGGACCAAGGGCTGAGCCCTGGGATATGGCAACATTAATAGATTAGTGAGAAGAGAAGGAACCCACAAAGGAGTCTAAGGAGGAGGCACCAGGAGAGTGTGGGACAGTGTATCGAAGAGCGGGGAATAAATGACTGTGTCAAATGCCTCTCACCATTCAAGTATGATGAAGACTGTTAACTATGAACTGTAACACCGTGGAGGTCATAGGTAACCTTGATAAGAGCCATTTCTGTGGAGCGATTTAAAAACAGGACTGATTAAGTAACTCAAGAGAAACCATGAGGAAACACATTGGAGACAGTGAGCATAGATAGCTCTCTAGGGATTTTGTTGTAACCAGTGCAAAGAAATGGGGTGGCAGTTGGTAGAGAAAGTGAGAGAAAAATTCTGTATTTTAAGGTGGGGGATTAATAATATGTTCATAACAATGATCCAGGAAAGAACAAAAATGTCAATGACGTAAGAGAGGAATAAGTTGCTGCAGTCACGTCCTGAAAGAGGAAGAGGAGAATGCCCCCAGTGCACACATGGAGGAGGAACTGGCCTTAGCTAGAAAAGGTAGAGTGTGCAGGTGCTGAAGCTGACAGGGGAGAAGGCTGTGGCAGCTTCTTCCAAATGCTCTGATGCTCTCAATAAAGTAGAATGCATGGGGACCAACTTACAGCAATATTACAGAAGGCGCTGAAGGTTTGAGAGAGAAGGTCTGAGATCATTGTCATTTGGGAGTAGGGAGGAAGAGGAGTATTTTACTGATATTTTAGTTTAAACAGTAAGTACCTAAAATTCAAATGGAATATAATTACTTCTGAAAGTACTGGAAGTGTGGAAGGACAGACAAGTACATATGATTTTGTTAAAAGGGGTAGCTATGCCATTATAAGATATCGTCTTGTGTAGCAACATTTTTAGCAGATAAATTTCTATATCTAAGAACATACTGAAATATCTCCAAGTAAAGAGCTTCCTAACCATTGCCTATCTATGGTACAATGAAAGGATAAGACATCAGCCTTGAGACAGAAAAACATTAAGCCCTTTCTCCCCGTGCTTTTAAGGCCAATTCCTGCCTTTGTTTCTCTTGTGCCGCTATGATAGTGGTAGCTGGAGTCAGGATAGAGATAAAATTAAGAATTTTAAGGAAAACTGTCAGTGTAAAAAGCAATTAAAAAGTGAAGTCACCTTAGGCCCGGTGCGGTGGTTCATGCCCGTAATCCCAGCGCTTTGGGAGGCTGAGGCAAGTGGATCGCATGAGGCTAGGAGTTCAAGATTACCTGGCCAACACAGCAAAACCCCGTCCCTACTAAAAATACAAAAATTAATTGGGTGTGGTGGTGCACGTCTGTAATCCCAGCTATTCAGGAGGCTGAGGCACAAGAATTGGTTGAACCCAGGAGGCAGAGGTTGTAGTGAGCTGAGATCACACCACCACACTCCAGCCTGGATGACAGAGTGAGATTCTGTCTTAAAAAAAAAAAAAAAAAAACTGTGGGGTGGGAGGGAGTTAACTTAAAG
The DNA here is from genome assembly GCF_007565055.1 of Rhinopithecus roxellana. Classification (NCBI taxonomy): domain Eukaryota; kingdom Metazoa; phylum Chordata; class Mammalia; order Primates; family Cercopithecidae; genus Rhinopithecus; species Rhinopithecus roxellana. Next base: position 84,053,084 of record NC_044565.1, read on the forward strand.
GCTGGTGTCAGAAAACACTTGGTCAGGATCTAGGGCTGCTGAAAAGCAATATGGCTAACACCTCAAAAAACTGAGCACAGTTTACTATAGTAAGGATGTGAACACAGAAGACATTGTCTGGAATGGAAGGAGTTGCCCCTCCATCTGAAACAGAGTGGCAGATCGCTATAGAGAGTACCCTCTTGACCAGGACTTGCCTCTACTTTACCCTGGCCTAAAACTTGACCTTTTCACCACTAACTAACCTGCCCATTTCCTCAGTGGATTCTAAACCACAAACCAGGGAAGTCTCACAGCCTTTTACACGTAGGGGCCCAGGCAGTCTAATAGGCACCATCAAGACACTGAAACAGTGATTCTTCAGTTCTCTTTCCAGAGGTCGTCAACATTCTTGACAAGGAGGCATTGGGGTGTTACATACCCAGGAGTAGCAACATCATATTGTCCAGGAGCAGCTGTCTGTAACACCCCAATGTTACAGGGGTCTTTCGAGGAAAAGCCTCTTTTACTCCAAAGGAGTATGGAATGGTGATGTGGAAATTAGTATAGTTGCATTAGTTATCTATTTTTATGCAGTAAATTGCCGCAAAACATATCTTTTATTAAAAGAGATAGGGTCTCATGGCCAGACACGGTGGCTCACACCTGCAATCCCAGCACTTTGGGAGACTGAGGTGGGTGGATCACCTGAAGTCAGGAGTTTGAGACCAGCCTGGCTAACATGGTGAAACCCCGTCTCTACTAAAAATACAAAAATTAGCTGGGCATGATGGTAGGTGCCTGTAATCCCAGCTACTCAGGAGGCTGAGGCAGGAGAATCACTTGAACCTGGGAGGCGGAGGTGACAGTGAGGCGAGATCGCGCCACTGCACTCCAGCCTGGGTGACAAAAGTGAGACTCCATCTCAAAAAAAAGAAAAAGAAAAAAATAAAAGTAACAGGGTATCAGTTGCCCAGGCTGAAATGCAGTTGTCCAATCACAGCTCATTGCACCCTCAAACTCCTAGGATCAAGCATCCTCCCACCTCAGCCTCCCCAGTAGCTCAAATTACAGGTGTGTGCCACTGCATCAGGCTAATTTTTTTAATTTTTTGTAGAGATAGGATCTTACTATGTTTCCCAGACTGGTCTTGAATTCCTGGCCTCAAACAATCCTCCCACAGCACTGGAATTACAGGCATGAGCCACCATGCCTGGTCCAAAACTTAACATCTTAAACACACATTTTTTTCTATCTCACATTTTCTGAGGGTCAGGAATCAGGGTGCTACTTAGATGGGTTCTTTTCTTTCTTTCTTTCTTTCTTTTTTTTTTTGAGATGCAGTCTCTCTCTGTTGCGCAGGCTGGAGTGCCAGGGCTCGATCTAAGCTCACTGCAACCTCTGCTGCCCTGGTTCAAGGGATTCTCCAGCCTCAGCTTCCTGAGTAGCTGGGATTATAGGCTCCTGCCATTGTGCCCAGCTAATTGTTGTATTTTTAGTAGAGACGGGGTTTCAGCATCTTGGCCAGGCTAGTCTTAAACTCCTGACCTTGTGATCCACCCACCTTGGCCTCCCAAAGTGCTGGGATTACAGGTGTGAGCCACACAGCTAGATGGGTCCTCTTAGAGTCACAATGCTGTAGTCAGGATCAACTAGGGATGTAATCATGGAAAGGCTCAACTGGGCAGGATTGCCTTCTAAGCTCGTGTGGTTGCAGCATTCAGATCTTTGAGGACTGTTGTTCCAGTTCCTCTGTCCTTCACTGGCTGTTGACCGGAGGCTTCCCTCAGTTCCTTCCCATGTGGACCTCCATAGGGCAGCTCACAACATGGCAGCTGATACCATCAGAGAAAGTAAGTGAGAGGGAAAGAGCAAATAAGACAGAAGTCACAGTCTTTTTGCAACTTCATCTTGGAAGTGATATCCCCTTTACCCCATTCTATTTGTTGAATCAAATGACTAGGTCTAGCCCACATTCAAGGCTGGTGCGAGGTGAAGAGTGGATTGCAATGGATGCGAATACTAATGGGTGGAGATCATTGGGGGCCACTTTAGAGGCTGCCTTACCACCACAGTGAACTTAAAAACTAACCAAACGTGACTCCTGGAAGTCTTTCCTTCAGATCATTTGCCCTCATTCCCAGCTATGAACAAAATAGAGCTCTGAAATGGAAAGAGGCCGGCTGTTTTTCTTCTAAAAGGTTGCTTTGCTGAGGAGTAGTTTAGCTCCTGGGGCAGGGGGCTGTTTTAATTTCCTAAGCACATGAACCTCTAGCTGTGGCCTTTGGGCCTGCTTTTGGTTCTAGGCTTTGCCTCCCAACACTACTTAAGCTCGCAGCTTTCTTCGGCTCACATGGTCCCTGGGGATGCATCCTTTTTTGGGAGCTTCAGTTCACACATTGTCAGCCGCCATCATATTTCCCTCTCTGAGGGCCTTTCTCACTGCCAGAGACAGGATGCATTTTGCCTCCTGTCAAGAGATTTCCCCAGGAAGGTGAGCAAATGACTCATACTTCTCTCGCCTAAATTCTAGCCCATTCTGCTTCCACCAAGAGGGAAATGGATGGTAGAATTCAGCAGGCAAGAGATAATTCAGAATATTTCAAACATCAGTTTAAATACAAATTTCTAGACTTAAGTGTAGAGAACTGAAAGGTCAAATGATGAAGCATTCTTCCAAGAACGGAGCCATGAGGAATTTCGCCACACCAGGAATCATCGCCTCCCTGGGTACTATTCACACTGTGCCCCTCCGGAGAGCTGGGAACCCAGGGATGAAGCCAACCAGCCACTTTCCTTCCCAGTGCCTTCTACAGCTGAGGAAGCTGGGGATATAGGGTAGAGATTGGCTCCTGCAGTTCAGCTCTTCACAAACCTCAACTTGAATCCCAGCTCGTTTTATTCACTGGGCAACCCTGGGCACATGTCTGAGCCTTCTGTGCTTACTCTATGGCCTTAGAGAAAGAATTAAATGATGCAATTATTGAAACAGATCAGGGCCCAAGGAGCTACCCTGCCCTCTGGGAGACTTCTATTCTCCCAGGGTCCTCATTGTCTCTAAATGTCATGACTGCCCTAATCCTCTTCGTTGTATTTCCCATTTTTCCTCATTCCTTCCTATTATAACTCACTTTTGAAAGGTACCCTACCAGAAAATCCCTCCTCTGAGAGGCTCTCTGGTAAAAGAAAGCTAGTGAGGTCATTTGTCCTGTGGCACTCAAGGCTATAGTTACTCATCAAGGGGAGCCTTATGGTCAAATAGGGACACTAGAAACACCTTGAAGTCCACCTCCCAGATCTAATCCCAGCCTTTAATCATTTTAATTTTGCCAATTCCCAGCTCCAGTTAAATTCAATCCATTTTATCCTCTCCTGTTGCCAAGCTGTTGAAAATTATTATAGTCTACTGACCCGTTCCCATTATAAATCTATGCCATTCAACATCACTGCTCACTAATCCTTTTCTTCATCCTTATTAACTATCTATCCCGCACCCATATGGCAGCAATTTCAATCTATTTTACTTTTCTCTGATCCCCAAATAACCTATCCACTTCTTTCTGAGCCTCCTCCTTCACTGAAAAACGTGATGTTCTCTCCTTCGCCTCCTGTTGCCTTCATTTCAAAGTAACTTCATTGCTTCATCTGGTTCCCTGGACTCCCTCAGTGTGCAAAAAGGAAGAACCCCAACCCTTTTCCCATATTAACAGTAAACTTTTGATCCCATGTTGTATGCCTCCTAGATTTTATCGCCTTAACCATTCTCCTCTCATTCTCCTGCAGGTTTAACACCTCCCTTTATGCCTTAGGGTAAGACGCCCTTTCCGTTCGTCCTCACCCTTGTCCCCACATCAACAACTCTGCTTCCATCCACCAAGCTCATATGCAAATCACACTCACCACCCACAGTTCTACATCACTCATACACCTCTTAACTCCCTAGAATCAGACTTCCATCTCCAATATTTTACTAAAAATACTTTTTCAAATGTCTCTAAGTGCTAAATCCTAGGGCCTCATCTCAGTCCTTTTCCAATTTGACCTTTCTGCAACATTTAATGTAGTTATCCTCTCAAACTTTTTTTTTTTCTGTGTCCTCTGCTCCTGCTTTTTCTACTGTTCCTTTTCAATCGTCATTGCCTGTGCATCTTTTTCCTGTTAGCTCTTAAATATAAAGATTTCAGATGTAGGCTGCAAGTCTCTTTTCTTTTTATGCACATCCTTCTCTGTGCAATCATACCAACTTCTTTGATTCTATTACCAGGTCAACACCAAAGACCCAAATCTGCCTCACTAGTGCTAAACTCACTTTGAATCTCAGTGCCTTCTGAGATTTCCAATTTCATGCTGAACATTAACCAAAAAATGTCCTGCTTTCACTACCAGCTCACCTATTCTAGAACTGTTTAAGAACAGAATCAATCACCTTCCCCACCAGACCGCAAAAAATCTTCATTTGTTTTCCTCTTCCCACTATTCCTTTAATTATTTTCTCTTCTTTCCCTGTGTATGCACTAAGGTTTCTCCTTCGTTTACCTGCATAGAACTCCAGTCCCCCACATGAATGAACGCTGTGAAATCACCAACTCTGTTGATTCTTTTGCATTTCCATTGGCACCATCCTTATCATTTATCACTGGGATTTTGCTGCTAGTGATTCATCTTAAATCTCTCACCTCCCCAGATGATGTGTATTACATAGCAGTAACAGAGTCAAAGTGATGGCCACGAGGAGTGAGACCAAATCACTGGACATGCACAGAGAGTAGATATTCAGGATGACTGCCACAGAGCACAGAGACTGCCCCCCAGGGTCTGGTTCCAAAGGGATCACAAGTCCCAAACACATCAACTCTTCAATTATTGGGGATGTGAGAATAAAGGTTATACTTCAAGGACACTAAATAATGCCTTATCCAAAGGAAGGAGGGTTTCATGCCTTTAAGAAGAGTCATGATGAAAGAGGAGATCCCTCCAAAAGAGGGATGAGAGGTCTCATCAGTGAGCACAATTGTCTTTTTTAATTTTCCAGAGCCATGATTGTGGCAGTAGACACAGCATGTCACGGACCCTTCTCAGTTGAAAATCAGAGCTTCCCTTGCTGTTCCCCATCTGATCAGGAAAGAAGATCTCTGTCTTAGTCTTATTGCAGTGGAACCAGCTTACTGATGCAGGACAGAATGGAGAAGAAACGCCTTCTCCAGTCACCTTCAGCTGATTCAAAGGGCTTGTGGTTTATCAAAACATCATGCAATATTCTCACTCATAGGTGAGAATTGAACAATGAGAACACTTGGACACAGGGTGGGGAACATCACACACCAGGGCCTGTCGTGGGGTTGGGGGAGGGATAGCATTAGGGGATATACCTAATGTAAATGATGAGTTAACGAGTGCAGCACACCAACATGGCACGTGTATACATATGTAACAAACCTGCATGTTGTGCACATGTACTCTAGAACTTAAAGTATAATTAAAAACAAAAATCATGTGAGATAGGAACATGGTTCTAAGCTAAGCATGTTTCTCTACTGGCAACAAACTGGTGAAGCAGATGGGAAAAGGGCAGAATCCATCAAACGGCCATCAGTCAAGCAAGGCCAGCTTTGCTAACCAAATGATTCAGACACAAGTGTCATTCCCCACCTTCCATGTGCAGGTGCTGCATCTTAAAAACTCAGGGCTCCCATTTCAGCAAGCCCATGTAGAAATATGCAGCCTATTTCCGCTTCCCATTGTGTTGCATATATCATTTCTCTTTCTAGTCCATTGTGATTTATAGGGATTGCAGGCAGCCAAGTGTCAGCAATGATTAACTGTAGGAGATACCTCTAAGTCGCAGATCAATTCACTTACTTCTTCAGTAATCTGAAGAAGGCATCTCATTTCTTTGTGGTTATTTTAGTAACATTGAACCTCAGTAATAAATGAGACTTCAGAGCTCCTCTTTCTGTCTGAGGTTGAGTTTAAATCTTAGCAGATGGGGTGGGGAATGGGGGCAGAGAGAAAATTTTGCAAGGGGCATCTCCTACCAGGCCACACACCCAGATAGCCTCACCCTGCACCATAAAGACTCATCTCATTTTATGACCATCAAAGGCTCTGCAGAAACTTCCCAAGTGTTAGGCAAAGATGTAGGTTCAAGGTGATTATTTCACGACTTACAGAATAAATACTTGGGAAAGAGTACTCAACCCTGAAGTTGACACTCACCAAATTACCTTTTCCAGCTAAGGTAGAGAATAAGCTGCTTTTTTTAGTGCTTACTATAGACTATTCTCCTAAGAAAATTTTCAGTCCTCTCCACCAGTCTGACAGCAGGCGCCAGCAAATCG